>NC_135534.1:172187202-172511785 GCF_045843805.1 Urocitellus parryii | reverse complement strand
TTTTGGAGCATTCTCTCGTCCTCGTCCTCCTCCTCCTCCTCCTGCATTTCTTCCTCCTCCTCCTTTTAAATCATTAGAGCAAATTATTTACCCTGAGTAATAAATTTGATAGGCTATGAATCTATATTCTCACTCGCATTACATGAAGCTTATTGAAGTTAATACACTGAAGAATAGGAATGAGAAATATTAGGTAGAATTTGGATATCATGAATAATAGACATCAACTGTATCAGAAGAGATAACTATATTTTTCAGATTTTGGATTTGGGCGAAGGAGGATCTGAGTGACTATGATTCCCTGTATTTCAACAGGAAATTGTGAAATGCAAGAAGAAAAGAAATTTTTTTGTAAGTATAGTCCTTAATTATAAAAACAATTTCTACTACTCCTAATAACATTGTACTACATGCTAAGATATTTTACTTGCATTGTCTCATTTAATTTTCACAACTCTAGATGTTAAGTATTATTTAAAAAATACACATTTTAAAGGCTTATAAAATTAAGTGATTTGCAAAAGATTTGTCACACAAATTTTAATCAAGTCAGAATTTGAATACAGATCTCTATGCCCTTAAATACATTCTATTGCTTTCTTAGTACAGCTAGTTGTGTTGTAACTTAAAACAGAATTATTCTTAGAGTCTCATTAAATATGCCTTAACATCTAGATTTTGCCTTTTGATACTTGAATAATAGCCCAAGGCAGGATTATTCATAAAGAAATATTTCTGGGTATTAGAAGAAATTGCAGAGTATGCCAGGCCTGTATTACTTTGGGTTTAATATTTCTTTTCTTTCCTTGCTCTTTTCTGTCCCCTCAAGGTGTCATTTGTGCTCTGAAGTTCATACATACATGCATGCAGATGCATACGTGCATACCAAGAGTATATTAAAAGAACAACTAAAATCCTGGTGGTAAAACTGATGGCAAGTAACAGATCAAAGGGTTATAATGGGGCAAATTAACTGCAAAATTAGAGAACAAGAGAGCTTAATTTTGCATGTTGGCAGTGTTTTATATTCCTTTCTACTCAATTCAGTTTTGCTCTGTGTTTTATTTGAATGTTTTTGGCCACATTCACTGCTCTAGACTTGAGAAGCTTGCTGATTTTAGCTTCATGCCTTTTCTTGACTAGCACCAAAATTTTGTTGTTAAATTTCTATGCTGTATTAGAATTTTAAGAATTAATATGTCTGCATTATTTCTACATTAAATAAGTGTTCCCTGATTTTAGAAGGCCTACAAAAACAGTAACACTCTGCACTGCTAAATTTTTTTTAAAGGCTGTCTCTGCAAAAAAGAGCTTCACTGGGGTCATATTTGAACTTGCCATCCCACACTCATCACAGGGTTTGCATCTCCTTGGCGGCCCCAAAGTGTTGATTCAACTTCTCTTTGGCTTCCTCTCAGTGGTTGGCCAACTTTTGGAAGTGGTATGCCTGCTCTTCATCTGTGAGATGACATTTAAAATACTGTCTAGCAGAAAAGCATTTTAAAATCTAGAAGGTATTTTTAAAGAAGAAGATCTTCCCAGCCAGTCTATGGAACTACTTGCTCATATTTTTTCTTACTCTGGAAGTTGTCTCACCTTTTGTTAAGCAGAGCTCTTTCCATCTTTGACAGCATAAATTGCGTTTATTCCTTTACTTATGCGGCAGTCCGGCTGCAGTGAAATAACTGGGGGGTGACGAGCAACTTGTGTACATTGATACAGCAGGAGTGGGAGCCGCTTATTATAGGACAGGAGGGGTATTTATACATTCCACACAGCTTATCTAATTAACATAAACTAGATACAGCAGTCAACCAATAAGGAATCTCCACACTGAATGGCTCGCTGGCGTTACTTCTCAAACCACTCCCTCTGGCAACATGCCAGGCGCCATCCAGATTTGTTCACAGACTCTAACATACTCATGAATCCTTTCACTCATTTATAATTTTGTGTCTTCTGCTAGGCTGCATTTATTGTTGCCATACCCCAGGACCTGATCATTTTAGGCATATGGTAAATATCAGAAGAATTATGGCTGTCTAAAAAAAAATCTAGCCTTGATAAGAATATGAGAAAAATACCCCCTCTCCTTTTTTTTTTTTCTCACTATTCTAGTGAAACGTATTTTATGGAGGGACACTGACAATATGTGAGAAAGTCCTTAACATGCGCTTTGAAAGTTCTAGGGATCTCCTCTACAAAGTCATTGGATACTTGATCAAAAACTCAAGCAAAAGACATTTTTCACAAAATGTATAATGTTAAAAATTAATAGCAATCAAATATTCAATAATGTACTAATATGGGGTCATTAAAATAATATTTTTGAAGGTATTTCAAAGAATGTTGATGATATTGTTAAAATAAAAAAAAAAACAGTTGGCTTTCCATATCCGTGGATTTCACATATGTGGATTCAACTAACTGCAGATCAAAAATATAAGCCAAAACTGTGCCTCTAACTGAACTTGTGTGAATTTCTTGTCACTATTTTGTAAATAATGCAACTATTTACACAGGATTAAGTTGCATTAGTCCTGGAACCAATCCTCCATGGACACTGAAGACTACTATGTGTAAATAATTGGATAATTTTGAATTTGTAGAAAAAATTACGTATGTACATGTATATAATTTAAGAAAAGCTGGGAATACATACAGCAAAATATTTAAAGAGGTCATCTCTGGGGGTGTTAATAGTATGGGCAATTTTCATAGTCTTTTTTTTTTTTCTATGCTTACTTGCTATGGTTTGGATATGAGGTCTCCCTGCCAGAATTCCTGTGTTAATGCAAGAGTGTTCAGAGTTAAAATGATTGGATTGTGAGAGCTGTAATCTCATCAGTCCATCCTACTTTGAGCAGACCGACTGGGTGGTAACTGTTGGCAGTGGTGGCTGGGGGAGGTGGGTCACTGGGGGACATGCCCTAGAAGGGTGTATCTTCCTGGCAGCTCCCTACCCACTTTGTCTCTCTGCTTTCTGATCCCTGCTATCAACTGAACAACTTTCTCTGCTGAATCTTCCCCCCCAGGACATGCTGCCCAGAGCAATGGAGTTGACTTTCTCCGGACTGAGACATCTGAGACTGCGAACCCTAAATAAACCTTTTCTCCTCTAAGTTGTTCTTTTTAGGTGTTTTGGTCACAGCAACAAAAAACTAACTAAAACATTACTTTTTACTTCAAAATTCTTCGTGTTGGGTATGTAATATTTTATGATTGCTTAAAGGGGTACATTTAAAAATAGTTTTCTAAGTACAGTGATCTAATATGACTTTGTAGAAAATAATTCTTCCAGGCTGAATGAACTTTGAAAATGATATGTATAATTTAGAAAGCAAAGATAGGAATTAAAAGTTGCTTTGACTATTTGTTGTTTAGTCAACAATAGAACGTTTGACAGAGCAAAATGTTTCTTGAAAATCATAGTCAAGTTCATGATTCTTCTTTTTTGTCTCTTGTATAAAATTATTTTATTTTTGGTTATAAATAATTGTTTCATTAAAATATCAGAAAGCATTATATCCTTTGTTTTTAAAAAGCCACATATTATAAATCAAAACTTTAAAGCAAAGAGAGTTAATATAACCAAATTGCACGTGATTACAGATGTTGACCCTGCAGGTGTTGAATGTTGCCTTACACTAGGTTCTGGGAGCTTTCATGAAGAGGAGGTTTGTTTCTAGCATAACTCATTCATTTAAAGAAATCTGGCATTTTTAGATACGTCCTTATGGTCTATGAAAATGACTTTTTTTTTTTTAAGGCTGTGAGTACATAACCTGTACAACCATATGTAGCAGTCCCAAATACTAAGGAATATCAAACATAAAATCATCTACAAAATCAGAATCATGAGTGCTGGTTTTGAAAAAGATAAATGCATAACTGACAATGGACACAAATGAGTGAAAAACTCTTTAGATTCTCAATTAAAAACTATTTCATTTACATTTTGGTCATACAACTGAAGGATAGAGTGAAGTATAAATTTGTGAATAATTATTACTCTTAAAGGTTAGCAATTTTTTTTCATTCACACTAAATTCACTGTTTCTACATTGAAATACGATTGAATGCATTTTTAGATGAAGAATATGGTAATAGCTGGCATTTAATCCTTATAATGCCATTTCCTCATTTTGCAAATGAGCAAACTGAGCCTCAGAAATGCTCACCTGCTGAAGGTCACACAGCTCTTAAGTGGAAGGGCGAAGATTCAAATTCCCCTTGTTCGGTGAGGTACAGGGCTTAACCTCATTCTTTTGAGGGAATTTGACTCAATGACTCATACTTGGATCTTTCCTCTACCCAAAGAAGTCTGCTTGTCTATGGATGAGCTCAAATCTAAGGTCACAGGTTTGCAGAAAGGCACAGCACGGGAAGGTAGAGCAATATCAAACGTGGTAGGGGAAAAAAAAGTCATCTCTTGGGGACTGATCTTCCAGATAAGGGCTTCCCATTGATGGAGGCAGAGCTAGCCAATTCATTAAGGCTTCAGCTGGGAAAGAAATTAGCCAGTGTTTTAGAATTAATAGCATGTTCTGTGGGTCAATGGTTCAGAACTAATTGGACCTAGAATTAGTGTACTGGGGACAAAGGGTTCTCCTGGCAACAATTGAAAACATATTCAGACTTTGCTTCTTCTCTGAACCTGTATTCACCTGTGAGTGTGACAAACACACTGTAATCCTATGGTCTGTGAAGGGTAACCATGTACATGCTATTTCTCCTCATGATTATCCTATTGCTCATTTCCTGATTATTTTTTGTGACAATCTTACTTGCCAGGAACTGTCCACTGGCTTTCTGCCCTTTTGCCCTCCATGCCAGGTGTTGTGTATGCATGTGGGACCATGCTTGCTGCCGTGGGAGGCCAAGATGCTCATTTTCCAGGGTTACAGGCAAAGGTCCAGGATGTGCAGATTAAGAAGAAAAAAGTCAGCCAGGGATCCTCTATGCAGCAGGGCTGGGCACCCTGGCCAGTTCCCAGGGCCTGTGTTGATTTCACTTAAGGGTTAAAAGTCCAGATAAAAGAGGCATTGATATTCATTTTCTTCCTTTTTGCAAATAGATTAATTAGTGGGATATGAAGCATGCTGGCTAAAAATCACCACTTTGGGTGACACCAGGAGTACTTTCTCTTAATTTGCGAAACCCGTGTTTCTATAAATAAGGCATGTTTTGTGGTTAGTAATGCTGAGAAAGAGCTGAATAAGTCAGAACTGTATTGTTTCTTCTTTAGTAAAAAGCTTACTTTGGAAATGACACGTTTTGTTGCCTCCATAGGGGCACAGAGAAAAATTAACTCCTTTTTACCTTAAAGGAACTCTAACACAGTTTATACTATATCATGGGGTTCTCATTAATCAGAAAGACCACAACTATCATGATTTATTTGTACATTACTGCTTGGTTGATAGGAAACAGTCTTGGAGGTGTTTTTTTTTTAATAATATGTTCTGGGAAAAAATTAGGCTGTTTCATATTATCTACTAATAAGAAAAGGATGACAGATTAAAAAAGAGCTACTTTCCCAGGGTAACCATTAAATATTTATGCAGGACACAGCAAATAATCATAATAAGAATGCATTTTGGCAAGTTAACAGCAAAATTTATCTTTAAAACACTTTATAAAAGCAAGCTATTAATCCTTCTACCCTCTACATGATAAGGTTAAAAAATCATTACCCTTCCCCCCATTTTGTTCATCAACTTTGTTTTATTTAAGTAGCATTAAGTTTAAATGTGTTTTTTATTCTACTTGATGTCTTCCTTAGTCATAGATTCACTGTTTCCCCTACCCTTAAGCCCATGAGATGAAGTAGCACTCCCAAAGAAAAGAAAAAGTCAAACCTAGCTGGCCATGCACAGCTTCAGAGACCCTTTGTCTTTCTGAGGTTGCATGACAAGGACTTAGAGGGTGCTTTTGCTAGAAGTACTGACTCTTCACTTGGACCTGCTGGTACCCAATGAGTAACTAAAAGCAGGAAAACGCTGGCATCTCTGCCTTCATTTTGCATCTGTTTTCTTTGGTCAGAGTCATTTTCTCCTGCAGTCAATTTGGATTTCAGGAACAATAGGTCTGGGGGATAAACATCTTGTGACAAATATCCCCTAGGTAACAGAAAGCATCTTTTCTACCATGGACAAGGCCCTGCTTGACCAATTATGAGACAATGATCAACCAGACCCCAGTTTAACTGCCACTGCTTGACCAGGCACTCTTCTTGCCTCTCACTTTTGTTTCTTCCATATTTAAACTTGAAGTTCATGCCAATCTCTCAAAGAACATGACTGAGATTCTTGATGCCCCTTGTCTTTCTAATACAGCTATATTGAATACATTCCTTTTCTGGTTTTCCTTAATTCTTTTTCCATTTGGTTTTTGGGGTCAGTGGCCAGACCTGATGCACCGGGGCACCCTGGCCTGCAGTTGTAGATGAATTGGAGTTTCCCAGGGGACCATGGCTATATATTAGTAAACATTTCCTCTTATTCATTTTTCTTTGGAGGGAAAGTTTAAAATTGAATTTAATGAAAGTGACTGCTATTATTTAATTAAACCTTCCATCTCTCTGATGATAGCCTGACTTATATTCATATAAACTGAGTTTGTGCCCTATCGATGATCTTAGTTTTAATGTCCAGGCCTTTGTTCTCTCAAGACCTATCCCTTATATGTCTGTCTTCTCATTTTGTACAGGTTGGATAGTAAATAAATATGTCATTATTATGTCCTTTTTCTGGTTTAAACTACAGAGGGAGTAAGCAATACATTCTGCTATCAGCAAATTTCTTCAATTGTAGTAGGGTTGGCTATGGAGCAACTTTAGGCCTACTTGACTCCAGTTTTACCTTCCAAATCAATCTCTAATCCACGAAGGGCAGATCTGATCATGCAATTCTTGCTTACCACATTGAAAGGGCTCCCTAGGGTTTTCACGATTTAGTTGAAACTTCTTAGCTTGGGAACAAAAAATCTATTCTAAATCTCTTGATTGTCTTTTATTTTTAAACTTAAAGGAACTTAAAAGTAATTTGAAGTACCCTAACATGCAGCAAATCTGCCAAAAATCATTGACCTTGATAAAAACCATTTTCCCGTGGTCCTCATTTCCCACTCATGCTCCAGCCATGATGAGTCATTTGAGATCCTAAAATTTCTTTTGCTGTTCAACATTTCCATTATTGTGTTAATCTTGTGTTATGATTTGGATATAAGATGTTCCCTGAAACCTCATGTGTGAAACAATGCAGAGGTGATACGATGAGATTATTATAATCTACTACATAATCGAATTAGTAGATTAATCCGTTTGATGGATTAGTAATTTGACTGAATTAATAGGTGGTAATTGTAGGTATGTAGGGCATAGCTAGAGGAAGTAAGCCTCTGGGGGTTGGGGGGCATGCCTCTGGCAAGTGGAACTTTATCTGATTCCTGGCTGTCATGAATTGAGCAGCTTTCCTTTGCCATGCCTTTATGCAATGACACTATACATCACCTTGGGCAAGAAAAATGAAATTGACTGACATGAACTGAACCTCTGAAAATGTGAGCCCCAAATAAAACTTTCCTCCTCTAAGTTATTCTTATCAACTATATTGGTCACAGTGACACAAATCTAACCAACACAGAAACTGATGCCATGAGTGGGGTCATCATTGGGACTGATCTATGATTTGAAATTATTTGGAACTGGTTTGTGGGAGGAGCTTGTCAAAGGTTGGAGATGCAGGCTGGAGAAGACTTAGAATGTTGTAAATGCCATTTAATGGGTGATTTTGGTGGGAGCTCAGAAAACCAGATTTCCAATAGGACTGCAAATAGTAAGAATTAGGCCCATATGGCTTCAGAATAGAAGGAGGACTCTGGTAAATTTGACTAGAGGCTATTCATGTTATTTTCTGGTAAAGAAGTTGTCTACATTTTGCTTATGTCCTGAGACTTTCTGCAATGCTAAATTCAAAGATGAACTAATTAGTCTGACAGAGGAAATTTGAAGGCAGCTCAGTATTCAGGCAGTGTCATGAATATTGCTGGCATCTTTTAGCCAAGTTTACTGCCCTGATAAGGAGGAGAAGCAGAGCAGAAAGATTTGAAAAACTTGTGATTTGGCCAGAAAAGTGCACAAAAAACTGGAGCCAAAAAAGTGTGGTTGTTGAAGAGATTATAATCACTAAAGGAATGCTAGGTACTTGAGGGCATCTCAGAAATTGGTAAGACCCCACACCTATCACAGGCTCCAGGTGTAAAAGTTCTTTGAGAAGAGACCAGGAAGTCACTTTGCTTGCACAGGGGAGCCAAGGAAGTTGTTTCACTATGCTCAGTTGCCCAGGCACTCAAGAGGCTGCTGCAATCATGGTCCCAGGAGACCAGGCTACTGCTCAAGATGGTGTCAGATCTTGGTGTCAGATCTTGGCATTGTCCATGTGGTGCTGGTTCTGCAAGATACTGAATTTGGAGGTCGTGGAGGCTTGGTGGAGGCTTCCACCAAGATTTCAAAGAAAGGCCTGGGATGCCCAGCAAAGTGTAGCAGGGTTGGAATCCTTCTAGGCAGTCCCTGAGAGGACAATGTGTAAAGACATGAGAAGAGAACTGAAGCTGCAGGGGAGACTCCAAGGTGGAGAGATGCCAGAAATTTGGAATATCTGCCTAAAAAAGCTGCAGAAATCAAGCAGAAACAAGCCAAGAGAGAGGGTATATAGTATGTAACCAACGAGGCTGTAGGGGAAGAGCTACACAAGCCTTTTGGAGAGAGAACATCATAATGTCAATGTGCCCCAGATACTGGATGTGGAGCTACAGGACTTGTTTGTCCAGCTCAATTTTAGTCTTGCTTTGGTCCCACCACTTCTTTCTATGCCCCTATTTCTCCACTTTGGAATAAAAATGTTTACATTGTGCCATTATGTGTTGGATATATACAACTTGCTTTTGATTTCTGTAGGGAGCTTACAGTCAAGAATTTTCCTTGAATCTCATATAAGATTTTAGTGATGCTGGGACTGTTAAGATTATGGGAACTCTTGGAAATGGACTAAATGTATTTCACATTGTGAGATTGGCAAGAGTTTTTTTGGGGCCAGGAGCAGAAATGTTGTGGTTTGGATATAAGGTGTTAGGGTTTAGATATAAAGTGTCCCCTAAAAGCTCAAGTGTGAGATAATACAAAGAAGGATTAGAGGTAAAATGATTATGAGAGTTTTAACCTAATCAGCATATTAATTCCCTTAGAGAGATTAAATGGGTAGTAACTGTGGGCAGGTAAGGTAGGGAGGGAGGAGGTGAGTCACTGGGTCCTGCCTTTGGGGTATATGCTGTCTTTGGTGAGGGGCTTTCTGTTCTTTTGTCCATGTTCTGAGCTACTTTTCTCCATCACACTCTCTGCCATAATTTTTTGCCTTACCTTGTGCCCCTAAAACAGATTTGGCTGTCTATGGACTGATACCTCTGAAATCTTGAGCCCAAAATAACCCTTCTCTCCTTCAAAATTGTTCTTTTCAGATATTTTGGTCATAGTGGCAAAAAAAAAAAACTGACTAAAACATAAGGTGTCCTCTAAAAGCACATGAGTGAGGCAATGTTTAGAGGAGAAATGATTAGATTATGAGAGCTACAACCTAGTCAGTGGATTGATTCATTTGATGGATTATGAATTTGAATGGATTAATGGGTGGTAACTATAAGTAGGTAGGGCAAGGCTTGAGGAAGTAGGTCACTTCAGTAGTGCCTTTGGGTCTATATTTTGTCATTGGCAAATGGAATTCTCTGATTCCTGACTGTTGTAAACTGAGCAGATTTCTGCCACCATGCCCTTCTGCCATAATATTCTGCCTCATCTTGGGCCCAGAGAAATGGAGTTGGCTGACCATTGACTGAACCTCTTAAACCATGAGCCAAAATAAACTTTCCTCTTCTTAGTTGTTCTTCTCAGGTCTTTTCATCACAGAGATGCACAGCTGACTAATACATCTTCTTTTACTGCCTGGAACATCCTTCACCCATACTGCTCATTTCTCAGTGCACAACACACCTTGACATGTTTTCTGAGGTCTCTATGTAGAAATGTCCATTCCCTTTTCTGTACTCTGATTTAACTCTCCACATATTCCTTTTTTTTTTTTTTTTTTTTTTTGCAACTGGAACATATTCTTGGAATTGTTTACTGAATTGTAATTGTAATGAGGTCATGGATGATGTTGTTTATCAATACCCCAGAGTCTAGTATTGAATTTCATACATGGTGCTCAGTAAATGTTTGATTAAATAAATATATGAATTCTATATACAAAATAGGAATTTCCCATACTGCAACACTTAAATCATATGTCTTCTTCCTTCCATCCTTATTTTGAACATGGGCTTCAGGGTGGTAAAAAGAGGCTTAATTTTTTTTTGTAGGTCTTCTTTGGCTTTTGTAGTGGAAGGGTGAGTATCTTATTATACCATCTCATCAATCCTGTACAGTGTGGGAAAGCAAATCAAAATTCCAATTTTATGTAAGAAAGAGATCAAAGGTTGCCTCTTTTGTGAGGTCTTCCTTGACTAGGTTAAGTAGTTTTTGTCATGTATTCCCTGGTGGCACTATTGCATTTAAGTCTGGTGTTGGGGAAAGAACCAGAACTAGTAAAACTAAGAAAAAATTCCAGAGGTCAAGAAGGGACTACTTGGAAATGAACTAAATGTATTTCACTGACATTTTGCATAAGATGACTTTTTTTTTTATGTTGGCAAAGTATTTGAAAGAAAAAGAAGGAATGACAGAACACAATAGACCTATGTCTCAAAATTTCAGAGGCACTTGAAATCAGTGGTTTTCAATTATTTAACTAACCTCAGCATATATTACCATTAATTACACTGCTTTCTCTCCCAAATCCAAATGAGAACTCTGAGAATTAGAGTGTGGTACCCCTACCTCAATAAACTTTGCTATTGCCTAATAATTATATAAATATATAATGATTGGGGGCTGGAGATGAAGCTCAGGCGTATAATACTTTCTTCACATGCGCGAGGCCCTGGATTTAATCACCAGAACTGCAAAAATAAATAAACAAACAAACAAACAAACAAATAAATAAATAAATAAAATAAAGCTATGATGATTTAAAAATAAATGGTGGTTCCTGGAGTCATACAAGGAAAAGTGTGGCCAATCATAGGAAATGGGCCTGGGATGGATTCTGAGGTAGAACCACTGAGCCAGTCTGATGATTCTGTTTCACTGTGCAGTCACATGTAACTTTTGATACTCTTTGAGGAGTAATTTCTATGGTGGCTAAGATGCTGTAACCTGCTGTTTGAGTTTCTATTGATATAATAATAAAGAGTTAATAGATTTCTCAAATATTCTGTGGGCTGCCTGGTTTAGCTAGAAAGTTTTGCAGATGGTCTTGCTTGAGGTCTTTCATAGAGTTGCAATTAATCAAATCATTGAGACTCTATTATTCAGGGTGGCTTGACTCTTAGGTTAGCACTTTGTGGGGAGCAGTTAGAAGTCTGGGCTCAGCTGGACTTCTATCTCCAAAGGTCTCTTCATATAATCATGGCTAGCAGGATAGCTAGATTTCATACACGGTAGTTTGGGGTCCCCAAAAATACATGTTTTCCTAAAGTTTAGGGCTAGAACTGGCTCTGCATAACTTCTGCCACATGTTAGTGGCTAAAGTGAGTCATGGGTTAGCCGGATTCATTGTAGGTGGGGAATACAAAGGGCATGAATACCAGGAAGTACTTAGCCTATTGGGTGCCTTCATTAGGGGTTGGCTACCACCATTCCCCATACCACTTTTTAATTGTTCTTTGCTGTCCATAAAAAAGTATCATTTACATATTCATAATTATTCCGAGAAAATCAGGTTGCATGTTACCCATTTTTCAATGAAGAAAACCACTGCATAGAAAGGTGAAGTTACTTAATGGAGATCCCACAAACATATGATAATGAAGGTATGACAAACAGTGTTATGACTCTGGATCTATTCCTTTGTTCCAACACCACACCACCACTGATTCGACAAATCGTGCAACAGTTATGTAACACCAATAAAATTTTTCCTTGACATTTGAGTACAGGAAATGACAATTTAAAAAAAATTTTTTATGTCATAACAACATGGTTTGACCCTTACACAAAGGAGCAGATAGGACATTAAATCTCATTCGTATGTTGGAACCCCTGGTCTGGGATCAAATATGTATTTATTCTTATTGCTTTACTACAAATTGTGAAGTTAATGATGGATATCAAAAAAAGATTAAAAAGTAGTGTGGGGGTTTGTAGCTAATCCCTAATGATAGTACCCAAAGGACTAAGTACTTCCTGGTATGTATGTAAATGATCAATATTTAAAAGATTGACATACACTGAAACCAATACTATTGGTTTGCTTTGATATCAGGACTCTAAATAGCAGAAATATTTAATAGAGCCAACTAGCTTAAAAATTTAAAAAAGCATTCTTTGCATTTAAATATGAATCCCTTAAAGTTAAGGCCAATAGGAGTGGGATAGCTTAATGGTGAGTGCTTACCTAGCATGCACAAGACCTTGGGTTCAATACCTAGCACTTCAAAAAAAAAAAAAAAAAACAAAGAAGAAAAAGGTCCAGTTCTGGTACACAGTAGGTATTCAAGTATCCAGTGAATAAATGGTAATAAATAACTTAAAAGAGTAAATATTGCAAAATTGTTTGTTTTAAGAAGAGTCTTCTTAACACACTTCCTTTCTGCAGCAAGAAATGGATGAGAGTAACCTTTATTCTATAATTCAGAATATGAATGCTTAACCTTTCAAACTTGCTTAATAATGTAAACCACAGGCTAATCAGTTATCCTTTCATTAGTGGATTAAAACATCAAGTTTTTAATTACCTTCTGCTTCTGCTTAATAATGCAAAAAGTCATCACATCCACCACTGTGGTAAGTATTAATTCCTATAGTTTGGTTTATGAATCAGAGTATGCATACATCCTTAAGCAAAGAAGAATATAATGACATAATAAGTATAAAAATTTCAAATAAATCTGAAAGTAAATAAATACTTCATTATTACCTCATTGTTTTTAGTAAGGAAAGTGAAATGGGGTTCCTGGTGCCTTTTCTAAGAAGAGTTTGTGATTAATTGGATTATAGAAATGCTTTTTGGCTCAAGGCTTCGGTTTGGCATTCCACTTTCCTTTCAAGTATGTAGCAGTTAATTTTTTATTATCGAAATTTTATATTTTATATGATTATCTACATTGTTATAGGAGATTAATTTTACATGTTAACTTGACTGGGACATAGGGTGCCCAGATATTTGACCAAACTATTCTAGTCTGTAAAATTCTTTCTGGAGGCAATTACTCTTTGGATCAATAGAGTGAGTAAAGCCAATTATCCTTTCTAATGTGTGTGGGCCTCATCTAGTCAGTTGAAGAACAGAATAAGAAAACTTCATCTGCTGGACTGCTTGAGCTAAATATCAGTCTTTACCTGGAAATGACACTATGGGCTCTCTTCTGATTCTCAGGCCTTTGAAATAATTTTAAAACTACAGAATAGGCTTTCCTCCTGGGTCTCCAGCTTGCTGACAGCAGATCTTGGGACATCTTGGCTTCCATAATTGCATGATCTAATTTTTTTACAATCTCTCTTCCTCTCTTTCTGTTTTCCTCCGTCTCTGTCTGTCTTTCTCTATGTATCGTATTAGTTCTATTTTTCTGGAGAACTTTAACACAATTTCTTTTAGGGCATCTATTCAGTTCTTAGTCATTGCCTCTTACTTGGGCAACTATTTCCCAACCTGTATTAATGGATCCCATGTCACTTGTCACTGACAGTTAAATAGTCCAGAGGTGAATGCATGACTTCATTTCTGCAAGTATTTCATCTGAGAATTGGAAATAGGGAATGAGAGGGAGAAAACAGTGTTTCCTATTTGGCCAACATGTGGTTATCATTTGGTTAAGAAACAAAGAAAACTGGTCTGTGAAGAGAGTAGAAAATACCACAGATGAAAAAGGAGATGAGATTCCTGACTATCCTCCTCACTTGCCATTACTTCCTAAAGCCTGGGTGCTTCCCTGCTTTTGACTCCTCATGAGCCCCCGAATCATATCCCCCACCCTATACCCATTATTTCCCTGCTTACTTATGTTGACTTGGTTGGTTTTTGTCAACTCAATAGCCCATACAATAAATTGGCTGATCACGTTTCAAACTTCTTTTACTTGTTAACTAGAACCAAAGAGAAAGTCAAAGAAAAGGTAGAGTGGGAACCCACTGAGTTGTGGCTCACTGAGAAGGAGCCATGAATATTCTTTTTTAAAACTTCTTTTTGAGTCAATTCTAGTTTGAGGCCAATATGTTAAAGTAATAGTCTGATGTGCTGCAATACCTCCTATATTAAAAAGTAATATCAGGCCAGTATGCATTACTAAACTTGGGTTTGAAATGTTGCTTTGGGTTTGATAATCAGCAGAGACCACACTTGTACCTTTTCTTTTCACTATAAATTGTTTAGCGTTGTGAATGCAGGGATAAGTGTTTGTTTCTTCTGCATTAAGGTATTGCTCAGTAATTGTGAATATGTGTATAAAGTCTTCTAAAGAATGAAAAAAAATACTGAATTCAGTAAGTGAGAATAACTTAGTAGACACATTGGGATTAAATAAGATATGTACTTAGTACTTGGCACATAGTAAAGTCTCCACAAATATTAACCGTTATTTTCAGATTAGGAGAAAATAGCTCAAGATTTTATTTTATTTTTTTGCAGTCCCATGTGACTCTCTCTACAAACTGTTTAAGTCTTATTATTTTACCCTGCACTTAACTGCATGAGAAAGAGCTGTAATGGAAATGAAAAAATGAAACTCTGTGGCTTCTTATCAGCATCTAAACAAAGACATTGCTGCAGCAAAATCTCTAGAGTGGGGCTGTTGAAGACAAGGACACAGAATAATTTTAATTGCCAATGAGAATAGGATTTTGGCCTTCCAAATCCAACAGCAGCCTACAACAGGCAGCCCTCATGTGTTGTGCCCAGCCAGCTCCTGCCAGTCCCTTCCACCAGTTCATTATTGGTAGTCGTGAATGGAGCCATTAAAGAGAGGAGGGAAGGGAAAAGGCAGACAGAATTCTTATTAGGGCATTTCTATTTCTGGCAAATCACTGCTTGGTTATGTAGAGCAACACATTTATCTGGAGGCCTTTTTTAAAAAAAGTGAACATTGCCTTATAATGAATACTAAATAAAACTGATAGGATACTGATTAATTTTTAATAAGCAGCAGTTGTGTACTGCATGTAATAATATTGAAATTAATACATAATTAAAGTAGATTTGTTCAGAATAGTTCACTTGAGAGTTGAGTAGTAAAGAACAAACTTGAACCTCTCCAAATGTGACCCACAGCTCGGTATCCAGATTTTTGAGACATAAGATCAGTGTTTCCTTGAGGCAGAGTCACCCTAACCAGAGGCATTAAGAAATCTTTGGGAACTTTGACTAGGACTGACACCTTCAATGTTAGGAGTTCAAAGGAGGTTGTACTGGATACTCAGAAGGACAGAATCAACCCATGTCTTGGCCTCACCCAGAGCTCAGTTACCATCAGAGATTTCTCTTGCATTTTCACTGGCTCATGATTTTCACATTTCTTAACCCATTAAGTCCAAAATTTTAAATTCTGCAAACATTTCAATGAAATTGACACAGATATATTAAAATAGGTTGGAGAAAAACTAGGAATGGAATCCCCAGATGACCCAGCTATCCCACTCTTTGGTATTTATCCAAAAAACTAAAATCACAGCCACCTAAATGTTTAAAGCAGCACAATCCACAATAGTCAAATTATAGAATTATCCCAGATGCTCATTAATAGATGCATTGATCAAGAAAATGCATATAGGCATGCACCACCACACAAGCCAGGTGTGGTGGTGCATGCCTATAATCTCAGCAACTAGGGAAGCTGAAGCAGGAGGATCGCAAGTTCAAAGCCAGCCTCAGCAATTTAGTGAGGCCCTGAGCAACTTAGTGAGACCGTGTCTCAAAATAAAAAATAAAAATGAGGATGTAGCTCAGTAGTTAAGTGCATCTGGGTTCAATCCCCAGTACCAATAAAAAAAAAGAAGAAGAATATGAAAATGTAATGTGTGTGTGTGTGTGTGTGTGTGTGTGTTGTACACAATGGATTGTACTCAGCCGTAAAGAAGCATGAAATTATGGCATTTGCTGGTAGATGGATGAAATTGGAGAACATCATGCTAAGTGAAATGAGCCAGACTCAGAAAGTCAAGGATCAAATATTATTTCTCATACACAGAAACTAGAGCAAAATAAGAGAAAGAAGGAGGGGAGGATCAGGTATCATAAAAATATAGGGAAGATCAGTGGAGTAGAGGAAGGAGATCAAAAGAGGGAGGAAAGAGGAGAAAGGGGAGCAAATACAGAATGAATTTGACAAAATGATGTTATGTTCATATATAAATATACCATAGGGAATTTCATTTTTAAAAATTTCTTTCATACATGACAGTATTGTGAATTTCATTTTTTTTAAGTTAGAAAGTACCAATCAAAAATAGATGAGCAAAAGGAAGATCAGTGGAGTACATAAAGAAGAATGGGGGGTGGGGAGGGGAGGTAAAAGGTGGGGAACAGGACTGAAATAAAATTCCACAGATGCATGATTTTTGTCAAAATGAACACAACTACTATGTATAACTATTATGTGCTAATAAATAATAGATTGGAGATTGTAATTTAGAGCTTATATGTTATATTAATTAACATTAACTATAAAATATTTTAAATACTATAATATAATTTTATTCTTATTATTATCATATAATCAAATGATACTGTTGAATTTAAATTTTATATGTGTTCCATATCTGGGATGATGGGGAAAATTGGCTTACATCAGATTATTGGGTCAAGACTTGTCATGCTAAAAAATAAGAGAAGTGCTATGAATCCTCATGTTTTAAATATATTTCAAATTTATTATATTGTAGGTAGCAAAATGGAGTAATAGACACCCCTCAAATGACAACAAAAATACTTTGGAGGTGGAAGCTTTATAATTCCTTGCCCTGCTGTGGTTCTGTTCTGAAGAATGGCCTTGCTGTTGCTCCTATTGGGGACATCTTTGTGCAGGGGAGAGCAGTGGTGGATTTCAGCAGAAAGGTATCTGTGGGAACAGCTGCAGTTTTCACCCCTCATCATCAATCTCCCCTTCTTTTGTCACCAGCTCCTCCATTTTTCCCTCCCATAACTTTAATACATGCACTTGGAATAGGGTCCGTCTCACTCCGGCTTGCAAGTCAGGTCTGTTTAATTTAAGGGTCACATCTACCTGTCCAATAAGATTGTTTCATAATCAGAATGTGACCCAAACTAGACCAAACAGAGCCAATTTAGCTCAGTTGCATAATTAAAAAAAAATTCTGTGAGAGAAGACTTCTCCCTTCTGTGGATTTAGAACTGAGAAGAAGAGATAGACCTGGAACTGGAACCTATGCTAAGACATGAGAAAAACAGATATTCAAAATGCTGGGTAGCTTTCTATAACATTGTTATAGAAAAATTTTTATTCTATAGACCAGCAGCTATGCTCAGAATTGATGTAAACCTGGACCTCTAGTTATATGAATCAAGACCTCCGTCTGGACAGTAGCATTGGGACAACCCTGGGGACTCATATATATGTTTTCTCACATCTTTGTTTCACTTTAGGGAATGAATTGAGACCCCATACTGATGGTGGAACCCTTCAAGAAATTCTACAAGAGAGATTATATTTGTAAATAAACTGTCTAGAAACACCTCTAGCTTCCTAATGGCAAACCACTTGTTTTCATTTGAAATAACTTATGCAACTTAGTTTTAAATCTAAAATAAAAGTTCCTACTCACATTTTTGCTGTTCATATTAAAGTTTTCCAGAAGACAGAGCACTTACTACAGATGATCAAAGGCCAGTTTTGCCCCAACTTAATTCAGACATAAGAGTTTTCTTTTGTCCTTGGCAACACTGAACATTAATACAGATTTTTCCCAACCAGTCACTAAGTGGTCCTGGAGGAATCCAAAATCTTTATTAAAGTTTTAATATGAGCATCCTTTGCTACAACACAAAGGAAGGAACCCTGCAGCTGTGTGGCTGAGTGCTTCCACTCACGTTCAGTGGTGCCTGAGTGGGAGGTGGATTATCACCTTGTTTTGTGGACCCAGTTGGCTGGTGACTGTGGTGACATCAGTTCTTTGCAGGAAACCAGAAATTGCCACTGGGGGGTGTGTTTTGGGGCACGATTTGTGTTGTAGAGGAGACCCACCTGCAGAACCCAGCGAGGCATCCCTGGAGGTCCGTACCCTGCCCTCCTGTGTTCTTGCTTGAGGAGATCCAGGCAAGACAAGACACATGGTAACACAATAGCAAAGTTTATTATAAGGGAAGGGAAGAGGAAGAAAGGAAAGGGACAGGGACATCCTCCAGGCTGAGAATGGATCCTTTTGGACAGGAGAGTGACAATGACTCTCACCAAATCAGAAGGTTTTAAGGATTTCTGGGTCCTCTTGTCTCACTTTCCCATACGACCTTAATCTGTTTATTATCCTTTGAACAGTTCTCAGCAAACTTTTTTGGTGAGGGTCTGGGATGTCCTGGTCATAAGGAATGGTTAGTGCCGTGTGACATAGTTTTGGTGATAAGAGAAGGTCCTGGCCACCTGGAAGGGTATGACATGATCTTAAAACAACAGTTTTTCTTAAGGGGATGTAACTAATGATGGTTGGCAATGGTTTAGACATACCAGGCCCCATCCTCCAGGTGTTTGCCTGTCTGATAGGGTTTCCTGTGGTTTTTAGTCATCCTTCTCACCTGTGAATGGCCGACTCACTACCTAACAATTTGTTCTGGGCACTGGATTGCAAGCTAGAATGCAGGCTGCGTTCCTCCATCTTCAGAGGTATGTTAGTAGAAAGTTGGTGGCAGATACTATGTTAAACTAGAAGTTGAGCCCAGACTGTGGCTTGGGAGGCTGAGGTAGGAGAATCGTAAATTCAAAGTCAGCCTCAACAACTTAGTGAGACCCTGTCTCAAAATAAAATACATAAAAAGGGCTGGGAAAGTGGCTCAGTGGTAAAGTGCCCCCAGGTTCAATTTCTGGTTCTCCCCCCGGCTCCCAAAAGCAAAAATGACAACAACAAACCAAACCAGAAGTTGAGTGCAAGAAAAGGCATTAAAAAGCATTTCAGAAAATTATTACATTTTAATGCAACTGGCATTGGGAAAGCACCTGAAGAACCATTGAAGAAGGGAAGAGTAGTGGAAGAGGTATTAGGTAAGTGTGGAGTAAGAAGTAGGTAAGTGTGTGTGTGTGTGTGTGTGTGTGTATACTTTTCAAATCAGTGACATTAATTTCTTGGAAGGTGAAAAGAGACAATGCTACAGTCTTTTTTCTTTTTCTAATATTTTTAGTTGTCAATGGACACAGTGCCTTTACTTATTTATTTATTTTTATATGGTGCTGAGAATTGGACCCAGTGCCTCATGGGTGCAGGGAAAGTGCTGTACCACTGAGCCACAACCCCAGCCCTGCCACAGTCTTTACATTTGGAATCTGCTTCTTAGAGTTATTAGAATAAGATATAAGCTTGATTAGTATTCCTGCTGGGCTTTTTGTTTAACTTTTGGCAAAGGGTTTTATTTCCCTGAAATATTCCAATGTGATGATCATAAGCCTTGGTTAATTTTAAGACATTTCCCTTAACTTATGAAAAGGGCTCATCAGCAGTCTCTGCCGAAAACTCATTAAAATACCTTTTAAGCCCTACTTTAAGGTCATTTTTGGTATTCGTTGCACTGTTAATTAGAAAACTGAAGCTTCCTTTATTCCTTCCAGAAACTTTCTCCAGTAGCATCTGACTCCATTTGGCAATTTTGCTGACTGCCCTGTTTTTCTGAATTTAACTTTTAACAGAATAAATGGCTCTATTTTTGCTTTGCTATATATTTTTGAGCTATTAGTTTTGCAGTCTCAATTGCTGATAAACCTAAAGCTGTCATTTATTAATTTTTTGAGGTGCTCCTCACATTATCCACAGAGACAGAGAAAATGGCAATTAAAGTCATCACTGCAAAAATGAAATCACAGAAAATGAATTTGTATGCTCAGAGTACTGACTTACATCGAGCTGAATTCCCGTTTCATAAAAATACAAAGGTCTTATGTGTAAATTCAATATATTCTTATTGCTAATCATCTTGGAAGATTTTCAGCAAAATAATTTAGTTTTTAACCAATGTTGCCTTCAAGAAAATGCATACAGAAAAAATATAAGCTTTATTTTGTTCATACAAATATGAGAGAGATCAATTAAAGAGGACACAGGAAATTCAGTTTCTGGTTCAAGCTATGTACTTTGTTTCCACAGCAAGTCAGGGACAGTTACTGAGCCAGAGTTTACAAAACTACAGCTCCTAGATTTGCCTAGAACCTACTGAATTGGTCTCTGTAGTGCTGAGGCCCAGAAATCTGTATATGTGTTGAGCTCCCCAGAAATTTTGATATAGTCATTCCCTGGAACATTGTTTGACGATCAGTATCTTAACACTGGCAAGAAACAGAAATATTGAAATTAAAAACTTTTATCTGTGTTTATGTAATCCAGGCAAATATGCAAAAAAAAGGTACAGGTCTATCTAGAATCATCTGTTGTGTTTAAGATGGCTGGAGGTGGAGCATTTCTTACCCATGGGTGAGGAATGTGAAGTCAGCAAATGGACTGGAGCTCTTACCTGAGAGAGTGTTTAAAGTTGAACTGGAATAAAAATATCCAAACTAGTCTTTGGAGTATAGGGACAGTTCTAGTAATGGGGCTGTAAAAACAACAGAAGAAAGGGTGCCATGCTGCCTAACTCCAGGAACCAACACCAGTTGTATCAGTCTTCCGCTGCTGTGTAACAAATCACCCAAACAACACGTATTTATTATCTCACAGTTTCCATGAGTGAGACGACATCTAAGTCTCTCACGTGGCTGTCTTCAAGTTGTTGGTTGGCGCTGGAGTCATTTTGAAGTTCACCTGGAGGACATTTATGGTGCTGTGGGCAGGCCTCCAATATGGTTACTGATAGCCTTGGTTCCATGCAGTCTGGGCCTGGCCTCAGACTGCCCGAGTGTTCTCTTGACATAGCAGCTGGCTTTCTATTGAGTCAGTGATGAAGGGGTGTGGGAGGGAGGGCTTTCTGTTGAGTCAGTGGTGGGTAGGTGGGTGGGGAGGCAGGTAGAGAGAACTCCAAGAAACTCCCAGGACAAAAGCCAATGTAGCCTAATCTTAAGAGTGACATTTTATTACTTCTAAGGGACTCAGTTCACCACAAGTGAACAGTCTATCACATACTCAAAAAGGAGGGGAATTAAGCACTTTGAAGCAGTAATGATTTTTAAACCTATTTTTAAAACCTTCACAGTGGTCTGTGTCCCCTCCCTCCTCTAGTTGGGCAGGGTACAGTTTGCATGGTCGTACATAACAGTCCTGGTTACAAACCAGGAGACCAAGGAGTAGGAGTAAAAGGTGGGACAAACTTGAGGTTAAGGGCCTCAGGCTTAAGTGTCAGTTTCTTTATAAATGGGCAGTGATCTTGCTGACCCCATGAAGTTGCTTCCCACATGAAATTTGTCGGCAGGATTTGCTGATTTGGCCACTACAACATACCTCATAGGTATCCACTTTTCTCCATACCTATGGCTACCTCCTTTTCTCCATCATCTCATCTGGTTGGCAATAACATCCTTCCACTGGTTTCCACATTTCCACTCTTGCTTATCTAAGGTTCATTCCCTTCACTGCAACCAGAATCAACTTTAAAAAGTAGAGATTAAAATTAAAAAAAAAATCCCCGACAGCCAAAAAGCAGGCTGAAGTACCATAAAGGAATTACTATTTACTTAATGTTATTTTGGAATTGAATAAACATTTCAGACCACAAAAGTAGAAATTAGTCTGGTGCTGTACACCTGTCATCCCAGTGACTCATGAGGCTAAGGCAGAAGGAACGTAAGTTCCAGGTCAGTATGGGTGATGTAATGAGACCTCGTATCAAAATCGAATCGAGTAAAAAGGACTGGGGATGTAGCTCAGTGGTAGAGCACCTCTAGGTTCAATCCGCAGTACTGAAAAATAAATAAATAGAAAGATAAATAAATACATAAATAAGTAAAATGGAATCAGAATTCCTCATGAACCATAAGGCCCTGGATCTTCTGACTCTCACCCATCTTTTCAGATCCACCTTGTACCATCCTACCTCTGCTGTTCTTTCCACTCAAATGGCAAGCCAGATGATTTTCCCCATTAGGGCCTTTGCACTTATTCTGTCCTGGACCTTTTCCTTCATGTCTTGGGATGGCCATCTCTTTCATAATCTCAGGTGGGACATTATCTCTCCACCACAGAAACTTCCCTGACCACCACCAGGCAGTTTTATCTCTTCACTTAATTATTCTCCTTCCTGGAACTAACATAATCTGTATTGTCTTGTTATTTATTTTGATTTATTGCTGTCTTCAGTAACCTGGAAAGCAAGCTCCATGAAGACAGTGCTTTATCTATTAGTTTGTTTGTTGCTATACACTTAGTGGTTAACCTAATCCTTAGATTATAGTAGACTCTCAGAAAATATTGGGGTTTTTTTTCCCTTTTTTTTTTTTCGTTGTGTTACTGAGGATTGAATCCAAGATTCTCTACCACTGAGGTACATCCCCAGCCCCCTTTTAAATTTTATTTTGACACAGGCTCTCACCAAGTTGCCCAAGCTGTCCTTGAACTTGGGGTCCTTCCTGCCTCAGCCTCCTGAGTAGCTGGGATTCAGGTGTGTGCCACCAAAGGGGACTAAAAAATTGAAGGACTTTCTTATTGAAGAAAAAAAAAAAACCAAATGAAAACAATATATTTAGCTTAACATATAAAATAAATTTAGCTTAACACTGTGCCTGACCCAAATAACTGCCAAATATATGTTAGATAATTACAGATTGGATATACTAACATCTATTTCACAGAGTTGAGGAAGCAATTAATTGGGATAGGTTATGAAATATAGCACCATTTCTGAATGCTTAGCATTGTGTTGTATAATGGGTCTGGAGAGGGGCTGACATGTGTCTACTCAACATCTATATAATTGGGAGCCACTTTATGTTAAACTGAATTTTCAGATTTTCATATGGAAATTATTTATATTTTAAAATCCCAAGCTACCAAGTGTTGTGCTCTAAGTAGAGAGATGTGAGAGAAGTAAATTTTTATTACTTTGGGCACAGTTTGTACCATAAAGTAAGTCACTAAATAGACCTCATTGTTGGAAACATCATTAACTGAAGCACTCCATTAGCTTGCCTTTCCTATACTTGACAAAAATCAATCCTGTTTGTGCTAGAATATTTGTGCTCCTGTAACAGGGACACAGCTGAAAAAAAATTTAGATTGTATCAGAAAAATTCTCAAAAGAAAAAATTCTTAAATATAAGGGCTGCCACTGGCAGGTATTTCATTCTGGGTGCTGGATCTTCCACTGTGGTACCCCAGTGTCGGGTCTTCTGGTGCCTTCCTTGGCAAACATCCTGGCACAAAGAAGATGCTCAATAAGTGATTATTAACATAAAGGAAGAGTGAATTAAAGTTTAGGCTGACATCTTTACACAGTCTAAGAGGAAAGAATATGGGATCGAAGCCTTTGAGAACTGGACCTAAGTTCATATCCCATTGCTTACTAGCTGCATACCTAGGGCAAATTTCCTAACTCTCCTGGATTGTAGATTCTAAAACCATGACATGAAAAAAATTATTAATTTTGGAGCATAGGATGGATGTGGTAACAAAGGGGATATAAGCTAGGTCGTTAAATAAAGTGGATTATATTTACTTTCTACTGGCTTTAGAAAATTAACTTGCTTTCCAACTTTTTAGTCTGTCTATAGTTAGGAGACCCTTAAACAGTAGAGTGGCCCACAATCCTTACCCTATTTGTTTTATAGAAGATAAATCCAGGGTTTTTTGATTTTATGTATTTTAATCTTAATTAAAATGTGAAACAAAAATAGAAGGTAGTGTATTTAATAAGCACAATCACTAATAAAGGTTTTGTGAAATATTTTTTCCTTTTGAAAAGTAACCAGAAGCTCTGTTAGACTCCTAACCTATGCTGTTGTACTGGGGAAGGCTCAGCAAAGTCCCTATCCTCCCAATGTCCTCCTTGTAGAAGGAGTTGGAGCAGATACAAAGGGACAAAGCAGATCAAAGTGATCAAAGTGATCTAAGTGATCAAAGTGATTTATATTTCTGAGAATGTTTAGATGCTTTTAACTGAGTCTCCAGGAAGGGTCACCTTGACCATCCCTTGCACAGGATAATGACATGATCTGTATAGGTCCTCTTTGAATATGAGACCTTTAACAGCATTGTGTGCTACTCTGATAATTCCTAGAACATTTTCTAGCAAAAATTACTTGTTTTTTTTCTTTTAAAAATCAGTTCTGAAATTAGATTCTTTTTCCATCTGTCAGTTCATAAACATTTATCAAGTCCTTCCATGTCAAGCTTTGTGCTAAGATCTCAGGATAAAATGAATATTATATTCCCAATTTTAAAGAGCTTCAGATAGATCACAATATGCAAATGCATGACAATTCTATGATAGAGGCAGGGTACAGGGCACAGCTAGTTGTAAAGGACAGAGGAGTTAATTCTTTCTAGAAGGGTAGATACTAGGATTTGAATGTCAAGAAATGATAATGTTAATTTTCAATGGATGGGAGACAAATAACCCTCAAAATCTGTGACTTTGAACAACATTTATTATAGTTTCTATAGGTCAGGAGTCCAGGTGTAGGATGGCTGGGTGGTTCTTGCTCAGAATTTTTCAGGAAACTGCTGTCCCCATGGGGACACCCTCAGCTTTACTACTTGACTAGAGTAGAACCTGCTGTGACTCACTCACGTGGTTGTGGTTCAGTTCCTCACAGGCTGTTGGACTCGAGACCTCAGTTACTTGTTTCTGTTGGCTGGAGGCTCCCCTCAGTTTCCAGCTGCTTGGACTTCTGCTTCGGGCAGCTCATAATATGGCAATTTACTTCCTCAGAGTGAGCCAGCAATAGGAGGTAAAGAGAGAAGGTAAGACTGAAGTCATAGTCTCATCTCCAAAGTGACATTTCTCCTTTACTCTTGCCATAGTCTGCTTACTAGAAGCCAGACTCTAGCCTACATCTGAGGGCAGGGCGTTATACAAAGTAACAAACACCAGGAGGTGGGGATGGGGGTGGGTGCATATTGAACTTCCTACTACAGATGAGTAAGAATTCAAAGCAGTCTTGGGATGGTGGAAGAGGAGAGGTATATTTAAGAAAGGAGACGTAAGTGAGCTAAGGTGTGAAAACATAAGTAAGGCCTGATTGGAGAACTTCAGAGAGTTGACTGGGTGCAGGGGATCAAGCCTGGTAATGGTGGTAGTGGTGACAGCAGAAAGTGACATTAAAAAGAGAAATTAGATACAGGTTCAACGAGTGTAAAGCTACACTTATATAAGAAGAATAAGTCCTAGAGATCTGCTGTACGGCAGAGCATCTATAGTTAACAAAGTGCTATTGTGTACTTAAAAATTTGCTTAGAGGGTAAATCTTATATGCTCTAACCTCAAAAGAAAACAAAACAAATCCTGTAGGGACACAGGAATCTTGGGGAGGTGATGGATATATTTATTACCATAATCATGGTGTTGGCATTTCAGTTATGATGATACCATATGATGAAAATTTCCAAATGCATCCAACTTTATAGATTCAATATGTGCTGTCTTTTAAATTTTTTTGTAGTAGTTGATAGACCTTAATTTTATTCATTTATTTAGCTGTAGTGCTGAAATTCGAACCCAGTGCCTCACACATGTCAGGCAAGTGCTCTACCACTGAGCCACAATCCTAGCCATGTGCTATCTTTTGTCTATCAGTTATAGCCCAATAATGCAGTCAAGAATAGGGAGACAGGTTATGAAGGGCTTGGTATGAAGAAATAGAGAAAATTGAACTTTAACTCAAGGTGCTGAGAAATGATTTAGGAATTTTAAAGAGAGACGTGATTACACATTCCCTGTTGAAAGATTACTCTTAACGGCAGTGTCGACAAAGGGGTCATTTATCTTCCTTACAGCTGATCCCCTTAGACCCTCATAACCCACATGCATGTCAGCTTTTCTGGTCTGTGAATACAAGGAGTTTCAAGGCTATGCAAGGAGCCATCAATAATCTGTCACTTGATTATGAGACCATGTGTGCTGTGCTAGTTGTGAAATGGCAGAAGGATGGGCAACTGATCTCTTCTTTGCATCGATTTCAGGGAAACAGGGAAAACATAGGTCAGAAGCAGTTGTTGGTTTGTCCCATGGTGGGATAAAATTTAATTAGCTTTTCTCCACTGTTCATTTTAGCCCCACCGATTTAGAACATCCCACTGTTTCTGTCTCAAAGCCTTATTGTTCTACAATTGGAAAGTGCCGAAAAGCCATTAACAAAGCACTAAGGGGCACAATAAATGTGGCCATACTCTGGTGACTGTTTAGAGATTTAGAATGTTTTGAGCTGAGAAGTCATAAAGCCGTCGTGCCTCAGTTCCTTGTTTGTCAGGCGAGCATCTTGGTGACAGTGGTCTCTGAGGCTCCAGAGCATTCCACACTCTAAAATTCTCTGTAAGAAGCATAATTACTTAGGAATCCGCTAGCTTATTTTATGTCCAGAGAGCAGTGTTAGGGCAGGCTTTATGCTTCCCATTTTAGCTTGACACTAATTCTTTGATGTTTTGGGGTCATATCGTTGTGAAAAAAGGCTTTTCTTGTACCGTTGCAAAATGTTTAGAAAAGCAGTTGCTAGATAACATTGGGACATGTGAAATGCATTTCCTTCTCACTCTACTGCTGACAGGCTGAGCCTTTCCTTCTTTCTTTCTTTCTATTTTTTTTTTCCAGCAGAGATATTGTCATTTCCAACAGGGAGCATATAATGCATGAAAAGAGGGACAGCACAGAGTGATAACACCGAAGTGCAGAGTCTGCCCTCCCTTTCTCAGTCAGCTGGGAAGTGAAAAGAGGCTGCACCTGCATCAACGTTTGCCCAGAGCATCTCTGCCCAAGCTGCTGGCTTCTGGAGCAAAGCAGTACTAGGCTGTGTGGTGTGGGGCTGACCCAAACATGTGTCTTTCTTTTTTATTTATTTATTTATTTGTTTTATTTATTTATTTTTTATTGTTGGTAGTTCAAAACATTACATAGTTCTTAATACATCATATTTCACAGTTTGATTCAAGTGGGTTATGAACTCCCAATTTTACCCCGTATACAGATTGCTGTATGCATTCTGCTGTCTGTCCTATTCCAAACATGTGTCTTTCAAAGTGAGAAGAGGCCTGTGGTGGTTAGATAAAGGGGTTATTTACTGCTATCCAGATGGGTCTTGACCTTGACATCCTGTGAAGAGAGCAGAGAGTTTGTGAGAAATGACTGGACTCTTATTCTGCTTGAGAACTACATATAATTGGTCACACACATTTATTCACAAAAGGGAAATGTGGGATTTGGGGGTGCCTATGGGCCTCCTCTTTATAGAGGTAGTGAGAATCTCTAATCTGTGCAAGAAGTACATTCAAGGAGCATCCAATATATTTGTAATAATTTATTTTTAAGCTGGGTGATTAATATGTAGGTATCCATTATATCTTTTACTTATACTTTTTTAAATGGAGAAAACATGTGGCAATGGAATTTTAAAACTTTACTGAGGTTTAATCAAGATACTGTAAGCAGCACGTGTTTAAAGTATACAATGTGAGAAGTTTTGACATATGTATACAGTTGCAAAATAATTACCACAATTAAGAAAATGAACATATTCATCATCTCCCAAATTTTCTTTATGTTCCTTTGTAATCTGCCTCTTTCATTTCTCTATACTTTCTCTACCCCTGGGAACCACTCATTTTCTTCCCATAGCCATTAGGTTAGTTTTCATTTCCTACAATATTATATGAGTAGAATCATATAATACGTATTCTTGGTTGGCTTCTTTCACATTATATTGCTTTTGAGATTCCTCAATGTTGTTTCATGTAACAATAGTGCTTTCCTTTTTTTATTGGTGAGCAGCATTCTGTTATAAGGATGTACCATGATTCATTTATTTATTCATCTACTGGGGGACACTAGGTGGTATCAAGGTTTTGGATATCACAAATAAATTGGCTATAATCATTCTTGAACAAGTATGTTTGTGAATCTATCCTTTCATTTCTCTTGAATGGAGTGACTAGATCATGTAGTAGGTGTGTATTTAGGTTTTTAAGGAACTACTAAACTGTTTCCTAAAGTGGCTGTACCATTTTGCATTCCTACCAAAAGGGCGGAGAATTCAAGTTCTTCCACATTCTCTCCAAAACTTAGTATGGTCAGTGTTTTCAGTGTGGGCCATTTATAGGTGTGTCAAAGTATGTGATCATCATTTCAATTTGTATTTCCTTCATTACTATTAAGGTCAAGTGCCTTGTCAAGTGCTTATTTGGCATCTGTGTATTTTTCTTTGATGAAATGTGTATTCAAATCTTTTGCCCATTTGAAAAAGTGGGGTGTTTGGTTTTGAGAGTTCTTTATGCTATACAAGTTTTCATCAGATATATACTTTACAAATGTTTTCTCCAAGTTAATGACTTGTCTTTTCATTATTTGACACTGTCTTTAGTTTTAAATTTGAGGTCTACTTTGTCAATTTGTTCTTTTATTGATTATGCTTTTAGTAGTTAGTCTAAGAAATTATTGCCTGATTCTAGTTCTCAGAGATTTTTCCTGTGATTTCTTGTAGTAGTTTTATAATTTTTAAACTTTATATTTAGGCCTATGATCTACTTTGAGTTAATTTTTGTATGATATGAAGAATAGTTTTGAATTCAATTTTCTTTTTCTTTCTGTATAGGAATATCCAACTGTTCCTGTGCCATTTGTCAAAAAGTCTATCCTTTGCCACAATTCTTCCCCCATCTGTAGCTTATCTTCCGCACTACAATAGTTTTTAACTTTGATATAGTCATATTTGTTAGATTTGTCTTTTATGATCTGTAACTTTGGAGTTGTATCTAAGCAAATTTAAAAATTTTTTTTCCTTGAAAATCTCTTGGTTAGTATCAAATCTCTAAATTCTGGCTATCTGCCCACATTATGATAATCAAATATGCAAATGTAGATGACTTATCCTTAGTGTATGCAATATGCTAATATTGTGAGGACAAAGTCCTGTTTTAGAAACTTAAGAGAGGCTTGGATAGTTATAAGTAGCAAACTAGAGACAGAAGGAATTTCAAAACTTTGTTGGAAAGAAAGGGTGAAAAAAACCCCTGCCATAAATATCTCTATTTTTGAGAACAGAAGGATAATAGTGATGGAGAGAGGAGAGTTAGCATCAGGTGCAGCTTTGTGATTATAACAGCTGATATTAATATAATGGGGAGTAGGTGGTGTGTATAAGTCGACTTAAAGTAAAAGATAAACCATTAAGAATTAGCTGCCATCATCTTATTCTGTGAACAATTTTTGAGAATAATTTTGGGTGCAGAAATATGTTATTCCTATTCCTTCTCCTACACCTCTTTAGAAAAACCCAGTTTGTGATCCATGGAACATTTCGCCTTCTTTCCTCTTATATGCAAGGGACTCTCTTTGCTCAACATCTTCTCCTGTTCCAAATCTTCACTACTTGCCTTAGACTGTCTAGTCAACCTGCACGGCACCTTGGTTTTAACAGGTCCTTACCTTCCCCTCATGGAGGCCATGGGTGTTCTTGTACCAGGATACATATCCATATCCACAACTATCCCTTCTGCCTTTGCCTTCCGTCCCAGACAAGTGAAGAATTCCTCCTTTTGTTCCAGGTCAGCCCGTTTCCCCCTTTGCCCTTGACATACCTTCCCCTTGTATTCAAGATGAGGTCCTCTGAAGACATTTTTTTTTCTTGCATCCTCATGGCTTCCTTTCCACTGGTACCAAGGATTTTTATTCCTTTGTGCAGTGAATGAACATGCTCATGCTTCTCCAGACCTAAGAATTTCCTCTATTGGACTCTGGATTCTCCCCTTTTTTTGCTTCCTCTTTTTATCCACGTTTTTTGAAAGAGTAATATTACTAATACCATTGCTACTTGTCTAGCTTCCTCTGCAATTCACTGTGTCCTGACCTCTGCTTTTAACACTCTGTTGAGATTGCTCTCTCTAAGGCACAATGGCTTCTTAATTGCCATATCTGATGGGATTGACATTTTCTAAGACTATTTTACTGAACTTCTCAGTTGTATTTACTTCTTTTTTCAAAACTCTGCACCCTTGGGTACTGAGAAATCTTACTTTCTTGGTTCTTCTTCTGCTACCCAGTCTATTTCTTTATTGTCTGCTCCATGAATTTGCCTTTTGGAAAAAATTTAATGGCTCATCTAAACAAATGATAAATATTGTATGCACACTGCAGCTAATTCTCGTTTCTTGTCAAGCTTTTTAAGTTAGGTATCCAAATGAAAATCTTATTGTTAACTTTTTTTTTAAAGTAGGTCATGATTCTAATTTTATTCAATTAATGTTTTACTTTAACAGGAGCTTAATGGGGAAAGAATTCTCTTGGATCTGTTTACCTGTTCTTTTTGCACAAAGTTGGATGGTCATCAAATCTGTGCACTAAAATAGCTGAGTCCAGAATACTCAACTCATGGGACAGAAATACATAGTGCTGTGCTTTGGAAATTATGCAAACCTTAGAAATCTGTAAATGAGAATTGAATTTGGAGCCTAGAGGTAGAAAATGTGATTAAAGAGAATATGAGAGCTCCTAAGATATATATATATTTTTTCCTGGGCTAGAGTTAAAAAAAAAAGACAAATCTTATTTGCTTTTTTCTCTACCAGCTAAAAAGGCAATACAAAAAGCTTTAGAAATGCAAAGTTGCTTTTGGCATTAAAACAGAGTTTTGGCATATGGTATACTAATCCTTGTTTAAGTCAGCAATATAGTGTGGAGACACGAAGTTAGGATAAATTCTTCAGACATATGATTTTACTGTTATGTTTGGTAGAATAGAGAGAAAACCTTAAATGTGAATATATTTCTCTTTCTGTTGATATTATCTTCGATCTCTTAAAAATGTAGTCTAACTTAAACCATTTTGTGGCGTTTAAAAAATGCCAATGGTCATTTCATTTGTTCAGAAATTTCAAATATATAGACACATTTTTTTAAAAAAAGAAAACTAAATAGCTTGAATAAAGGTCCATGAGCCTTATGCAGGATAAAGCAATAGTGTTTATATTTATTTTATCACAAAAGATTTTGTTTCCTTTCTCTTGCTCACATGAAATATAGCTGGTTTATGCCCCATAAACAGCACTAGCCTTCTACAACTGAGAAGGGAGCGGCAGCATGCCTGACTAATGGCAGTTTAAAGTCTCTGATGCACAGGGATCAAATTAAATAAGGCTTCTGAGTTGTCAAGATTTAGAATCTACTGATGCACCAACATTTATTCATCTGCTTTTTATTTCGCTTTGAAGGCGGGCAGGTCAGCTGCTTCTGATTGCTCTGGCCTCCTTCCAGGACCAACTGTGGCCTGAGTAGCAGGCTCAGTTACAATTCCACTAGGTGGCAGTCTTGGACGGAAAAAAATCCTCTCATCTGCAACCACTGGTTGCTATGGTCCCTCTCCTCCTCCTCCTCCTCCTCCCCCTCCCCCTTCTCCCTCTTCCCCTCCCTCTTTCTTTTTCATGCTATATTTTGGCCTCTCATTCCCAAGATACGTTTTATTTATATCTTTATGAATATATTTATTATTTGTTAACTTTCTTACTGTCACAACCTTCTTTCCATCTCTGAAATAATGAGGAGGGTTTCTGAATGCCACTGTGGCAGAAGGGACTGTTCCACTGAATAAAATGTCCATGGAATAAATGCATAAAAGATGACCAAACCAAAACACCAATCCCAAATCCCCCCACTCAAAAGAAAACAACACTAAATAATCAGAGACCAAATGTGAGAATAATCTATCACCTGTACTCCCTGGAAAATCCATCCTGCTTTTTTTACTACAAAAAAGTGATGGACTGTGTTTGCTTTACTCACTGGTCAACGGGAGATGGTTTTCTGGTTTCTGGAGCAGACAGCTCAGGCTGAGATCTGAAAACCTCCTCATGTCCATTTTGCTTTTAACCTCCAAAGGAACCTGCTGTTTCGGCCCTTGATGCCAGTTTTATCCCTGGGGCAGGAGGAAGAACAGAAGCCTGGAGGCCCTTCAGCACAAGGGGTGGGTGGGATAGGGGCTGGGAGGTCTGTGCAAAGCAGGAGGGAGAGCTGCTTACATTAGTCAACAGGGTTTGTTGTTATGCCAGGTTGTTTACTGGAGAAATGAGGTTGACTGAGTTAAATATGTTGTTTTATTCAATCTTCACAACTGTACTTTAAATTTTAGATGAAGACAGTTAAGAATCATGTAAACCAGTAACTTTCTAAGGGATGTCAATGTCATCATCAGAGAAAAGACTCAGATCCAGGTCTATTTCTCTCTGTAAGACCTCTAGGCTGCCTCCTTCTAAATAATGCCAGGCTTTTCTCCCTGATTCTTTCTATCCCCCATATTGAGCCTATTCTCCATATTTTCTGTATCATTTTCTCCTTCTCCTTCTTATTCTTTTGTGGTTCTGAGGATTGAGCCCAGGGGTACTTTTACCACTGAGCCAGCCCTTTTTATTTTGAGATAGGGTCTTACTTAATTGCTGAGGTTGAGCTCCACCTTTGATCCTCTTGCCTCAGCCTCCTGAGTTGCTGGCATTGCAGATGTGCACCAGTGTATCTAACTTATTTTCTTATTGTGCACCAGTGTATCTAACTTATTTTTTTATTCTTGAATCCATCTTCTCATTGCTCAGATCTTTACCAGATTCACATATCACTATGGACATTACCCTAGATATTACCAATCTCAATGTTGCTTTAATGTTCATTACTTTGTTTGTTATTATATATAATACCTATTTGTTAAATAGCCGGTTCATGCTCTCTTCCTATTTTTTTAACCCCATTGGAAGGTCCCCTTTTCTTTATTAAGTTCTCTCTCTATTTTTATGTAAATTAAGCATATGACCTATTTGTCATGTTTCAGATATTTTAAAAATGTTTTTTCATTTTTCTTTATCAATTTTTGAAAAACCTTTTTCTACATAGAAAAATGTTAATCTTTACAAATTTGAACCTGCTAGTTATTTCTGTTTTGTTTTCTCACTTACATATACTTCTTTACTGCAAGACTGTAAAAAAAAAATCCTGTGTTTTCTGCTAGGGATGTTTTTTAGTTTTCATTGTTTACCTTAAAGTTTTCAAAGTATTATTTTTTGTATGCTGCAAAATAAGAATCTAACTTTATTCCACTTTTAAAATAATCTACCCTTTGAAATAATGCAAATAAATGTAGTATTTACCATGTACATTGTAAATTTACTCTATGAGGTGTTATTTTTATTCTCATTTCCAATAGAAGAAATTAAGGCATGGAAAGTTTATGTACCTTTATGAAATACAAGCACTAATATTTGGCTTTAGGAATCAGGGAGGCCAGTACCTCTCAGCAGGTGAACTAACTTGAGAAACTGGTCAAAGGTATTAAGGTTCATTCTCAGATTCAATTAGGATACAATTTTCCTTATAATTATATTTTATCCTTATTTTCCTTTTTAAGCATTTAAAAATGGGGCAAAGGTTAATCTAATGTGCTTTCAGATTGAATTATGAAAAACTAAGGATATTGAAGGCTAAGTTATAGAGTATAATGTAAAGATAGTTATATAAATACAAATATACATTGACAAATCTAAGTCTAGATGTGTATCCCAAACTCACTCAATATATTTGAAAATGCTCCACACATTTCCATAAACTGACCAGCTGTACAAACTCCTGACACTACCTATGCATTCCCAGAGGTGGACCCTGACCTGCTGCCGGCTCTCTTGCTCACACTCCTTAGGACAAATGGCTTGGATTTCTTTCTGTTTTGGGATGCAGTATGTTGCTTTGGAGCCCGCCCAAGCTCACTCTCCTACACTAATCTCACATGTTTCAGGCTCATTACCTCTATACACTAACAAGTTAAGTTCATTTGAGTTACATTTGTTAATTTACTCTGCCAGGGAATTACTTACACTGTGTGTGTGTGTGTGTGTGTGTGTGTGTGTGCGCGCGTGCGCACCTCTCAACAGCCTGAGAGAATGATTATTGTTTATTATCTAAGAATCATTCCAACAAAGGGAAGATTTTTGACTACATTTTATCCATAACACTAGAATATCAACTTTCTACATTTGACTTTGTGCATCCAGAAACAACTTTTGAATAAAATGAAGCCATTAAAGCAGCAGAGGAAATCAGTGTACTCAGGGGGACTGTTTTTAAGATACGGACATTTTAGTACATAAATTATTAAATAATTGTTTTGAACGAAGCAGTAGTCAAGTCAACATCTCTTGTGATTCAAACAGAATTATATTTTAAATATTGTAGGATGTGAATTGTGCTAGTGTTTTGAGCATCAGATATTTAATGAAAAAGAAACAGAAACATACATAAAGTAAAAGAACATTTCAAGACCAGGTGAATAAAGCTTGACCTTACTGGAAATGGGTTTTGAAAGTGGCTTGCTGTTTAAGACAAATTCCTGAGTTCCATTTAAAAATTTAACCTCATATTGGGTTCAAGTTCTGACTCTGCGGGTAATATTAGGTGTGGTCTATGAGGATACAGACTCTGTTTTGAGCTGTAGAATCTTGTAGTTATCTCTGAACTTTCAAAAAAGGGGATCTTTATGTGTTTGTCTTTCTCCTCTGACTCTGTTTCTGTCTCTCTGTCTCTCTGTCTCTCTGTCTCTCTGTCTCTCTCTCTCTCTCTCTCTCTCTCTCTCTCTCACACACACACACACACACACACACACACACACACACCAGGAGACATTTTGGAGGGAACAGTCTTGGGTGCTTTGCAGAAGAAACCCACACTGAAGAAAACCAAACCTCCTTTAGTTTTCAGCAGTGCCCATGTCTGAGTAAGAAAGAGATGTTGTTAAGATACTCAACTCAAACTCTGATCCCTGGGCAATTGTGGACAAGTACTGAGTTTCTCTGTGAGTGCATAAAAGTCTGGAGGCATCAGAGAGCTAACATCTCTGTTAGCATAGAAAATGAAACAATATATACTCAGGAATTCATTGAATCTGGGTAGGTTGCAAGTTCAGAAAGGGGGCAAAGAAGGAGGCTCTGGACCAGAGACCAGAGCTACTTTCATAACCTATAATCAACAAGGATGTCCCCCATTCTGTGAGGTGTGAATAGAAGCTAACACTAAAACACCTTGCATGATTCTTACGGTTTCGTGACCATAATGGCTCAGGTTAACTGTGGTAAATTGTCAAGTTCAATTCATTGTGTTATATTTGAACTTTATACATTTGTTACTATAAGATTCTTGGTAGGATAATTTCTTCATATATCATTGAAGAGAAATGGCAATAGTTGGTAAAATCCTGTTGATAATTTTTCCCAGAGATTCTCAGTGGCATCTCTGAGAGAACAGCATCACCTTAAAAGACGATTTCTTGGTTTCATTCAGAAGGAGAAAGAATTTTATAGAACTGTAAGCGCGGAGAGAGACTTTATATCTCACCTCCAACCAAACCGTGAGAGATTAAGGAACTTAAGGGCAGGAACAGCAAGTGATCTGTCCAAGTCCACTAAGGCAACATAGGTAACAGGACTAGGATGGGGACAAAGACCTCAAGGGCCCACTCCCTGGCTTGCCACCCCCTTCTTCCTGATTTCACCAAATTTGCTTGTTCTGGCAAAGAAGAAATTATCTCTCTTAATCTGTCCCTGGAATAAAATTTTCGATGCCATTTGCAACACTCTAGAGAATAGAAACATAACAAAATCATTGTTTTGCATTAATACTTCCATTTCCAGCCATCTCGGCAATCAATCAGAACTTTTATCTTGTTGCCTGAAGAGACAAGGACATTTAATTCACAACAATTTCCTTTTCCCTTTCTCTCAGTGACTCTATTAAATAAAACTTGATGGATCACACTCCACATTTGCATGCCAGCTAAAACAGAGCCAAGGCTCTGCTTGAGCAGAGAGAATCCTGCCCTTGCCTAAACATGACAGAGGTGAAAGAGAGGCTCAAGTTATGCACATGTGTATCTGGTTCACTTTAAGGAGAAGTGAAAAGAAGTGAAAAAGAGGCCCAATTAACAGCCAGAGTAAAAACTAGAAGCTATGTGTTAAAAATTAGTAAATTCCAGTCAATATGGAGCATAATCCTGACTAATTAAAGGTAGTTTCTTAATAACACTTGGATCGTAGAGAGAAGAGCTTGACCTAGTCTGGCCAAGTATTCCTGTCTCTAGACTTGTTCTTTGAATTAATTCCCTCCTTCCCATAACAATTAGAATAGAGAATTTTCGAATCTGTGCATTTACAGAGAATGTTCATCTTTCCTCTTCTTCTGAGTACCCAGGGGTGCTTGCCTTGCATATGTTTCAGAGAAACCCAATGTATCTAGTCACCTCTGGCATATTATTGGTATAGCGTTGAAAGGATCATGAGGACATTGCCCAGGCCAGCCACCTGGTTTTATGCAGACAAAGAATCACATTTCTACTTTCAGATTCTCTTCTGCAGAGATTTTTAAGGTTCACTGAAGATCAAGGGTACACAGTGAAGTTTTGACTTGAGTGCAGGTCTTCTGCCACTTAGCGACAGGGAAGTTTCCATTCATACATTTGCTCATTCAGGAGATCCTATTTTGTGCTGAGAGTGTGAACATAAACCAGATGTAGTATCTTCCCACAAGACATTTACAAACTATGTAGGATTATAAATAAATACACAATAATAAAATGTGGGGTAGGAATCATTAGAGAATGAGCCTGAGATTCCGTGGGAACACAGAGGAGAGGTAAATGATGCATGTGGGGACTAAGAGAGCCTTCTGGAGAAAGCAAAAATCTCATGTGCAACCCGAAGGATGGAAAGGAGTTAGCTTAGTGAAGGAATGAGAGAATCAGGCAGAGGGAATAATCTGAGGTGAGAAGATTCATTCAAGGGGAAAAAACAGTGCCCTTTATGCACAGGATGCTGTGATAATGGAGAGAGAAGCTGCAAAGAAAAAATGTTCAGGACTTCATAAGTGATATTAAAGATTTGGGGGCTTGCTATTTATTGCAATGAGAAACAGTTGCATATTTGTTAGGACAAGAATGAGAAAGAAAAGTTTATGTTATAGAATACATTCAGCCAGGGGTGTAGATGTTGGATTATATAAAGTTAAGAGAAGCTTGGAGAGGTTGGGGCTGTAGCTCAGTGGCAGTGTTCTTGCCTACCACGTGTGAAGCACGGGGTTTGATCCTTAGCACTGCATAAAAATAAACAAATAAAGGCATTCTGTCCATCTACAACTACAAGAATTTTTTTTCTTTTTTTGAAAAGAGAAGCTTAGAAAAAACGCCAACACCTCAAACCTGCCACAGCCTGAGCTTTCTACCGACAAATTCTTTAGCCTCAATTAATCAGAAGGGATCTTATCTTATTTAGCAGATGAGCAACGGTTGGACATTCTACTGACCTGGTAACCATATTTCATAGTCTTTCCAAGTTTCAAAAGTAGGATTCTCTATTGTTATAGTTCCCAGAGGGACAAGTTCATGCTGCTTGGCATGGCTGACTTATTACATCTAAACTTGTAGATGTCTCACATTTTTTTTTTTTTTGTGGTCCTGGGGATTGAACTCAGGGGTACTCTACCAATGAGCTACATCCCCAGCCATTTTAAATTTTATTTTGAGACAGGTTCTACCTAAGTTACCAAGGCTATCCTGAAACATGTGATCCTTTTATCTTGGCATCCCAAGTCTCTAGGATTATAGGCGTGTTCTGGAAGCAATAATCACAGCTGTAGCAAAAAGATGTGTCTTCCCAGGTTACCCAAGAAGATTCTATCTCTCCAAGTTCCAGTTTATAAGCTCTTGAACATTTAGATATTTATTTGGTAGCCTAAAACTGTCTACCTCCTTTGAAATTCCTTATTGTATGACTCTTGACTCAGGGTCCCTGATTTTAATTCTCTGTCCACTTAGGGATGGGGCAGGAGCTATATGCAATCCCATGTTTATGAGCCCTCCACTGACTTTTCCAGGAGGGTTGATTATACTTGTCCAAAGATGCATGACCCTGTTCCATGGTGTCTGCTCATCCACCTGAGGACTCATTGTGCAAAGTCTACATGTATGAGAAGTAAAATGTCCTCAGATATCTCCCCAAGTAACAAAGGGAAAATAGAAACAATCACTTGCCAAGGCTCACTAGTTCCTCACTGACCACAAAAGGCTCCATCTCTCCATAGCTAGTTCAGGCCTCACTTATTCCTTAGTGCTCTGGGGAATAATCCTCACACAAACCACACTAGGGTTTATAGTCCCAGCATTTGAATTTAGAAGTCAAGGTAGTTCACATGTAAAGCCAAAAGAGACTGGCTCACAACCAGGAATAAGGTGATAGGAGGGGCTGGGTGAGGTTTTTGGAGCTGCAGTAACTTCCTTCCCCACAAGTGGTTCCTCTTCATTTCAGACATTTTTCTGTTCTGAACAGAAAGTGTTTAACTCTTATCTTCCTACATAGCTATTCATACTGAACCTGGGGCTTATCAGATCTGAAAACCTCTCATTTCTCTTCATGTCACTTGCTGTGAAATTGACTCACAGATCATTGGCCTGGCATCGCATCGGCCTAAAACTTAAAACTACCCCGAATTCCCTGTTGTCTCCAGGGAAATCTTTCAGGCAAAATCATCTTGTGATCCCACACCTGTTTTCCCAGAATTTAACAGTATTTGTTCAGTTAATATTTCCTGAATGGATTTAAACTTTCTAAGAAGCAAATGGACCAAAATCTCCATATGAACTTTGCATCTTGCAAACAGTGTTCTAATATTGAGGGTGCAGTGTTGGAGTGATGGGAGGCTTACCATTGGGGACCCAGAGATGGCATTGGGCACTAGGCTGACAAGGTGCTGTCAAGGCAAAGTGATGGACAGATTTGCACCAGGGAGGCAGTTATTTCAATAAGGTTTATCTGAGTTAGCCCAGAATAACCAGCTGCCTTTCTCCACAGGGAACACCATTTGACATAAATGAAGACAAGGACAATGATCAGGTCTGAAAGAGAGTTAATTGAAAAGGAGTAGCCTGCTCTGATCTGCAGATTGAGCTCCTTAGGAGAGTTCGAGAAGCCAAAGTGAGTTAAATGCTTTACATGGAAGGATTTTTTTTTTTCCTGGGCGATACAAACACTGTACTATATTGACCTCAAATCAGAAAAAGGCTGACAGTGCAGCAGTGCAAAAGGGGCTTCTTTCCAGGTGATGCATCTCTTAATTGCAATGTTCATTAAAATGTAGTTTTTTTCCCTTTTAGATCTACACAAGTGTTGGAAAAAATGTCAAAGAATAGGGGAATGAAAGAGTAGGCACTAAGTATTTGATTTTTTTTTTCTAATCAAATCCATCAACCTTTTGGATGAAAGATAAAGAAATTTGAGTGGGTACTCATTTTTCTCAATGAATCTCAGAATCAAGAACTGATATACATCTGTCTTAGAAGAACCAATATTAGCTCTGTCTTAACAACCATGAACTGCCTACCATCTTTTCTCCACCATGCCACACAAGTCTTTGTTCAATGTCAGACAAGCTGCCAGACCACCAGTCTATCTGCCTTAGGGTCTTTATTTTTTTCTCTACCAGTATCTGCCAGGTTATGTTTTTATTTGTGGTATCTAATATTAAATATGTAATTATTTGCCTGTCTTTCTGATTTGGCTGACTGTGATCTCCGTGAAGGCAGGGTCTTTGTCTAATTTACTATTGAAGACATGAGGTGTATTTTAGCACATAGATGAGTGCTTGGTGTGTTAAAATGAATGCCCAAATACAACAGTCCAGAATTTTCACATTCCTTTCTAATATATCATATTCACCTCTTTTCTTGTTTTAAAATGCCACTGTATTGCAGATTTCTTCTGTTCCTTTATGATGAAGCAGTAATAACAGATAAAAATATCATTAGCAATATTCAATAGAAAAATTAATTATATAGTTATATTAGGTGAAGGAGATGAGAAATGCCAAAAATTAAAGGCTGAAAAAATTAAAAAAAGGTATCACAGAAATGCACATTCTACATAAATATACTACAATAAGAGATGGGAGTAAACTACGTAAAAGCTACCATTAATTTCATCATACAGCTGGTATATGTGATTATAATAGGTTCATCAGCGTTCATAAATGAATTCTGCTGTGTCTCACTTGTATTTGTTTAAATTAAAAATTTTGTTGAGGTAATTATAGATTTTCCTGCAGTTGTAAGAAATAATAGAGATTCTGGGTGCCCTTTAGCCTTGTATTTTCCAGTGGTTATAGTTGGTAAAATTGTAGTACAGTATCACAACCAAGAAATGGGTATTCATATAATTTACTAACCTCACTCAGATTCCCAAGTTTAAATGTAGTCATCTGTATTTAGTTTTATATAATTTTGCAACATGTTGACATTATTGTATTTGCCATTATATTTAAGACACTGAGCAGCTCTATCTCCAAAAGAATTACTCCTGTTGCTTCTTTATTTTTTTCCTTATTGTTGCTTCTTATAACAGTGTTTATCTCCCTTTGTCCCTCCTCATCCCTCGCCCGTGACAACCACTGATCTATTCTCCATTTTTTATAATTCTGTCATTTCCAAAATGTTATGTAAGTGGAATCATACAATCTATTAGAATTGAGTTTTTTCATTTAGCATAATTTATCCAAGATGTTGAGTGTATCAATATACTTCATTCTTTTTTTATTTCTGTTTTCTGTTTTTTATTTCCACGGAGTGTATGTGGCTCAGTTTGTTTAACCACTCAACAGCTGAAGGTCATCTGGGCTTTTAACAGTTTTTGGCTATTTCAAATAGAACTGCTGTGAGTGCTCATGTGCAGATTTCCATGTAATGTAGGAATTCATTTCTTCTATTCCACTTTTAGGCAAAACACATTTAAAGGAAAAAAATGGGACCACTGAACCTTTCTGTCATAAACACATTGCAGAAATTGTAGCCACAAAGGTTTTTTGACCTTTGGATAATTTTGGATGGGCTCTGGGACAGATTGACATCATATATTCTCTAATGTGATACACTGAGGAAGACATAACACACTTACATTGTATTGCTGCCCAAAATGTATGACCTGCATCTAATCATGAAAAGATCAGACAAACCCAAACTGAAGAACATTTTTCAAAATAAATGGCCTATTTCATAGTCCCTGCTCATCCATGGGGGATCCAAGACCCCAGGGGATACCTGAAATTGCAGACAGCAATTTACATCCTGTATATTCTGTTTTCTTTTTTAATATGACAATTTCCTTTCCTAATATTCCAGTCTAGACAACTGGATTCATGACAAAACCTCTAAAAAGGAGAATGGGCTAAGGAGTTTTGGCAGAAAGAAAAAAATATTGAAGGAAGATAATGAAATGGTATGAGATAGAGAAATTTGTGTCACAGTAAAGCATCACAGTAATTCAGTCCAGAAAACAGTTTACGCATTAAAAATGAGTGATAACAGTCAAATGTCATCCAAATATAAATATAAATCTAGGAAATAATGTGAATGATTAAATTAGGTAACATAATTTTGGCTTGAAATAAAAGTATCAATATAAAGTACAAAAATTATATGATATAGGACTAAGTGTGGACTATAGTGTCAGCTAAATATACTATAGTTTCATGAATTAATCTTAACTTTTTGCGGCATGATAATAATTGTGTGTGCACATAACATCCTTCTTTAGGAGTTGTATGCTGAAATATTTCATGTAAACTGTCATGATGTCTATAACATACTTATAAATGGTTCATCAAAAAAAATAGCCAGTAGGGGTTGGGGCTGTAGCTCAGTGGTAGAGCACTTTCCTTGCATATGTGAGGCACTGTGTTTGGTCCTCAGCACCACATAAAAATTAATAAAGAAAGATATTGTGTCCAACTACAACTAAAATAATATTTTAAAAAAAGTCACTTGGAATATTTTGTTTCCATATCCACTTTACTTTGTTCTGCCTTCTCCATCAGGCACAGCCTGTGCCTAAAACCCATGATATTTTAATTTCTTTCAAAATCAGAATAAAAAATTGAGTTTCTAGGTTTAATGTATAATATATAATATTAATAATTAATATTTATGATAACATGGCCATAAAATATAATTTGTTTTATATATATATATGTGTGTGTATACACACAAACACACATACAAACACACAGACCCTTCCCTGTAATTACATTTGTGTATAATGTAGTTCCATATGTATATAAACTAACATACATATAATTATATAAATGTGTGTGTCTATATATATCCATCTATATAGATAATAATTATTATTATTTTGAAATCATTTGTTGTTGTTTATTTATTTATTTACTTTATGTGATGATGGAGATTAAACCCAGGGCCTCATGCATGCTAAGCAAATGCTTTACCACTGAGCTATCTCCCAAGCCTGATAATTATTGTTTTTAATGGAGGAAAAGGCACATAGAAATACCTACTCCAGCAGTGCCTGCTACTGTGGGGCAGGCCCGTCCCCTCCCCCAGTGTCTGCAAGGTAGGTGGGACTGTGGCCACAGGCAGATGGGGCCGAGCGGCCTGCTGAGGGGCGGAACCGGCCCCTCCCCCAGTGCCTACAAGCTAGGCGAACCTGCAACCCACGGGCGGGTCAGGACCAGCAACCAGCGGAGTCACAGAACAGCTACACGCGCCTGCAGGGAACTCGGACAGGACCCACCAGTAGGACAGGGCCGGCGGCCTGCTGAGGGGCAGGCCCGTCCCCTCCCCCAGTGTCTGCAAGGTAGGCGGGACTGTGACCACCGGCAGATCAGGCCGAGCGGCCTGCTGAGGGGCGGAACAGCCCCTCACCCCAGTGCCTGCAAGCTAGGCGAACCTGGGACCCATCGGGAGGTTAGGCCCAGCAACCTGCGGAGTGACAGAGGTGCCCCTCGCGCCTGCTGGGTAGGCGGACCTTTGACCGACCAGCAGAGCAGACCTAGGGCCTGCCAGCGTGGTAGACGGATCACACCAATTGGAGGAGGATCACAGCCACTACCTGCCCTGCAAGGGAGATTTTTCAACTATACAAGAGCAATATAAATAAATAGAGGGAAAATTTCAAAAACACAACAGTTTCACCAAGCAGAAAGAAACGCCAGCAGTATGAAAAGACAAGGAAAGAAAGGACCACAGGCAATGCAGGTCAACTCAACTTTAGAAGAGGTAATAGGTGCAACAGATGGAATGTCAGATAGAGAGGTCAGGATATACATGCTTCAGATGATCTGGAGTCTCAAGGAAGACATGAGACAGCAAAATCAGACAATGAAAGATCACATTGACAAACAAATCCAGGAAGTAAAAGATCAATTTCACAGGGAGATAGAGGTAATAAAAAACAAACAAATAGAAATCCTAGAAATGCAGGAAACAATAAACCAACTTAAAAACTCAATTGAGAATACTACCAGCAGAGTAGATCACTTAGAAGAGAGAACATCAATGAAGACAAAGTATTTCAACTGGAAAAGAACATAGACAACTCAGCAAGTCTGCTAAGAAACCATGAGCAGAACATCCAAGAATTATGGGACAACATCAAAAGACCAAATTTAAGAGTCATTGGGATACAGGAAGGCACAGAGCTCCATACCAAAGGAATAAACAGTCTATTCAGTGAAATAATACGAGAAAACTTCCCAGACTTGAAGAATGAGACAGAATCCCAAATCCTAGAAGCCTACAGGACGCCGAATGTGCAAAATCATAAGAGATCCACACCTAGACACATTATAATGAAGATGTCCAACATACAGAATAAGGAGAGAATTTTAAAAGCTGCAAGAGAAAGAAAGCAGATTACATTTAGGGGTAAACCAATCAGGATAACAGCTGATCTCTCAACACAGACTCTGAAAGCTAGAAGATCCTGGAATAACATATTTCAAACACTGAAAGAAAATGGGTTCCAACCAAGAATCCTGTATCCAGCGAAATTAAGCTTCAGGATAGAAGATGAAATTAAAACCTTCCACGATAAACAAAAGTTAAAAGAATTCACAGCTAGAAAACCATCTTTTCAAAAAATCCTTGGCAAAACACTACAGGATTGGGGCTGGGGTTGTGGCTCGAGCGGTAGCGCGCTCGCCTGGCATGTGTGCGACCCGGGTTCGATCCTCAGCACCACATATCAACAAAGATGTTGTGTCCGCCGAGACCTAAAAAATAAATATTAAAAAATTTCTCTCTGTCTCTCTCTCTCCTCTCTCACTCTCTCTTTTAAAAAAAACACTACAGGAAGAGGAAATGGAAAATAACATTGAAAACCAACAATGGGAGGTAGGACAGTAAAGGGGGGAAAGTAGTCAAAGAGGATAACAAATCAGGTTTAGTAACATCAATAAACAAATATGGCTAGAAGAACAAACCATATCTCAATAATAACCCTAAATGTTAATGGCTTCAACTCACCAATTAAGAGACACAGGCTAGTAGAATGGATCACAAAACAAGACCCAACAATATGCTGCCTACAGGAGACACATCTGATAGGAAAAGATATTCATAGACTGAAGGTGAAAGGTTGGGAAAAATCATACCACTCATATGGACTGCGGAAACAAGCAGGAGTGTCCATACTCATATCTAATAAAATAGAGTTCAAGCCAAAGCTAATCAAAAGGGATAAAGAAGGACACTTCATACTGCTCAAGGGAACCATACACCAACAAGACATAACAATCATAAATATATATGCCCCAAATAATGGTGCAGCCATGTTCATCAAGCAAACTCTTCTCAAGTTCAAGAGTCTAATAGACCACCATACAATAATCATGGGAGACTTCAACACACCTCTCTCACCACTGGACAGATCTACCAAACAAAAGTTAAATAAGGAAACTATAGAACTCAATAACACAATTAACAACCTAGACTTAATTGACATATATAGACTATACCACCCAACATCAAGTAGTTACACTTTTTTCTCAGCAGCACATGGAACCTTCTCAAAAAGAGACCATATATTATGTCACAGGGCAACTCTTAAACAATATAAAGGGGTAGAGATAATACCATGCATCTTATCTGATCATAATGGAATGAAACTGAAAATCAATGATAAAAGAAGGAAGGAAAAATCAAGCATCACTTGGAGAATGAACAATAGGTTGCTGAATGATCAATGGGTTTTAGAAGACATCAAGGAGGAAATTAAAAAATTCCTAGAGTTAAATGAAAACACAGACACAACATATCGGAATCTATGGGACACATTGAAAGCATTTCTAAGAGGAAAATTCATTGCTTGGAGTTGATTCCTCAAAAAAAGAAAAAACCAACAAATAAATGATCTCATACTTCATCTCAAAATCCTAGAAAAAGAAGAGCAAAACAACAGCAAAAGAAGTAGAAGGCAAGAAATAATTAAAATCAGAGCTGAAATTAATGAAATTGAAACAAAAGAAACAATTGAAAAAATTGACAAAACTAAAAGCTGGTTCTTTGAAAAAATAAATAAAATTGACAGACCCTTAGCCATGCTAATGAAGAGAAGAAGAGAGAGAACCCAAATTACTAGCATACGGGATGAAAAAGGCAATATCACAACAGACACTTCAGAAATACAGAAGATAATCAGAAATTATTTTGAATCCTTATACTCCAATAAAATAGAAGATAGTGAAGGCATCGATAAATTTCTTAAGTCATATAATCTGCCCAGATTGAGTCAGGAGGATATAGACAACCTAAACAGACCAATAACAATAGAGGAAATAGAAGAAACCATCAAAAGATTACCAACTAAGAAAAGCCCAGGACCGGATGGGTATACAGCAGAGTTTTACAAAACCTTTAAAGAGGAACTAATACCAATACTTTTCAAGCTATTTCAGGAAATAGAAAAAGAGGGAGAACTTCCAAATTCATTCTACGAGGCCAACATCACCCTGATTCCGAAACCAGACAAACACACTTCAAAGAAAGAAAACTACAGACCAATATCTCTAATGAACCTTGATGCAAAAATCCTCAATAAAATTCTGGCGAATCGGATTCAAATACATATCAAAAAAATTATACACCATGATCAAGTAGGATTCATCCCTGGGATGCAAGGCTGGTTCAATGTACGGAAATCAATAAATGTTATTCACCACATCAATAGACTTAAAAATAAGAACCATATGATCATCTCGATAGATGCAGAAAAAGCATTCGACAAAGTACAGCATCCCTTTATGTTCAAAACTCTAGAAAAATTAGGGATAACTGGATCATACCTCAACATTGTAAAAGCAATCTATGATAAGCCACAGGCCAGCATCATTCTGAATGGAGAAAAATTGAAGGCATTCCCTCTAAGATCTGGTACAAGACAGGGATGCCCTCTCTCACCACTTCTGTTCAACATAGTACTCGAAACACTGGCCAGAGCAATTAGACAGACGAAAGAAATTAAAGGCATAAAAATAGGAAAAGAAGAACTTAAATTATCACTATTTGCAGATGATATGATTCTATACCTAGCAGACCCAAAAGGGTCTACAAAGAAGCTATTAGAGCTAATAAATGAATTCAGCAAAGTGGCAGGATATAAGATCAACACGCATAAATCAAAGGCATTCCTGTATATCAGTGACAAACCCTCTGAAACAGAAATGAGGACAACTACTCCATTCACAATATCCCCCCAAAAAATAAAATACTTGGGAATCAACCTAACAAAAGAGGTGAAAGATTTATACAATGAAAATTACAGAACCCTAAAGAAAGATATAGAAGAAGACCTTAGAAGTTGGAAAAATATACCCTGCTCATGGATAGGCAGAACTAACATCATCAAAATTGCGATATTACCAAAAGTTCTCTATAAGTTCAATGCAATGCCAATCAAAATCCCAACAGCATTTCTTGTAGAAATAGATAAAAGAATCATGAAATTCATATGGAATAATAAAAGACCCAGAATAGCAAAAACAATACTATGCAGGAAGTGTGAATCAGCCAGTATAGCGATACCAGACTTCAAACTATACTACAGAGCAATAGTAACAAAAACAGCATGGTACTGGTACCAAAACAGGCGGGTGGACCAATGGTACAGAATAGAGGACACAGTAACCAATCCACAAAACTACAACTATCTTATATTTGATAAAGGGGCTAAAAGCATGCAATGGAGGAAGGATAGCATCTTCAACAAATGGTGCTGGGAAAACTGGAAATCCATTTGCATCAAAATGAATCTGAATCCCTATCTCTCGCCATGCACAAAAGTTAACTCAAAATGGATCAAGGAGCTTGATATTAAATCAGAGACACGGCATCTGATAGAAGAAAAAGTTGGTTATGATCTACATACTGTGGGATCAGGCTCCAAATTCCTCAATAGGACACCCATAGCGCAAGAGTTAACAACTAGAATCAACAAATGGGGCTTACTCAAACTAAAAAGTTTTTTTCTCAGCAAAAGAAACAATAAGAGAGGTAAATAGGGAGCCTACATCATGGGAACAAATCTTTACTCCTCACACTTCAGATAGAGCCCTAATATCCAGAATATATAAAGAACTCAAAAAATTAGACAATAAGATAACAAATAACCCAATCAATAAATGGGCAAAGGACCTGAACAGACACTTCTCAGAGGTGGACATACAATCAATCAACAAGTACATGAAAAAATGCTCACCATCGCTAGCAGTCAGAGAAATGCAAATCAAAACTACCCTAAGATACCATCTCACTCCAGTAAGATTGGCAGCCATTAGGAAGTCAAACAACAATTAGTGCTGGAGAGGATGCGGGGAAAAGGGCACTCTTGTTCATTGCTGGTGGGACTGCAAACTGGTGCAGCCAATTTGGAAAGAAGTATGGAGATTTCTTGGAAAGCTGGGAATGGAACCACCATTTGACCCAGCTATCCCCCTTCTTGGTCTATTCCCTAAAGACCTAATAAGAGCATGCTACAGGGACACTGCTACATCGATGTTCATAGCAGCACAATTCACGATAGCAAGATTTTGGAATCAGCCTAGATGCCCTTCAATAGATGAATGGATAAAAAAATGTGGCATTTATACACAATGGAGTATTACTCTGCACTAAAAAATGACAAAATCATAGAATTTGGAGGGAAATGGATGGCATTAGAGCAGATTATGCTAAGTGAAGCTAGTCAATCTTTAAAAAACAAATACCAAATGACTCCTTTGATATAAGGGGAGTAAACAAGGACAGGGTAGGGACGAAGAGCTTGAGAAGAAGATTTACATTAACAGGGTTGAGAGGTGGGAGGGAAAGGAAGTGAGAAGGGAAATCGCATGGAAATGGAAGGCGATCCTCAGGGTTATACAAAATGACATATAAGAGGAAAGGAGGGGTAAGACAAGACAATACAAATGGAAGAAATGATTGACAGTAGAAGGGGTAGAGAGAGAAAAGGGGAGGGAAGGGGAGGGGAGGGGAGGGGGGATAGTAGAGAATAAGACAGACAGCAGAATACATCAGACACTAGAAAGGCAATATGTCAATCAATGGAAGGGTAACTGATGTGATACAGCAATCTGTATACGGGGTAAAATTGGGAGTTCCTAACCCACTTGAATCAAACTGTGAAATATGATGTATTAAGAACTATGTAACGTTTTGAACGACCAACAATAATAAAAAAAAAAAGAAATACCTACTCCACTGAAAGCTATTATGCAACCTTCGTTGCTGCCATTAGAATTTAACCTCCATGTTCTTTTTCCCTCCTGTATCTCAGAAATTGAACACAGTCCAGGATAGAAGGTATAGCCTCAATTAACATTTGATTGAATGAAAGTATAAAGTGGCTGAGCTGCTCAGGTAGATTCATATACAACACATTAGAATAGTCAATGGTGTGTGCTTTTGTTGGTTCCTTCCTTTATCCCTTCCTCCATCCTCTTTTCTAGAAATACTTCAAATTTTCCATCCACGTGTGGATTGTGTGGCCCTCGGTAGCCTTCAGTCAAGTAGGACATTGGTCCAGAGGGATGGAGATAAGCAAGACCCGTTAGGATCAATAAGAACATGTTTTGGGATTTGGGTTGTGGGAAGCAGATTTTCTCTTTTCGGATGGAAACATGTAGGCTGGAGAGATTCTTGAAACCTCAAGGGAAATCCTGTTGGGAATGGAGGAGATACCAGTGAGAAAACATGGCTGAGGAACAAGAGGAAACAGCTGTGTTCCAGTCACACCACATGAATCATCATTGAAAATTCATCAGTCTTCTGAAACAATACCTGTTTCTGGATTTTTTTCAGTCATGTGAATCAATACATTTTTTTCTATGGTTCAACCCAGTTTGAGTTAGTACAACTAAAGTCATCCTGATAAGTATATCGAGCTATTGGCAGACACATGATCATGTGACTCTCAGCTCCAGGAAGTATTTGGAAGGGCTAAGCAATTTCCTGTTCTTGAATGTACTCTTATCTCTTTCCTGGATCCACTGCTTTTAAAGTACAGCATGTTGCATGTTTCAACCTCTGAGACTGGAAGTAGAGGAAGTAGAATTCAGCCTTGGCTATGACAATTTCTTTGATTACATGAATTCCGTAATTAAAAAAAAATAGAGTTAATGGACTACTTTGACTTCTTTTTTAGTTTTTTTTTAAATTGTTTTTGGTGGTACTAGAGATTGAACCCAGGGGTACTCTACCACTGAGCTATATTCCCAGCCATTTTAAACATTTTTTTAAAAAAATTGAGACATGCTCTCAGCTAAGTTGTTGAGACTGGCTTCAAACTTGTGATCCTTTTCCCTAAGGCCCAACAAGAACAATTTTAGAGGAGGAAAAGTTTATTTGGCATTCTTAGTTTCAGAGGTCTCAGTCCATAGACAGCCTACTCCAGTACTCTGGGCCAGGGTGAGGCAGAACATCATGGCTAAAAGGTGAGGAGGAGGAAAGCAGCTGAGGATATGACAATAAGAAAGGAGAGAGTGCTCCACTCATCAGGGACAAAATACCAACCTCAAAGGCACACCCCAGTGAGCCATGTCCTCCAGTCACACCCTACCTGCTTACAGTTACCACCCAATCAGTTCATATGAGTGGATGAATGTACTGATCAGTTAAGGTTCTCATAACCCAATTAATCATCTCACCTCTAAACTTTCTTGCATTGTCTCACACATGAGCTTTTGGGGGATACCTCATATCTAAACTGTAACAGAGGGACTGGAAAATGCAATACAGAGTCAGTTCTGTTGGATCAAGTTCAGATGGGGGTGTAAAAAGAACCCTGAGTTGAGGATGCCACATAATAAAAGGGTTTCCAGTCTCAGAAGACTGGGGAAGAGCAAACAGTGAAGTACGCATGAGGCTCTGGATACCTCAAAGAATTAAAGGGAAAGAAAGCTGGAAATGTAGGTGGAAGGGAGGTAGGAGGTTCTCAACACTTGTGAAGGAGTTAAGGCTTAATTTAGTACATCCTTGAAAATGTATAGTGGGTCGGATATGTAAAAGGAGCTCTTGTTGGGAGAATAAATCAGCCAGGGCTGTGTAAGTGTGGCACGGATTGGGAAGAGGAGGAGGCAAAGAGGCTCATTCAGTGTTTATTTCGGCAGCACACAGGGTAGTGAGGGGCCTGGAAATTTACTGGCAAGTACATTACAAATGATACAGGTAAGACAGATTTCAACTGGTGACTGATTTCAGGGATCAAGGGCAAAGAACAAGTTAAGCACAACTCCAAGATTTTGACCCATAATGACTAAGAGAATAATGCTGCCTTTGCTCACAAGACGGAAGCTAGGATGAGAAGCAATTTTCTAGTTGTTGAAAGATGACGAATTTTGTTATACATGCTCAATTTCAGGAAGCCACCTGTATCAGGTAAACAATGGGCAATGAAGGTCTAGAGCTTCAGAGAGAGCCAAAGAAAAAAATATTTGGCCATCATTTTCATAGAGAAGAAGGAGACAGTAGCCAAAGATACACATTTGTTTAGAGGGACTAAAAAATTATTTCTTGGAAAACAAGACAAAAATGTTAAGGTGTGGGTAGAAGTTGTTATAAGGCGTCACAGACCATGCTACCTGAGAAAAGTCTATTGGATATTGTGCTTTGCCAGATATATTTATGAACTGAAGATATTACTAAGAGTGAGTGATAAATTGCTTTCTTCATTCACTCCCCATGTGCCTTTCTCATATGGGGAGGGATAGAGGTAGTAAGCAGATAGGCATGAGAGGTCAGGAGTAGGTTAACTGTCAGCTATTCTGGTGGAGTGACAGAATTAGGTCTGTGCTTTGGGAGAATGGCAGATCCAGTGCATGGAGAGAAGCTGCTGTCAGCAGGAGGAGGTTGGACACTGTTACAATGGCTCAGATAGAAAATGATGTGGCCCTGCGCTCAGGCTGTGGTTGTGAGTGTTAGGCACTTTACATGGCAATATAATACTTCAATGATGCCTGTTTAGCAGAAGCTTTCTTCTCAAAGGCAGAGTAAATATGGGACATGTGGGCATGCATGGCAGGAATTAGAAGTTTCTTTGTGTCCATTTATAGGTCTGGTATTCAAAATGGATCTTTACCATCAATATCTTAAAGTGAAAAAGACACTGAGATCCCACGATTCATTATTTAGAAATAAGAATTTAAAATTTAAAAATTTTTTAGCTTAGTTTTTGATTTAAGCAGAAGAAGGTGAGATTGTTTCAATTTGTTGTGTCCCTTTTAATTGAAAGGAGCCAGGATCAAAAGTAGCACATCAAATGGAACTAACCTTACCTTTTTCTGCTTTAAAAAAGAAGAGGACTCTTCTTTGTTTCATTATTTCATATTTTAATTCTTTTGCATGCTATGAATTTGAAATCTATTTGCTCCCTACATGGTGGCTCTGTGGGACAATTTGTTTTGTGTTGATGGTTATGGGTACAGAATACCCAATACTGAGTATGCTCTTCGTTTTGGAGTACATAGCAATTTGTATGCAGTCTAGGATTTTATAGGCAATCTTGATTTAATATGAATGTTAAATTTCATTAGATGTGCCTCTAAATGACTTTTTCCAGAGTTCATCATTCTTTGAACTGAACAATTTTCCTTAAGATTCCAGGAAAGATTTTAGTACAAATTAACTCTAATTTATGAAGTGACATGATCATATTTCTTGTAATACTGAGCCATGAGTGAGTTCTGCTGGAATAAATACTGAGTCTCATTGTTCCAAATTAGAAGGAGCAGCAGGAGTCAAGCCACTAGTTCTATGTTCCCAAGGGTTCACTCCCTTTTTGGACCTAATATATAGCATCAACACAAAGATATCTTAAATACTTGCTTTACACAATAATCTGTAAAATAGTGCTTTAGGTGGGATTGCTGTTCCTATTTCCTTACCCTCTCTGGGTAATACCATTACACATCTGTGACCTTTGTGATGTGACTTTGCAGAATATATCACTAGAAGTTGTGGAACATCCTTCCCAACCCACTGGTGCTGTGACAATGTGCTAGTTCCAAGGAGAGGCCTTTTAGGACATTGTGTGATTCTTTTCCCTTAATGCTTCTGTCACTGTTCCTGAGAAGAACAGTGTAGGTAGCTCTTGGTTCAGAGAGAAAGACATACAGAGCTGACCTGAAGTCTTCTGTATCCTGAGACAGAACCTCTCTAGGCAATCATCAGGTCTGTGTGACAAACAAATGGATGTTTGTTGTTGTAAGTCACCAAAATTTTGAGCTGTTTTTGTTATACAGCAAAAACTAGTAAACAATGGGAATTTCCAAACTTCCCTAGTTGGCCTCACAGTTATATACACAAGCAGAGCCGAATATATCTAATCTGTGTGCCTGGACTTCAGAGTCTATATTTTAATTAAGTTATAATAACTCTCAAATCAGGTTCACTGAACATCTGAAAAATATCCGAGCTGTGAGCCTCAAAAATTATATTGAAGTCTAAAATATGTGTAGTTTTCTATAATGTTGAGAAACATCCAATAAATATCATGGGGGAAAAGAAATTGTAATGTTTAGGGGTCACCTATCTTATATTTTTATTCATTTTGGTCTAATGGTGGGTATCTTAAACAGTGTGACAAAGACATGGCAAGGGACAAGAACATGCGGCAGAAAACTTGCTAAGACTTCTTAACGCGTCTTTGACTCCTGATTTCTTCATCTGCTAAACAGGGAAAAGAGATCTAGCTACCAAAGACAGATGGTGATCACATCAGATGGAGTCCTTGAAAACTCTGAAGGGCAACACAAATGTCAGATAAATTAGAGATCCCCATCCAATGTACTCAGTGTTTGGTTTTAAAGATGCCCAGTGTTAAGAATTTTGAAGCTATCATTTAATCCAAAACGCATTCCAAATTTCTGGAGCAGGAGCCAGAATACTTGAAATCCAGTTCCCAATTATTTTCTAAGTAGCGGTTTTACTTTGTGCCATTTGACATGTTTCTGGAGTGAACTCAGAGGTTTTTGGTTTTCTCATGTGTTGTAGAGCAAGAATAAGCAAGCTTGGATTTTCCTACCAAACAGACTGGCTTCAACCTATCCATTATTCTTTCATATTTAGAATGGGTGTACAAATATTTCTCAAGGCGAAGAGTGTAAAACATTAAGAGATCTTTGAGTATTGGAAAGGTTCTCAGTGTTACTGAGTCCCAACTTAGCCTTCATAGTTCTTTGGCCTGGTCATCATTTGTGGTTGTACATGAGTTTGACAATCTGCCTGGGTTTCCATACATTACCTGTGTATGGAGGGAGCCCTGACCTCTATCCTTGCTACAACATTCTACTTGGTGTACCCTGATGTCAATTTATAACTTTGTTCTTGATCCTGCCACTAATAATAACTAACAACGATAAGGACAGCAACAGCTAGCATAGCAAGGAAGAGTACAAGCTCTGGAATAAGATATTTTGCTTCACAGTTTTGCTTCTTAGAAATTATGTGATCTTAAAGTCTCTTTACCTTTTTCATCATCTCTATAATGAGAGTAATGATAAAGTACCCCCTTGTAATATTGTCATAAGGAGTAGATGAGCTAGTACATTCAACAAATTTAGAATGGTTTGTTTTTCTTCCAGCTAGATTGAAAGACAATTTAACACCAAATATTAAGTAGAGCAGAAAGGTATTATCTGAGTAGTAAGGAAAAAGTTTAGAACGTGAGGCATTTTGGATCCACTCCAAGGAAATTAAAAGTAACCTCAAATTTAAAAGTAACCTTTCTAAGCAATCTTCCAAGGAATGCCTTTGCTTCTGCAAATCAAATGGTCAACTTAATTCTTAGTCCTTTTAACTTTAGTAAGTGATGCTTCCCTGTAAGTTGTTTTCTTTGCAGGAATATTCTTTTGACAACACTGCTGATCTATTCTTCATACTCCTTTTTGGTCTGCAGTCACTTTGCCTTCGATTATTCTGTAGATACCTTTTCCCTTCACCAGCACCATTTCTTCTCACATCTTTCTTCATTGAAATTTAAATAAATTTCCTTCAATTATAGGGAGAAGGATCATCATTCTCTAACAAAAACTTATTAAATCAAAATGATGCATTCAGCCAATTTCAACAAAAGATAGAAAATTTCTAAACCAAATTATTATGAAACATAACTGACATGTGTGTCAGAAATGTAATTAAATTGCATGTTATTTACTGACTTCATTATTATATCTGCATGAATGAAGCTTAATTATTCAGTTGCTTTGAGCCATGCCAACAATTTTACTTTCATGTTTCAATTTCTATAGAATGTTTAAAATCCCAAAGTTGTGGGGTTGGAGGGAGAAAGACTATAAAGCCTGCATATAGGATTACAGGATAATTGAAAGCATGAATTTGGATTTCTGGTTTTTCTAACTTCAAAGCCTTGTATAGATAACATAAGAACATTTGCTCTTAATCATTTTCTCTGAGACCACTGGAGAATTGTCTTCTAGTCTAGCTCTTGTCTCAATTACTGCAAATCTTTGTTTGTGAAAAATAGAAATAAGCATTGCAGTTTTTTATAAATTTGGCAAACATATGAAATCAGAAGAAAAGGATCAAAACAACAAACTGTTATGGCTATGGCATGACAGAATTGGTAAGGCCCTTGGAGAGTATCAGACTAATGCTCTTAGCCCATCTTTCTCTTTTTGTAGATAGGTAAACTGTAAAGTTCTAGAGAATTGTGCACCCTACTGCTGTGGATGTTCAATGGCCAAAGACCAAAACCATGGTCCCGGCTCAGTGGCTTCCTGACATGGTGAGCAAAAGAAGACAGAGATACTGTTTCACTATCCTCCTTCCACCCAAAGCCTGGAGTGTTCTCTGGTCAGTTAACTGAGGCCTCACCATACACAGGGGAGCATCTGTACCACCTGCACTAATCCATCTAGGGACTGTCTAGTGACATGAGAGGAAGGGCTTCAAGGGACCCCTGAAAGGACCATTGAGTGAAAGGGTCCAGAGAGTGAAGAAGGGCTGCCGCAGTCTCCCTGCCGGCTCTCCTGCCCACACTGATGGCAGCTGCAAGTTTTCTGTTCCCTGCTGCTTTAGATGAGTAAAGAGGAAGAGGACCTGCTAAGCAGAACTTCAGTAAGGCTGACCTAAGAGAAGGTACAGGGCAGTAGCCCCTAGCCTCCACCAGGGAGGGAAGGGGCTCTTGGGAGCAGCATTACCCACCAATAAATCCTGGGTCATAGTTTTTTCTCCATTGCTGCAACTGCAGGGCCTAGCCACCCCCAACTTTATGAAAAATAAAACTACTTGTCTCTTACTTTTCTTGGAAGCTAAGTGGGTAGGTTTCCCAAAGTAGGAGACCTTTGCAATCCTCTTGACCCTACGGCAGTATAGAGTTCTAGGTAGCGGGGGAGGGAGAGAAGGTCTAGTCCTGGATGGAATCTCTATTGCTTTTCACTTTGAAAAGCCCCTACATAGTTTAAGGAATATTTTGCATATTTTCCTTTGAACACTCTTAGGAAAACAAAACATTTTACAAAGGGTACATTGGAACAGAAGCTCCAAACCTGGGATGGGGCAGATATGCAATGCCACTGGCGACCTCCTTCCAGGGCCCTGATCACATTTGAGAAGCGCAAGCATGCCCTTGATGTACCCCGAGGATGACTCCTTTTTCCCTCTAAGCTCAGATTCCTGGGATTTCCAAAACATATCCCCAAACACAGCCCAGACAGAGATAGTACTTGGCAATGAGAAGAACAAACATCTTTAGGAAGAATAAACATCCTCCCTTCTGAGAAATAGACACCAAGTTTTCAGAGGATGTACCAGATGTGGACTAATTGATTTTCTCTACTTGTATGGAAACAGTTCTATCCTCTTCAGAGGGGATGGTGAAAAAATTTCCAGCTGTCTCCATGAAATGTGTATCCACAAAGATGAAATCTAAAGCAATGGGGAAGGCAAGATTAAAATGTGCTCTTATATCACAAGGAGGAAGAACAGCAGTGGGACTGTAGGGGCCCAGGACAGAAAGGTCTCTGGTGGCAGGGTGTTAGGGATAAGGTTGATGGTGGGATAAAAGCAAGAATATGGAATTAGGGTAGAATGAAAGAAAGGGAAAATAAAGGCAAAGAGGAGTGAGACAAAATGTGGTGTACTAAATGACAATGGCTTCAGAATTTCTAGCAGCTCAGTCCATAAGCCCAGGGAGGAGAAACTGAATGAGTCCTTGAGGAAAGACTCTCAGAAACTACTATTTGAAGTCTCCTTAAGAAAAGGCAGACAGTTGTGGTGGGTCTTACCTGTAATCTGAGCTACTCAAGAGACTGAAGCAGGAGGTTCTCAAGTTCGAGGCCAGCCTGAACAACTTAGTAAGATCCTGTCTCAAATAAATTTTAAGAACTGGGATGTAGCTCAGAATCAGAATGGTCCTGGGTTCAATTTCCAGTATACCCGCTCCCCAAAAAGCAGATCATCCCCTAACCATATTTTTAAAGGATCATCAACCTGCTATACATGCAAAGAGAACAAATATTTAGGGCCTTGCTCTTCAATAAGAATACAATGCTATCATGCCAGATAGTTAAGAAAGGCCTTCCAAATGAAAGAACCTTAAAAAGTGAACCAAAGCTGGGTGCAGTGGCCCTTGCCTATAATCCCAGTGGCTTAGGAGACTGAGGCAGGAGGATCGAGAGTTCAATGCCAGCCTTAGCAACAGCGAGGCATTAAGCAACTCAGTGAGACCCTGTTTGTAAATAAAATACAAAATAGGGCTGGGGATGTGACTCAGTGGTCGGGTGCCCCTGAATTTAACCCCAGTACTCAGCTTCTTCCCCCAAAAGAACCAAAATTCGAGTGCAGGAGAAACTGAAGGAGGCAGAAAAATAAACCCTTAAAAGAGAAAAAATATCTTCCAGAAAGATTGGCCAACACGAAGAAGAAATTACTTAAAAATGTTATTAATAGTATTGCCCAGAGCAGAACGACTATGCTTTGTAATTTAAGAACTGGGATGTAGCTCAGAATCAGAATGGTGGGGGTTGAGGACAGAAAGGTCTCTGGTGGCAGGGTGTTAAGGATAAGGTTGTTAGGAATAAGGTTGAACAGTAGTCTTAAATCCTAATAATAATAAGCATGAATCCTAATAATGCAATAAGCCATGCTCAGAGAACAAGCAAACCCCCAGCAAAGCATACTAGGAAGACATTTCAGAATAATGGGGATTAAAAGAAAACATGCAACACAGTCCCAGCATCTCAGGAGGTGGAGGCAGGAGGATTGTGAGTTCAAAGCGATGTTCAGCAGCTTAGTGAGGCCCTAAGCAACTCAGCAAGACCCTGTCTCTGAATATATATATTATATAATATATATATATATATTATATAATATATTATGTGAATATATATGTGTGTGTGTATATATATATACTTTTTTCTTCCAAGTCTTACATACACACACATATATATATTTTTAATGTTAATTTATACATATATATGTGTGCATGTGTGTGTATATACATATATATATATGCATACATATATATGTATGTGTGTGTATATATGTATACATATATACATATACATATATCAGGGCTGGGATGTGGCTTAGTAGCACCCTTGGGTCCAATCTCTGGTACAGAAAAAAAAGGAAAGAAAGAAAATATATACAATTGTCAAGGATGGAAGAAGCAGATACATAAAGTATAGAAGAATTGGGAAGACACTGGGTGTGTCACCAGCAGTGCAGGATGCTAGATGACAACTTGAAGATATCTTCTGAATTTTAGCAAAAATGGGTCTTCTAATTAGGTAGACTATTAATTAAGAATGAGGAAAGAAAAAAAAATATTTTTAGAAAAGCAGTGTTTCCAAAGCATTCCTTCCTGTGCACTCTTGTCTCAGGAAGTCAATGAACGTTCCAATCAAAACTATAACAAATGAAAATGCCAGTGGCAGCATTGGATCCAGAAAAATGGTTTCCAGGACTGTGAGCAAAAATCAAAGTTCCTGTGAGACAGCTGTGAAGCAGGATGAGGAAATAAATTGTCTTTATTGGGCGACTTGGAGAAAGCCATGCAGACAGGATGCCTCGATGGTGAAGTGCAAACGGTTATTTAATTCTTCTGGCTGTTTATTAAACAGGCACGAAAGACCATAGGTACATAAAATATGAGTAAAAACAATGAGGAAGGTTATTGACTATAGGGGAAATCAAGTGCTGTCCAGGAAGGACACATAATTGGAATGTTATTTGGTATAATAGTGAACAGTAATCTTAAATCCTAATAATGTAAATAATGAACAAAAGTTCTGTTTTTTTTTTCTTCCAAGTCTTGAGAATTATTTTACTCTTAAAATAATGCACATGTCTCACTCTGAAGATGTAGAAGTTAAAGTTACAAACCCACTCCATCGAATGTTTGCTAGGAGTTTATTTTAAAATTTGTAAGCATGATAAAAAATCCAGAAAGCAAACGTTAGGAAAAGAGGGAGTAGACATACTTCTCTATTCCTCCTACTAGATGGAGCTAAAATCAAATTCATAAAATTCATAAAATAAAAGGATCAACAAATAGTACATTATAAAAATAAAAATTATAATTTTGCTTTGTGAAAAATCTGTTAAGAGGATAAAAAGACAACCTACAGACTGTGGGAAAACATTTGTAAATTATGTTTCTGATAAAGGATTCATTTGTAAATATGTAGAGAACTCTCAAACTGAATAGTAAAATATTCCAAATGATCTACTTAGAAAGTGGGCTAAAGACATAAAGAGACATTTCACCAAATGATATGTGAATGGCAAATGAGCACATGAAAAGATGTTTGGCTATTAAGAAAATGCAAAGACCATGCTAAGATATCAATATACATCTATCAGAACAGTTAAAATAAAAAAATCATGATAATTATAATACTATGAAGTAATGTGGTGTGGAGAAACTTGCTCTTCTATGTTACTGTCAGAACATAAATGGTATAGCCACTCTCTGGAAAATAATTTGGCAGTTTCCTAGAAATTGAAACATAAAATTACCATATGACTCAGCAATTAGACTCCTGGACATTTGTCCCAGAGAAATGAAAATTTATGGCCACACAAATACCTGCACATGAAACTTCACAGCAGCTCTATTTGTAAAAGCTTCAATCTGGAAATAGCCCATCTATCCTTAATGGCTGAGTGGTTAAGTAAACTGTGTTACCTCCAACCCATGGGACACTCCTCAGCAATAAGAAGGAATGGACTCCTAGTACACATGATAACTTGGAGGCATCTCAAAGACGTGATGCTGAGTTAAATGCCACTCTTCAAAGATCACAGACTGAAGATATCAATAACAAGCATTTGCAGAAATCAAGACCAGATTCATGGTTGCCAGAGGTGACAGTGGGAAGAGGGCATGAGTGTGACTGTGAGGCAGTAGGGTTAGTGAGATGTTTGTGGTGGTGGATGATGGAATGATTCTGTTGTTGGTTGTGGTGATAATTACAGGAGTTTACATATGATAAATGAACACAGAAAAACATACACACACATACCATGTCAAGTTATTGGTGTTGCTATGTGACTGTAGTTATGTAAGCTGTAACCACTGGGCAAAACTGGGTAAAGCATACAAGACTCTTGGTACTATCTGTGCAACTTATGAACCTAAAATTCTTTCAAAATAAAAGCAAGCAAGCAGAAAGTCCCTTCCACTATTGGTGAGAACTACATCTTGGTCAAGTATCTTTTTGGAGTTAGGCAGAGACATCTTTTAATTCCTCCTCTTTCACATTTTAGCTGACACCTTGTGACAATTGCCTTATTTTCCTGAACTTCAGCATATCCATATCTACAATGGCAGTGGGTGTAATAGCTCACAGAACTGTGCAGGAAAACAAATAGAATTAAATAACATCGTGTGAAATTGTCAAATGGCAAACCCTTAATACATATTAGTATCTTTAGGGCAGTCTTGTTTCCCAATTCTATGTTAATTTTTCTAGAAGAATCCAAAGAAATACAAGTTTTTCTTTGCTTCAGAAAAATTGTATACTAGATGCCAATTTATCCTGGAAGTTTATAAGTTATGTTACTTTAAAATACACTTAAATTTTCAATTTTTAAAAATCTAGACTCAAAACTGGTAATAGCTAATATTAAAAATTCTTGAAATGCAGTGAGATAGTTTCCTGAATGTTATTTAATATTAGGAAAGAAATCATGCACACAATGTATTCTTCCTTTCTCCCAATTTTAATGGAGTTATCGAGAAGTAACATCTACCTGGGTTATTAATGTTGCACCTTTTCCTATTAAGCACCTATTTTGGAGTATGTATCTGTCTCTAATAGTTCTTAAGCAAAAGAATTTCTAGGATAACATTCTATCTGTTCAATATTTCACATCAACCCTTTCCTACAAAAATTCTTACAAGATTTATATTTCTAAAAGGTTTTTACAAAGACCATTTTGGGTTTCATGAAAGAGCACAATCCTAGGAAAAGAACAACAAAACAAAAATATATAGATGAAATAAGGTTAGGAAGCAATATTTCTAGAGTTGCTTTTAAATATAGTCTTCATGTAAGTTAAACTTATGAATACAATATTACACACTTCCTAGAAGCTTTAATTTTAACCTTTCAATGTCTTATCATAAGAATGAGTGTATTCAAGGATTTCAAATTTCAGAGGAAAGATAAATTGTAAAATGGTAGTCAAACATATTAAATGGGTGAATAAAATAAAAACAAATTGTATTTGTTACAATAGGAAGTCTAATCAAAGGAAAGTTTTGTGGGCATAAGTTTTGTTAGAAGACTCAGAGAGCTCTGAGGAAAGATTTGGAAGTATTCATTAGAAATGCTAGCTGAAACACACAAAAGAAACATTAAGGTAAAGTCAACTTCAAAGTTAAGAAAAGGAAACCCCAAGTTTTCTGACACTGAGAAGAGCTCAAACCAGAATAGTGAGCTAAAGCTAAAGAATGCAGAAGATCCAGGGGAGGTAGATGTGGAAGTGCCCTGCAGGAGTGTCTCTTCATAGGGGAGGAAATTTCCCACTAAAGATGACCTCTTGATCCAAAGTATCAAGTTCTTGAGGGAACTAGTCACTCTGAGAAAGTCATTACAGGTAATGAGTGGATGGATAAATAGTCTAAGAATTTCCAATAATGAGTGGTTCAGAAAAGACTTCAAGATAGGTATAATTGGTTCTCAGTATCCAAGATGATGTGCAAATAATTGTGCAATTTCATATAAGAGTCTTGAGCATCCATGGATTTTGCTGTCTGGGTGTGGGGGTCTGGAAACCAATCCCTCAAACATGCTGAGGAATGATGACTGTATGTTTAAAAAACAGTCAGCAATGAGAAGAGGATAGAAACTGTAAGATATGAACAGGGCATAATGAAAAAAGGAAAATTTAACATGAAAAGTACCAAACAGGGAAAATTGTAGAAATATTGAGCATGACTAAGTTTTAAAATAATAGTATTAACAGCAACAACATAACACCAATACATCTAAAAGTATAACAGAAAGATGGAACAAAAACATAGATGCTGGCATGGAGGTGTAACTCAGTGGTAGAGCACTTGCCTATCATGTGGAAAAAATATAGCTGCTATGTTTTATTGAGATTCTGCATTTCTGTGACTAAAAACCCTGAAAAGAACAACTTAGAGGAAGAATAGTTTATTTGAGGCTCATGGTTTCAGAGGTTCAGTCCATAGACAGCTGACTCCATTGCTCTTGGCCCAAGATGAGGCAGCATGTCATGGGGCAAGGGCCCAGCAAAGAAGCTGCTCAGCTCATGATGGGGTCAGGAAGTGGGGGAGAGATAGAGAGATAGAGATAGATAGAGAGAGAGAGAGAGAGAGAGAGAGAGAGAGAGAGAGAGAGAGATAGATGGGGGGAATGGGAGGTTGAAGGAGCCATGGGGAAGATGAGCCCTTCCAAGGCACACCCTTAGTAACCCACATCCTTTAGCCAGCCCCACCTGTCTACAGTTGCCAACTGCCTATAGTTACTACCCAGTCTGGCTATTCAAACTAGAATGGACTGATTAGTTACAGATCTCATAATCCAATCTTTTTACCTTGGAATATTCCTGCATTAACAGGAGCTTTGGGGGACACTTCATATCTAAACCATAACATGCTATTAACAGGAGTAAGTTGGGGAAGTGTCTGAAATAAATCTTAATAAACCACTAACACAATTAAACCTAAGAGAACATTTGGAAACAAGTTCAATAACTATCATTTGGGTAAATGGACAGATCATAGTAAATTATACAATGGAGTACTACTGAGCAGTTAAAAATGATTCAGATCACTATGCAACAAGATGGATAGAATTCACAAGCATATTGAGAATGAAAGCAAGTTGTAATATAATACATGTGTCATGATACCATTCTTGCTTATTTTAAAAATTCATAATGTGATATGTTTATGGATATATAAATAGCTAAAATATATAAATACAGAGAACTCACTCAAACACTGTGTAAGCAGTTGTTTCTGGGGGGAATGGAGAAAAATAAAACTTGGGCCATTTTCAATAGAAACTCAAGATGCATCTGTTCTATTTTATTTACTTATTTAAAAAACAGAAGCAAAAGTAAAACCATGTTTATGCTCCTGGAAGATAAGTATAGCATTTTTTATGGTATTCTGCACTTTTTGATGTGTTTAAAAATTTTAACCATTAAAAATATAGAGGAAAATGAAGAAGAAGAAAACTGAGCAAGTTGCATATGATCACGGGGTTTATTAACTCTACTATTCTCTTTGCTTCCCTAAAACAGGAAGCAACTCTTCAGTGGGAGCCATACTCTGGGAGTACAGTAGCATTGCTATAGACAGCAATAAAAATCCCCCAAGCTAACTGATGCAACTCAAGAGATAGGAAGAAGAGATTAACCTTTCTGTCCAAGGTTTCTGTTTGTGCTTACTCTGTTCCCCTCTTTGTGAGTTCTTGTAGTAAAACTTTTCCAACATAAGGTAATGAGTAAGTGACAGTAAACTGTTGCTCCTCTGAAGTTCACCTTTTAGTTCCCATAGTAAAGGAGTCCTCTTCCACTAGACTTCTTGTCTTATGGCTCAGAGTGGTACCTGGAAACTGGTATAAGCTAGGGCTAGGCTGCATAGAGCTTTACAGATTCTGATCATAACAGAATGAATCCACTTGAAGGATCTATTATTATTCCACACCAATGGGGGGTAACCTTCAAAATTCAGTGACCAAAGAAAAATAGTGTGACATACAGGAAGTACGTTTCTGTAGTAAGAGAAAATAGAGAATTCGTAATTAAATCATTTTAGTCAATTAATAATTTAAGAGACAAGTTTAACCATCCTTTGTCTTTGATGTCAATTAGAGTTTAACATATTAATTGCCCCAATCTGATCTGAAATAATGCAAATTTAATCCTGCAACTGCTCTTTCCTATTTGCTTTAACTGATGAGTCTTTCATGATTCTCCAGCATGAGATTTTTCTGTGTAAAATATTCATGATTGTGCCAAATATGTGCAGATTCCTTCAAGAAAATGCCTCATTTTTCAAAGCAGTTAAAAGTTAAAATACGTCCCATTAAAATTCAAGAATAAAACTTGTCATTAAATGGAAATAATCTCTGTGCTGAATACCAAAGCAATTGGCAGTTCTAGGCTGATGACTCAGAGGCCTTGGCTAAAGCCGAGTAACAAGGCTTTAGTGACTAAAACATGAGTTATGCTGGAATCCTACACAGCCAGGATGAACTTCATTTGTACATATGAGAAATGGAATAAGTATTTTTTTCAAAAAAAAAACATCTTTTGAGATTTCCATTGATCAAATGCCTGTGGAAAAAAAATGGTGGGGACTTAGAATAGAGGGTGGAAGAGTATACATTACAAGTATATATATATCAGTCTGTGCATATGTCCCCTGAAATATTTTCATTCAGGGATGGATGTTGTAATCTGAGCACAAAATGGTAGAAATTGGCAAATTTTCTGGAACTAGGCTAGAGTAGCCAGAATTAAAATGTTCTTTAATGCTCTTATCCAATGCCTGGAAAAATGATCTATAGGATTATCCAGAACAGGGGAATTTAATTATTCATTAGATATCAAAAAATTTATGATATCTCTTTTCCTCCCTTACACTTCTCTGATGATACCTATTCTTCTAAAAACTGAGGCTAAGAAGAGTCCTGAGATATACCCATGAATTCTTTATTCTTTGCTAAAATCCCTACATTTTTATTGCAACAACTTTAACCTATTGAGTTCTAGAAAGAGAACCTGTGGCTTTAACTTTTTATGTGTTTATGGGGGATTTGGGTATAAGAGTGGGGTTTGAATATAAAAATATTAATAGTATAAACTAACTTTAAAGAGGGGATATAGGGGCATGTTTCATTTTACTAGGCTAAATACATCAAATTTACTATCTCATAGAAGATAAATTGTCCCAAAATTTTACATTTTGGGTGTAAAATTTTTATACTGAGCTAAAAATTCTGCATCACACTATACTCCCAATTCCCCTGGTTTTGTCATTGATGGAATGAGCTGGATGTCATGTACAGCTCTAAGGCCTGACAGCTGCTTCATGATCCTTTCCCTGGACTCACTCTCATCTTGACATTTCAGAAGAAGTGGTACCTTCTGAACATGCCACCTCCATGCTGTTGGAGTTTGAGAAGAAATCAGCTCAGGCTGGAGGAGAAATGCTGGGCTTCTCCCCTCTTCCCTCAGAAAACTCCACCCTTTGTCAGAAGTGGAGCAGGTGTTTGTCATGTGCTAATGCATAAAGATCCTCGTTCTTAAGGCAGAGGGAAGAGGTAGGGAAAGACCAACATTAGCCCTCACTTCACTTGTATTTATGGAGGCAGTCTGATAAGATAATCTGCTAGGTTTTAGGTGCTGTTGCCAATACTATTGAGAAAATTATTACCTAGACAACTGGAGACTGTCTGGGTTTCAGGTGGTCAATGTTGAATAAACCTTTCCCCCAACTAAGTTTAAACCAATTGATGGAGACAAAGTTGACAGGACGGTAAGATAAAAACAAAACAAAACAAAACCCAGCGTTGGTATGATAGCTGTTAACAAATGTAGCTTAGATGTGAGGCAACAATGGGATTCCTGATAATACTCAGAATTAGACAGATGTATCCTCTAAGTCGGGACCTCCCCTGCTGGTCACCTGGGTAGAGGGCAGCCCCTGTAAATCCCAAGTGTAGATCAGCAGAACTCAGGCTGTGCTTCCTGAAGAGTCAGTTTCCAAGAGGAAAGCTAGGCACATCTTGTTGATTATTCCAACTTTGCAAGTCAGATAGTTCCTCTCCTTCCCATGGAAGATTACATAATCAAGAAATATTGTTTTCTAACATAATCTTCTAGACTTTCTTTTATAGGTGCTCCTAAGTAAAACATACAAAATCAATGAGTTTTGGGTCTGCCCCCCCCCACACATTTATTGTTTAACTTTTTGTTTTTTGCCTTCATTTTTCTGACTTATGCAATTCCACCAGGTAGTACTCTCTGTGTAGATCAGCATCTAATTTAGACCTGATGCCATCCGTTACCATCTTTCACATATGCCATAAATGAAGCTTCATCTGTAGTAATATAATTCCATAAGCTTTTGGGACATGGTCCCAATTTTATCACTCTGTATCCATTGTAATCCCACTCAGTGTTTTACACTGGTGATCTTATGGGTTTTCCTCCTGTGCCTTTAGTGATGCCCCATCTGCTGATGGAGTCAGTCTGTTCTGTTCTTTGGTATCTTTCCTCTTCCTCGCTAGATTTTGTTCAGTGCTAGACATTGATATGGTAGCAATTAAAACAATTAAACAGTCCCATGTTTAAACATTGCTTCTGAAACTTGTCTGTGTTGGTACAACCTGGGAAACTGTAAACACACAGAAGCCAGATCCCACCCCAACAGAGTTTGCTTTCATTTGTTCTGGAATAGAGTGCTCCGGTGTAACAGCAGCAGTATTTGAGAACCACTGAACTAAAGCATGTTCCCTTTTCCTAATACTTCTTTGAGAGTAGTGAGGCCCTTTTCTATTTTCCATTCATCTATTCTGACCTTTAGGTTCTGGTATCTTGTGTACCTGTGGAATCTGTCTGATTCAACATCTGTTCACTCAGAACACATTAGCTGAAACAACCCCTCCACCCAAATAGCATAGCACAACAGAGGCCGCTAAAACCAAGGGCCTAGAAACATTCTTCTCTCAAGTCACCGTAGATGCCTCAATCTCCAGGTATTATTCTACTACCCAAGCTCCACTCTTTGTCTTTTTCTCTTGGGCCTTTACGAGGGCAGGAGAAGGACAAAATCTAACAGATCTTTTCTCTATTCAATTCAAGACAAAGGGAGAATGAGATCAAAACACCAACTTCTTACTAATAGGGCTTTTTGAGACCATGACTCAGTTGTGTGACAATACCAATCTCTTTAATATTACACTCCAGAACTAGGTAGGTTTATCCCATCACAGGGGACCTAGAAGAGCAAGGAGGAGGGAGAAGAGGGAGGAGCCAGCTGTTGTAAAACAGAGGCTTTCCAGAAGGGACCTCAGCCCCTGCTTCCTGAAGCTTGACTGGCCCAATTTAGGCTTCATCCCCAATTCTTCAGTTGTCTAAATCACTTTTCCAAGTGCTCAGCTAATCGAAAGCCCAGTAGGAGAACTGGAACTCCCTGGAGGACAGGAATTTCCCTCCAATGAAGGAGATAAGATCTGAACACAAGTGTCCATTATATCAACAATATGTGAGTTAATACCACATCAGAACACACATGGCAGCATTAGCTCCGAGGAAGATGGAAGGACTCACTTGTGTGATTATTGCCATGAAAGAGAGAAAGAATTCTTACATTAGATCACAGAGAGTGGAGATATAGTGAAGGGCAGGAGATTTATGGATGCATCCTTGGCAGAAACATCACTAGAGTTAGACAGGAAAATTACAGTTGAAATGCCATCTCAGTCACATCGTTTCTATTTGTTAGACCAGGACACAAGAAAAGACCACTGACTCCAATTAAAATCAAATTAAAGCAAGCTTATTATTTTGACCGGCCAGGCTGCCTCTCCCTCCCAAAATGGCGGGAACAAGACAGCCACCCCAGCTTTGCTGCAGCCCAGCTTTATAGCCCAGAAAGTTACACAAAGGGGGGTTACAGATAACAGAACTCTGAGGAGCATAATACTGTTGGTAGTTTACATTTTTTGCTGGCCCCAACATCAGAATTTATGAGGACCATTAGAGCCTCAGAGAGGGCCGTTGTCTGGCCAGGGAAGGCCAGTATTTATGAGGTGTCACTAAAGTTTCAGAGAGTGCTGCTATCTGGTCAGAGAGGCAGGCATGGGTGAGTTCAAGGCACGGGCAGGCATTCTAAGCAGGTTCAGAATTTGCAGTAATTTATAGTAAAGCCGAAATTATCTTATCATGGCTTTGTGGCAAGATGGCTCCCAATTTTAAGAAAAGATCAGGTTGGGTCTATCATATTTAGATTCCATAATTCCTCCCTTCATCATCTCTCCCTGATGATCTAGTTGATCCCATGTAGTATTTTATAAAATGATTCTTATAAAACCTTTTCTAGGGCTAGGTAGAGTGCTTGCCTTGCATGCACAAGGCCCTGGGTTTAATCCCCAGCACCATAAAAAACAACAACAACAACAACAAAAATCAACCTTTTCTATGTCTCTTCGAGTAATAGACAGAATTGGACCTCTACCCCTCTAATCCAATGTATTTCCTGGTTGGTCTTCTTAATAAGAATCATATTCTGAGAGGTGGTGCTCTCAAGGGCCTAGACTCCAGACATTGTCCAAGATCACCAGGCTCACAGTGACAGCTGGAGCTTACAGTTTTCTTGTGATATCATGGGGTAGATGGAGATAACACAAGGACCGACCTGAAATTAGTTTTTCAGTGCAGGATGGAAAGTTTATCCTGAAACCAGGTAAAGTTCTATCCTCTCACCCTGGAATGGAGAATAAAGTGGTCTCATAGGTTTGTATTTAAGGAAGAACATTGATTCCTATGCTTACCACATTCCCGTGAGAGTGACACAGATAATCTTTAATGCATAAATGTGATAGTATAAATATGCAATTATTATAAACATATAGTTTGGAAAAATATTATACTTCCAATAATATGAAAATCTTTTAGACAATACACATTCAAATACAGTGGAATTTTAGTTTCCCTTAAAACTTTAAGTTCATTAGCTATTGGGGAAAAAATCTAGAATTATGAATTATGCAAATTTCATACATTAAAAATTCATATCAAGTGAGATTAGAGAGGTGAGCATACTAGAATGTTAATCATCTTTAAAGGTAATGTCTTTATTCTTAAATAATAGCTCTCAGTGTCAGATCTAGCCTTTATAGCTCATCATTTTCCACGAACTGGAAACATCACTTAAAACAAATCTTTGTGACTTAAAATGGAGTCATCCATGTGGGAAATCTGTCTCTGATCTCTTGGTAACTGAGCTGTTGGACTGTCCTTGTAACCTCAGACCCTGGATTTGGCCTCCAGGAAAGACCTGGGCATCTGAGCAGAAGGTCTGCTTTGCACTTTCTCATCTTCCTCCCTAGAATGGTTCTTATACCTCTTTAAGCCTTATTGGTTTTGCTTTAAACACCAGGAGATTCTTACCTTACAGGCACTGTCTTGAGGATCCCACGAGGTGTGGTGCATACAATGCCACTAGACCACAGGTTTTGAATGAAATGTATGCGCCTTCCAGCCTTCCTTCTCTTCCAAGGCATTTCCATGGCCTGCCAAATGTTGTGCATATTACCCCAAGGATCCAACTCATTTGGTGACTAATCTGTTTGGCCATCTGCTATAGCACGTAGAATCTCCAAACATCCAGCCAATGCAGAGGACGTCTCAGCCAAATGCACTATATCCCTTGCTAAGGCTAGCATGAGGTTGGATGTCCCTCTGAATGAAAACAAGATTTCCCAGTAGAATTTCAGGGCATGCAAAAATTGCTGTGGAGCTGGCAAAAAAATATAGTATTCTATAAACCTCAGTTTCCTGCATGTTTATCTTTGGATCAATGTCTATTCTGTTTTTCTGTCTTGCCTTATCTGGCTGCCATGCATTGTTTTAGCTTGGCATATTTGCACTTTAAGTAAGTTGCTTACCCTTTCTGAAGTTCAGGCAGCTCATCTGAAAATATAATAATAGTCTATATCTCAAAAGAGTAAATGAAGGTAAAGTATGTTGATATATCTAAAATTGCAGTTCTCAAACTTTCTTTTTGGCTCAGATTTTTAACTCAGAATTTGAGGATTTCAAAATTTTTTTTTATTTATATAGTTATATTTGTTGGCCTTTGCTGTATTAGAAATTAAAACTGAGAAAGTTTTATAATATTTATTAATTCCTTTAAACGTAACAACAATAAACCTATTACATATTAACATAAATGACATTAATTTTTTATTGACTTATTGGTACTGGATACTGAACCCAGGGTCACTCTATTCCTGAGCTATATCTCCAGCATTTTTTTTTTAAACAGGGGTCTCCCTAAATTGCTTAGCCTGGCCTTAAACTGCTTCAGCTTCCTGAGTAGCTGGGATTACAGGCATGCCACTGCTTTAAAGAGTGGCATTGTTCTCTCTTTAATGTTTGTCTTAATATAAGATGGCTGGCTTCTTGTATATATCTCTACATTTGACCTGTTGCAATATGTAGTTTAGTTTAAGTACATGGAAGAGAGTTTGTCCTCAGAGGGATATCTAGCTTGAGAAGAGGAGTACTTCAATAGTCTTTTCATATAATTATGGATGTTTTGCTTTGCTATTCTACATAAACTTAATAAGTGGAATAGGGAGGGAGAGCATGGGAGGAATAGATGAATTCAAGATAGGGAAGAGGGGTGGGAGGGAAAGGGAGGAGGTAGGGGAGTCATAAGAATGGTGGAATGTGATGGTCATTATTATACAAAGTACATGTATGAAGACTTGAATTGGATGTCAACATACTTTATATACAAACAGAAGTACAAAAAACGTGGTATTTATGTGTATTAAGAATTATAATGCAAAAAAAATAATGTTACCTTATATTAGGTAGAGGGAAGTGAAAGGAGGGGAAGGCAGGGGATGTGGGGATAAGAAAGATAGTAAAATGAAACAGACATTATTACTGTATGTATGTACGTGACTGTATGACCAATGTGATTCTACAATATGCACACTCAGAAAAATGAAAAATTATATCCCATCTATGTGTGATACATCAAAGTATATAAGTACATCTACTGTCATGTATAACTAATTAAAACAAATAAAAAGAGAAAAAGAAAAAAATAAGTGGAACTTTGGAAAGATCAGTTGCAATCTACAATCTTTAGCCACATCAATAAATATTTTATACTCTGTAACATTAAAATTCGTTGCGCTTTAAAGGTTTTTTTTTTTTTATACCCTCGTATGACTTTTTACATTGTGTGGGAGTCATTTGGGAAATATTGATCTACTGATGAGTTATGCAAGTCCTCCAAGTATTGACATATTTGATTACAGAATATTTAAAAAGACATATTTGTTAACTCACTACAATTCAGATCACAAAAATCTTTATGTATTGGAAAGCTGTCAAGCTCCTTCTGGTAGATACAAGTTTTCCAAAATTATGATTTTTTTTTTTACTTGAAAGTTCAAATTTTATCAGTGTCTACAAATGTTGCTAGTTGTTTTCTGGAAAAGACAGTTTTACTTGCTCATTTTCAAGACAATATCTGCCAAATACCCATGTCTGAAAATCGTTGTCTGTCAGTTGCTCTTTTAAGTAAAAATGGTGTTGCACAAAGAAAGTTCAAGTGCCGCTCAAGCTCACAAGTGCTTTTCCTTGAAACAATCGCCATGCTTCAATGTGTAACAGATGTATACTTCTGTTTCAACATATAGAATATTCTGAAGAGTGCACTCAAGGAGTAATATTTATTTAAGTGAACTATTAAACTTTTAAGTAATTTATGTAAAATTTATTTAATTTTTATGGTGTAAGGAAGGAACTCCTTAGATGAAGCTTTTTTTTTTCTCTTGCAAATATATGGAAGAGCACAATTATGAAGAGTACAATTATAGACTGGGGATGTAGCTCAATGATAGAGCACTTGCCTAGCATGTGCCAGGTCTGGCTTCAATCCCCAGCACCACACACACACAAAGTATAGCTATTCCTGGTTTTCACTTTGGTACCACTTTCTTGATTTGTGCTCCATGCCAGCAGTTTCACCCATGCTTTTACATTTCAGTACACATGTCAATATAATGAAAAATGACATATAACTTCTTAGCATTATTATTAAATTAGTGGTGACTTTGTGGAGCTTCTAAAAGGGTTTTGGGGATACCGGGGTTCTTAAACCATGTATTGATTGAACTGCTAATAAATGGTTTAGATATTACATACAGAGTGGGGCCTCAGTTAGAAACATTGATTCCATTATGATGATGTATTACAAATTTTATAATGTGAGAATGTGTGCATGCATGTGACCCTATAGGGTGGCACATTATCATCAGAGATCTAGGAGAAAGTCCCTCTGTTCAAACTTGTAGGTTTTTAACAATTTTAACCTTTAACAAAGGGAAGACCTTTTGTTCCCACAGCCCTAGAACTGGTAGCTGCTTCCTACAGTTACAAAATCTGTGGTAACTTTGGTGCTTTCTTTGTGATATTTTAGTTAATCAATATCTGGTATGGAAAGAAATCATACCTGCCCAGATGAGAGCAAGTGAAGGCTATTTATGAAAAGCCTGATATTTCAAGAGAGTCATCCACAATCATCTGCATATGGTAGAGGCTCTAAGACAGGTAAGCTGTGGGAAAGCTGTTAGTGGAAAAAGAGGAAGCCTTCAGGTGTTCCCTGATCTGAGGTTGTTAGCATGAAGAAGCTGGGCTAACCAATTGTCCTGGTTTGCCTCAGACTAAAGACTTCCAGTGCTAACACTGGGACTGTCTAGGCAAATCGGTATAGTTGACTGCCTCACCAAATTGTACTTCACTAATAATCATTTTTCTTTTTCCGACCTGTTTTTGTCAGTTTTTTTGGCTGCCATTACTGAAAGATTGGATAAGAACAAATAGAAGAGGAAAAGTTTATTTTCGTGGGCCATCGTTTCAGAGTTCTCGGTCCATAAATGATTGGCTGCATGCCTTGGGGTCTGAGATGAGGCAGAACATTGTGGTGGAAGGGTGTGGTGGAGGAAAGCAACCAGGACATTACTTGAGGAAGCAGAGAGAGACAGACTCCACTCACCAAGGATAAAATATATACCCTAGAAGCACACCCCCAGTGAACCACCTCCTCCAGCCTCACCCTACCTCACCATTAAGTTAATTCCTATCAGGGGATTAACCCTCTGATTGTATTAAGTCTCCACAGCCCAATCATTTTACCTAAAATCTTCTTGCATTGTCTCAAGAGCTTTTGAGGGATATCTCATATCTAAACCATAACACTAATAACAGCACAATATGCTCCAATCAGTGAGAGCAGTATTGTGTTTGTGACTTTCATGGGTGGGGAAATACTACACTAATCTTGGTGGGGTGTGAGGGATTGTGGATAATTTCATAGCTCATCTTCTACTGAGAGCAGCACCCCTCTTTCCTCAGGTAAAAAACAATCTGCGTTTTGAGGAGGCAAATCATTCCCTAATCCAATGTTATCAAGGGTGTTATTTAAACAGCCTATGCCTCTTACATGCTTAAAATGAGTCCATTTATCACAAAGGGAGAAAAAGCTTTCAGAAACACAATACTATTTTTAGAAATAGGGAATATATATATGTACATTTTTGTATTCCTTCACATCCTCATACAATACTGCCACAGGATGATTACAAATGTTCATAGGTGATATTTAAATGAGGCAAAAGTGTGTATTTGTTCCAAAACAATTGAACAAAGAAGGAAACTGAGATAAACACAAAGCATTTCATCATTTGAAGACATTTCCTCTGGCTCTCTAACACAGGGCAATTTAATTCTAAAAGATTGCCTGTATTGATTCAAGTGCTGCCCCTAGATACTTAGCAGATGAATGAAACCAATGAAAAGGGCACTTACTGTTCTCATTTCCCCATGTGAAAGAACAAGTATTAATAAAGGAAGTGAGTTAATTTTAGAAAATGATACTTCCCCCCAAAGATTGCATTTATTGAAAATGGTTTATGAAACAAGGTTGTAGGTTATTAGCATAAGGCAATACATGGCTTAGAAGAGAATGGGGTCAGAGAGAGCAGCCTCCGGGGAGAATGCCTCCAGTCGCTGCTTTGGGCAGAGATGGCAGCTCCCCCCCCCCCCGAAACAGGACAGGGCTTTAAACTAGCCTCCAGTTTTGGGGAGGGCTATGAAAATATGTCCATCCCTGCTTTTTGCTGTTAGCTCTTCTGTTACTTCTGCTCATTCTTCACTCTTGGTCTCTTCAGCTATGCTACATTGTGGTCTAACCAACCACCAAAATGGTGCCTGCAAGTGGGCCTCCCTTGACCAAGTGGAGGTATGCTCACTTCTGGGAGTTTCTGACATCCATTCATTAAAATTAGAAAAAAAATACCTGCAAATCATAGGCCACATATTTAAAGTCATGTCCAAAATCAATGACAGGTAGCATATCAACAAATACATCACCATGCAGTATGGTAAGTGGTCGGCCAATGAGATGATCAGGAAGAGCAGTTGTTTGGACAGTCAGGTTCTTTGGACACTATGATAGGGTTACAAGTGTAGGTGCTTTTAGTCTTTACAGAAGTCCCCTGATAATATCCATGACTAGGGGGCTGAAGAGTAACTTGGATAAGATTGTTGTGAATTGGCTTAACTACTGGAGTCTTTCTTTCTTTTCTTTTCTTTTCGTTTTTTTAGAGAGAGAAAGAATTTTTAAATATTTTTTATTTTTTAGTTTTCGGTGGACACAACATCTTTATTTTATTTTTATGTGGTGCTGAGGATTGAACCCAGTGCCCCGCGCATGCCAGGTGATCACGTTACCGCTTGAGCCACGTCCCCAGCCCATGAAGTCTTTCTAATACATCAGGGTAGCTACTGTCAAAGAAAAAAACCTGAACCAGACACTGTTACACAGGCAAAGCAGACTTTATCCAAGGCTATTACATTAGAGAAGACACCAGAATTATGTTTGAGCTCAATTCTGCTGGAACAAAGAGCAGGGATAGGGCAGTATTAGGACATCTGTGATTGCTAATTGGTTATATCCAAAGGAAAAAATAGTGTTTCTCCTGTTTCCATGACATCAGGGAGTTATACAACTTGGATTAAGGCTCCTACCCTCCTGTAGAAACTGGGAGATAGGTGCGCCGTCTTCCTCCAGGGTTACTTTTCAAATTGATCGCTCCCAGATCTTTGAGAAATACATTCCTAGATTGTAAAACAGGAAAAAGGCTTTTAAATGCATCTACATCTTGAAAGGGCAGAGAAAGAATTTATAATTACAAGTTTCCTAAAGTAAATGCTCTTAGAAAAAGAAAAGCTAGGAGCCCCGAGGCAGCAAGAAGCCTGGCCCAAGTTTAGCTAAACTGAGGAAAGCATCAAGGATGTCTTGGTCAGGCCAAGACATTTGAACACTGAACTCAGGGAGAGCAAGTTGGGAAAGCCAGTCCTTGTGGTTGTTTTAGCACATTTCTGTTACTGAAGGATGAGTTGGACCATCTGCTGAGTCTTGGCAGTAGAAGATATGTGCTGTGAGCAATCAGGCATTTTATGGGGGCGGGGAGGAGATTCCTATGGAAATAAAAAGGAAAACAAATATTAATAGTTGGGTCAGAACAGTTTTGGGTCCAGTTAGCAGTCAGTCAAGACAATTGCTAGATAATGGCCTGGAGGCTCCTTTCGATTTGGAATGAGGACTGAGGAAGTGCTCAGTTTGCCATCTGAACAGTTTTGGTGATGATATAAACATTTCCTAGTTTTCTCAAGAAGGCTTTTTATGCATTGGTTCCAGAAGTTGACCTCAGTTCCCTTACAACTATCTGGTCATATCTGATTTTATGCATGTCATACTTATATGTGAGATTCCAGAATAAACCTTAGTTATATTGTCAATGTTTCTAATTATGTTTTGTTACAAGGAAGACAGATTCCCATTGAACCTATGCAAATAATTACATTGCCAGGAAAGTAAAAATATTTTTGAGTTTCTAAATGCTGGAGGGATGAAGCAAGGGAGAAAAAGATAAAGGTTTCATTTATGTTAAGAAAAGTATAACCTACAAAATTTTAATGAATTATAGGTAAATTAAGAGAAAAATGAAGAGTTCCTTGTGTCTGGAATATGGAATACGACAGCATCAATAATATTCCAAATAAAATTCCTAGTCATCTTTCATTATTTCATCAGTCTTAAGAAATTAATTCTTTTGTTTAATATTGGGTTAGCAATCTCAGGAACCCATCAACTTCTCCATCAGAATTCTGGAAGTTTGGAAATCTTAACTTAATCCACTAGTGTGTTCTTGTAGTTATTTGAGATACCATCAGAAGCTTGTGTCCCATGGTACCTAGCACAGTACTTTCCATTGTTTTTTGTAGGATTGTTGTTGTTAAAGAGAAAGCACTCTGGCTATTGCTGATTGCAAGAACTTTCAGGGAAAATTTAAAGTAAAACGAAAATATACTTATGGATGACAAAATCATTATGGTTACTATCTAATGAGAGCTCATTACAAAAATAATAGGCTGAGCAATTTCTGTGGAATACAAGATTAAATAAACCAACCAAACAAACCCCAGATGAAGACTGATAACATTATATTCTAGTTTAATTACAAATATAGCAGCACCATGACACATGACAGATGATGGACAGTGAGGGTATTGACAGATTTTTAGGAACTTATGTAATTTCTGAAGTATTTATGTTAACATTTTACCCATACAAATATAACCTAGGACAGCATAAGAAATATCTTCTTTAATAACACTTCTCATACATTTCAACACATCAGAAAAACCTAATTATTTTTGCATCTGCATGCTTTCTTGGTAAAAGATCTGTTCTGATTTTCCAGGGACCCTCTGGGAAATTGCAAAATCATCTTTAGGTGTAAAAGATATCATTTAGTATTAGGTTTTTGGAAAATCGAATATCAGATGTTGCCAGGAGGTTTGAATACCTGGTTAAATAAGAGCTTGAGTTATTGAAAGACAATAATTGGCTCATATTGGAATAATGAAATATTAAGACTTCAAAAGTAACTATAGGATGTTACATAATTGTAAAAAATCCTACCTCCTTTGAAAGTGAGAAGATTCATTAAAAAACAAGGGCATGATAATGTCATCATAAAGCATAAGAAATTATTCTGATAAGAAATAGCGTTTATTTCCTAGGTAAATTATTTAAAGGCAAAAGAAACTGTTTCTAAACTCTTATTAAAAGCTGATCAATAATCCAACAAAAATCTGTTATTTTAACAGAAAGATATAAATTCTAGTTTTGCACCAGTGTAGTACTAAGGATTATTAAAAAAAAAAAACACATCAAATCTTAGTAGCTTTGACCACTAGAAATAGAATTCCTTCCTCTGAAAACCTTTACAATTTTCCATGTTCATTCAGTTCTACACTTCCTTATTTCTCCTTTTTGGAACAATTAATCATCTTATTTTAGAAAAAGATGATTTCTTTTTCCTTAACAAAACCATATCCTACAGTTCTTGTGTACTTTGCTTACAAAGTTGTTTTTATTTTGCCGTATTGAGTTTAGTATCTTCACTGACACATGTTGCTTATGATTTCTAACTATTAGTAACTTTTATTTTGCAGAAAAAGACAGAAAATGGATAATTATAACTCTCTTTAGCTAGCACTTTGAAGCAGATGAACAAAGCTAATAAATATGTCATTTAACTTTTTTAGATACAGCGGTCCACCCTTATCTACAGAGGATGTGCTCCAAGACCTCCAATGGTTTCCTGAAACTGTGCATAGCACTGAGGCTACACAATCTATTTTTTTTTTCTATGTGCCCTGCAGGGTTGCCACATGGTACTAGAGTTAATATGTTCTGCTATGTTTTATGCTCTGGTGCCTCCTTCGCATCACTGCTCCTAAGCTTTGGAGCTATTATTAAATAAAAATAAGGGTTACTTGAACACAAACACCATGATACTGTGGCAATCATCTGAGAATGGTACCCAGTGACCTGTGGAGGTTAGCATATAAAGCAGCAGGAATATGCTGGGCAAAGGATGATTTACATTTTAGGTGGGATGGAGTGGGACAGAGGAGATTTTATCATGTTACGCAGATGACACACAATTTTAAACTTCTGAATTACCTCTGAAATTTTCTACTTGATGTTTTTGAATCATGGTTGGATGTAGTTAACTGAAACTGTGGAAAGTAAATCTGCAGAGAAGAGGGGAACTATTTTATTTGTTTTACGATAGTATAATTTTTCAATGTGGCAAAAAAAAATCCCTCACAAAACACATTTATCAATAGATTCTTTAAGGTATGTAGCCTTTCTGTGCCGTGTAAAAATAAAAAGTATGAAGTTAAATTTATTCTAGTAATTAGTGTTTCAATACTTAATCTCATTTAGAAATCACATAGATATTTAATGAATATCTATGACTTAATTTAGCACAAGTCTAAGGTTGTAAGATACCAAAATGATTTTTGAAATGGTTTTTAAGAAGATATTATATAAAGCATAATTATTGTCAAAACAATCACATAAAATGCCTTATATTTAATTGTCTCATCTGCAGCTTCCTCATGCTACCTACCAATTCTCCAATTGGGGCACACTTGAACACTTCCATTTTTCTTTTCTATTATAGAGCTTTCCCTATCATTTTTCTGTCTTTGAGTGTCTGCCAAATGTAAATGATAGTGGCTGACTCCCTTGATGTAGTAAGCTCTGAATAGTCTTGCTTGTTCTCATTTGAGTGATCTTCATTTATATCCACATATTCAGGAGAAACTATTTCTAATATGTACCTTTCTAGTAAATAACTACTAATATCATCAATGAAAAATCTGTTTCTAGCATTCATAACTCAGCTGGCAGTTAGTGGCAGAGGGTAAAGATAACTAAAGTCTTTGATGAAGTTATGTCTGGAACGTGGCCTTTCTGATTAATTAGCAGCTGGTCATGCTTAGATTGTGAATTGATGAGCAGAACCGATTTCCTTAATCATCCTAATTCCATTATTGCCCTTATCTCCCTTAACCAATTGATCAATATGTTCAGTTAGATCTCTCTCTAAAATGTGTCTTGGTTCTTTCCACTCATTTTCACTTCTAGCTGCTACTATCTAGTCCATATCACCGTTGCTCTTATCTGGACTGAAGCAATCACCTCCTTCCAGGAGGTCCTCTTTATATTGCTCATATACACAGTCAATCTCCCCAAAGAAGCCAGAAGAATCTCTGAAAAAATGTACATCAATTCATGTCAGCTCTTTATTTAAAATCCTCAATATGTTATGGTTGGGGTATCCAATCGGGGTCCAGGTCCTTGGTGTCCCAAACAAAGAACTGAGCAAGACATGCAGAAGTAATAGACTAGGCTCAGATTTATTGGAGGTGAAGGTGAAAGTAGCACTCCATAAGGTAGAGCAAAGTCAGCCGAGTGTGCAAGAGAGGCTCAAGGCCCTATGACTGGGAATTCTTGTCTTATGTGCTGAGATATGTTATGTTCACTACCCTACATGAACTGGGTTGAATATCTTACCCAATTTGCTCCTGTTGGTTACCTTATGATACCTGATTAGAATACTGTCCAATTTCCCCATTTCTCACTTTAGAATACCTAATTATAATACTGTCTATTTTACCCCCATTGGTTATTTTAGCACACTGAACCTGTGGCAGGAATTGTCATAGGCAATAAGTCCTCAGTGGTGGGAGTTGTCATAGTAATGGGACTTATTATAAACAGGGACATGATAACTGATCTCCCTGTCTTGTCCTCCAATGGCATTTTTCTTGTGTCCTGTCTCCACCATCCTGGCATCCCAGAACTCCTACCAGCAAAATGTCTTCCTTTTCCACCTAGAATAATCTTATTTTGGATTTCTAACTCCTACTTGGAGAAGCCAGTCTTAACCTCTCTCTGATCATGTCTTATTTTACTTTTCCCTTCACATGCTAATCTGAAGTCCCACTGTCCATTCTATTTCTTATACATGCCAAGATTTTTTTTTCACCTGAGAACACTTATACTTGATCATGAGGCAAGAGTCCTCTAGATTATCATCAACTTCTGTCTTTTTTGCCATACCCATATCCATTTCATCAATAAATCCTATCAACTCTACTTTCAAACTACATACACCCAGTCTCTAACCACCCTCATACCATCTATCCTACCACCTGGTCCAAGCCAACATCATCTTTTAATTGATTATTGTCATAGATTCCCATAGGGTTTTCAGTCCTACCATCTTTTTTCAATAAAATAGCCTATTAGCCTGTTAAAAAGATTTCCAGTGAGGTCATTTTTTGCCCCAAACCTTCCTGTCATGCAATGCTCTGCCTAAAATCTTTTTATTTCAGTGAAATTCAATTGCCTGTATGCCCATTAGAACAAGCTCCTCTTCCAATGCCAATATCATCTTCTCCCACTCTCCTTGTCCCCCACTTTCACTCCAGGCAACAGGCCTGTTGTCATGCCTTGAATGTACTAATGGCACCTTCTTTTTCAGGGCATTTGTACATGAAGTACCATCTGCCTGCAGTGTTTTTCCCCACATAGTCACATAATTTGCTCCCTCAATTTTTTTAAGTCCCTGTCACTCAGAAGATAAATTAGAACTTCTCTGACCACTTTACCATAATAACAACCTCTTCTTGTGATTACTTGATACCCAGGAACCACTTGTTCTCTAACATGACTTCAGTCTCTTACTGTTTTACTTTGTACCTTTAAAGTTTTACTATTTAACATATTATATATTTACTTATTTATTACTAATTTATGGTTTATATCCTTCCAGTAAAATGTCTATTCCATGAAGGCAGGGACTTTTCCTGTTTTCTTCACATTTTATGTCCTGTTCCTATAACATCACCCAACACTTAGTAGTAGACAGGGAGATAAGTTATCATGTCCCTGTTTATAATAAGTCCCATTACTATGACAACTCCCACCACCAAGGACTTATTGCCTATGACAACTCCTGCCACAGGTTCAGTGTTCTAAAATAACCAATGGGGATAAAATAGACAGTATTCTAATTAGGTATTCTAAAGTGTTCAGTGAATGAATATGCTCCTGGACTATTCAGATAGCTAAAATCTTTTCTTGACTAAACAAATCTGAATTGCATTCTGTCTTTTACAATTAGCTTTTTCAACTTTGGCATCATTAACATTTGGGGCCATATAATTCTTTCTTTTTTTCCTTCCGTACTGTAGGATGTTTGGTAGTATCCTTTCCTCTATCCCCTAAGTGTTGCCTCTAGCTTTTTTTTTTTAATATTTTTTTAGTTGTCAATGGGACTTAATTTTATTTATTTATTTATTTATATGTGGTGCTGAGAATTGAACTCATTTCCTCACATGTGCTAAGCAAGCACTCCACTACTGAGCCACAACACCAGCCGAAGCCTCTAATTTTAACAACCCCAAGCATCTCCTAATATTGCCAAATATCATGTAGGAGACAAATAGCACCAGTTGAGACTCAGCTCAAATATGATATGTAATAAGGTTTGTGTTTCAGTCTGAGTTAGGAACTCTTTATCTATGCTTATGTAATAATTTGTGTTCATGTCTACCTCAATGTGTGTGTGTGTGTACTTGTTTCATCAATCAATATAATAATCATCTTATTTGTTTTATCAACTAGGTGGTAACATCCTCAAATGCAGGAATGCTGACATTTCTCTCTGTATCTTGTGGATTTAGTACTGTTCTAGAATACATAAGGGATCAATAATTGTTTTTGAGTAATGTAATGAATGAATGACACTAACTCTTGCCTTGGTAAAGCTACTGAAAGTAGAGATGATACAGGCCTCCTCATTCTGGTAAATAAGAAATCAATTAGGGCTTTGACAATTTTATAATATACAAACAGAAATAGAGAGTAGAAAATTCTGAGAAGTGAAGGGTAGTGAAGATTAGAGATGAGTCCCCACTATAGAGAAGTATCTCATATCAAAGAGAATCATTCAAAAGTCAGCATAAGCGTAGGTGCTGTGGTTGGTTTGAATAATTTAGGCAATTCCATATGCAATGCACCAGGGTGGGTAATTTTCTGCTCTATTTTCCCAGAACATGAAATGAAGCTATCACTGACATTATTCCTACTTTCTGAAATGTTCCTGAAAAGGCAAATCTCTGAGATAAGTGATACAAAAACAAGCTTGTGACTCGTTTGCTTTAGGTGTTGCTGAGCAATTTCTGTGAGAGTAACAGTGATTTGGTTCTATCATTTGAAATATTTCACTGAAAGTAGAATGTGTGATTTTCTGTTTTGTTTTTAGTTTCTCTTTTTCGACATTCTTTCCTGCTTTGCTAAAATAATAAAGCTTGCCTATCTAATTTTGTATTGGTTTTCAAATTGATTAAACATTGCGATAATAACAACAGGAGCTGAAATTAAATTGAACTAATTCTATTTTTGTTTTTAATTAACACATAATACTCATATTTATGTATACAGAGGAATGTTTTGATATGTATCCATTGTGTAATGATCTAATAAGAACAGATAATGGTTTATCCACCATCTCAAACATTTGTCCTTTCTTTGTGATAAAAACATCCAAAACTCTCTTCTAGCTGTTTTGAAATGTATAATACAATATTATTAACTATAACAACCCTCTTGTGTAATAGTAAAACACCACTTTTTCCACAACTAGTTGTGATTTTTTACCCACTAAGCAACCTCCCCTCCTCTGCTCTCCTCCCTCACCTCAAATTTCCATTATTTTACATTCTACTTCTATGAGATCAGTGTTTTCAAGATTCCATATGAAAACTATCATGCAGTAGCTGTTTGTCTGTGTCTGGCTTATTTCACTTAACATTATGTCCTCCAGCTTAGATTAAACTCATTTTAATATCATGTAGAAATTTTCCAATACCTTCATCTAGAGGGATTTAATATGAACATTTTCTAGCAACAAAGGGGTTTTTAAAATATATTTCCTGTGATAAACATTTTTTGAGAGTAGAAAATACAAACCTTAATTTTACCCTTTACTCAAAAACTCCACATGGGAGTTTTTCCATGTTCATGGGAAAACCAAGGTGAAGATAGGCAAAACCTACCTGGAGGAGACCAAGAGCAGTTTTTTGTTTCTCATCCAAATTGAGGAGCTCAATTTCATATCCTTTCCACTCCTGGAAATATCACAAAACTAATATCATTTTATCTTTAGAAAATTCCATGGAATAGAGAGATAGATATCCTTGTCCCTATTTCATGGTAAAAGAAGATGATGTTTAGAGTGATTAAATGACTTCAATAAATCTACATCTCTGGTAGGGATGCATCCATCCAGCAGAAATTAGCCATCCAGTTCTGTATCTGGGTAAAGACCAAGTTTACCTGTGATTTATGTATAGTGGGGTGGCCTTCTCTCTAGAACCCTTCAGACCCTTGCTGAGGTTTATAATTAGATTTTGTGAAAGAAAGAGGAATTATGAAATGGGTTCACTTGCAGATGATCCACCTGGAATATGAATGAGCCATCTTCCAGTGCGTCTTCCAAGCTTTCTTCTTGGAAACATACCCTGTAAGGAGAAGGGATCAGTTCACTTATTTCTTTAGATGGTAGGTGGACCCTACTTTTGGAAATTAACGTAGAGTGGCCTAAGTTTAACATAACACTGAGCTGTTGACTTCAGATGTAATCAATAACTGTAGACCAAGCATGGTGATTTTATTCCTGGTGCCTGCTTTACTCTTCTACATACTTCTGTACAGGAACTAACTGTAGATGGCTTTCAAATTAAAATAGTTATGTATAGTCAGAGTTCTGGGAAACCTAAATTTACTTGAAAAAGGGTATCAAAGTGGTGGGGATCTGCACTGTCTACATTTATAAAGAGAAGAAAACTTGTTGAGCCAGTCTCATTTTGCAGAATATTTCAGATAAAGAATGAGCACAGAAGAACTCCAGCACTCTCGCCTATCATACACAAGTCTAGGTTTGAATGACTGTATTTCCAGGTTATGCCAAAAACCTAGCTCAGAGAAGTGTTACTGAGGGACCCACACTCTCCTCTCTCCTTTAGTTACCAAATTCTATTCCCAAAATGTGTTGAAACTCTAAACAGTGAAGAATATAGAGAACTTTTGTTACAGTCCTTAGTTTTATTGTTTCCCCCTGCTTTATACAATGTCAACCACAGTAACAGTAACAATAGAACCCCAAAACAGTCATATGGAATTTGTGACTACCTTTGATATGAAAGAGCAAGCTATGCTATTTCCATCCTTTAGTCATAGGCTATCTTTAGTATCTTGGACAGTCTTACACAGAGAGCAATTGTTCAATAATAATTTATTGACTGGGAAGAATAATTGGATTAACAGAGGAGCACCTCTTTGCTGTGCTTTCTAGAATTTCATGTGTTGTGCTATGTGCTGGGGTATTAGTGTGAGCAAAACAGACAAAGTCTGTGCCTTTGAGATTTCCTGTTTTCTAAGAAACTTGCAACTAATTGGCTCAATTTCAGATATTATGTTGACTTTATGATCATGTTTGTGTTCTCATTTTTATTTATCTGAGTATCTTAGTAATCACTTCATCCAACAAATACTTCTAGAATACCTACTATATACTATATGCCTACTAGGATGCTAGACATACAGTATCAAACATAAAAAACACAGTCTATACCACCAGAGGGGTTACAGTGTAGTAGCACCCCCTTTCTCCACAGAAAAGTCTTAACTGGGCTTCTCCAAAAATCTTCACCATGGATGATTTTAGGACTGTCAGCAAAAGAATCCCTACAAAAGAGTTTAGTGTAGGTAAACTTCCTATCTTCATGTTGCCCTGTCTTACTTGGCCACTGGCCAGGAAGAAATCAGCACTCCAGGTGCTGGACACCCCTTACTAGTTTTTTACAAACATGTGTCCAGGGTAGTAGTTGTAGAAATGTGTAAACAAGGCTGCTGGCCTTGAGCTGGGGCTTCATAGAGATGTCTACATTTCTAGGATAAGAGAAGTTACCAGTTGGGCTCCATGGTAATAGCTGGCAGGGGGAGGAAAGAAAAGGGAGTAAAAGCTCTTGCTCAGAACAGTAAAAGAAAAAGCTGCTTTTATATGAACTTCTGAGCTCCTCCCCTTACATGCTGGATATAAAGTTCTGAAACTACCTGAACTCAGGATTCAGGGAATTAATTGATTACCTCTGAACCTGGCTGCAGCCAAATAAAACTGTTTCCTGCAATCTTTGGTGCCTTGCCTTGTTTGTCCTTACAATAACAGTGCAGTGGGGAAAAATTAGTAACCACTCAAATATAATAACCATGTGTGAAAAGTCTCATGGGGAAAAATTATGGTATTGAAAGAGAGGGTGGCGGGGAGAGAGAATATGAATGAATAATGGAGAAGGGGGAGTTATCATTTCTTCAAGGAACTGATATTTTGAATGGAGTCCTGACATAAAAAAACGTGCAGATGATGAGAGAGAGGGAAGGGGGAGAGTTGTGATAGTAGAGTGCAGAGTGAACTATTGCAGGCAAAGGAAACAGAGAACCTCTTGATGCAGAAAGATAATTATTTGGTAACTACAAGACCAAGCTGGTTGATGCTTACTGAGCTGAGAGGAGCACTAGATGGCACAGGAGGTCAGGCAAAGCATGGGAGGCTACTTTAAGGATTTGATTTTTATTCTAAGATCATTAAAAAGCTATTGAAAGGTTTTCATGGGAGAGATGAAATAATTAGAGTTGCATTTTCTTACATTTACTTTCTCAGCTATCCATGAAATGAATTAGAAAGAAACACGTAAGGAATTTTAAAAGATATATTAAAAATTTTGTTGGTATTAGCCATTCTTGTTTTAAGGCTTTTATTAATGTGAATAACATTGTGGGATTTTTAAGTTTATAGTCTCTACTGCTGTAAGAAACATTCTTCCTTGTCCTATTTAAGTTGTTTTAAATAGGCCATTTAAGCAGGTCATTGAATGTTGCCAAGTTTTTTTTTTTTTCTGAGAAGAGACTTTGAAAGTAGATGAGTGAGTGGAGAAAACAGGAAAAAAGGAAAAAAGAGAGTGTGAAAGAAAAAGATGCTGAACACACTAATGATATGGTTTGACAATTTTTTCCATGCTGGGCTATCCATACCTAAGCTCAACTGGAGATGCAATCTGCAGTTTTGTTCACCCGGGGATAGAAAAGCCTCATTAGTAGTCAGACATCAATACATGTTTGTAGAACTAATTAACTAATTAATTAAGATATTCTTATCTTTCCCTCAAATTCTTACATTCCAAAAAGGAAGCTATATCTGGGAATTTTTTCATCTTTACCTTTCCCCTGTCTCTCTTCTCTTCATCAGAGCAGAGATGGTGAGGTTTGTCGGCCCATCCATCTGTGTGTGTGGAGGGGGAGGAAGGGCAATTAAAAAAACAAAACAAAAAATTAAAAAACAAACAAACAAACAAACAACAAAAACCAAGTCCTTTCCTTCTTCCCATGATGGCGTTGATTTTGTTCCTGTAGGTTAATTTTTGTTTATTTGTTTTAGTACTGGGGATTGAACTCAGAGGTGCTTTACCACTAAACTGCATCTTCAGCCCTCTTTACATTTTATTTTGAGATAGGATCTTGCTAAGTTTCCTGGCTTTTCTTGAGCCTGTGGTCCTCCTCCCTCAGCCTCCTGAATAGCTGGAGGATTACAAGTGTGCACCACTGCACCCAGCTAATTGGTGCAGTTTATTTTTGGTACAATTATATATACTCTCCTAGGTTGTAAAGAAGTCAACTTTGAAGTCTGAAGTGCTTAAATTCCATGATGGCTTCCTCAAGACTACTGACAGCGTGCGCCTGCATGGGAATTCATGTTTGAATTCACAGGCAAAGGTAAAGGAGAATGTAGCTTGTACTTCCGTATGCTGTCACTTAGGTGGCTCATTTGCTTCGATAATAGCTATATCTGGCTTATTACTCTCTCGTGCATGTTTGTCCTGCAATGAAATTGTTCTTCTGTCATTGGGAGCATGCACGGTGCTGGAGTAGCAGTGCTCCGGGCTATCTTTCAGCACTCTATCACAGCCAGACCATCCAGCAAATACCATCAGAATGCACTCCATCTACTGCACACACACACACACACACACACACACACACACACCACACACACGGTACCCACAGCTAAATTAAGATGCTAATGACTGTGCCGATGACTCCAGCTTGAAGATGCTGGAGCTTGACTGAAAAGGAAATGTTTTTCCAGGGCCAAATTTATTTAGAATATTTCAGGCAACTGGACATTTTACTTCTGTCAAGTGTCCTGCTCTGCAGAATGTGAACATAGAAAGATTTTTTTTTTTTTTTTATCACCGAAGACTGTAATAGTTGTGGTGGATCAGGAATAGAAATGGAATGTTCTAAATGTGATCTCGATACCTTTCCTCCAGCCCACATGGAAAGAAGCTGCTTTCACCTCCTGACCTCATCAGGACACCTCCTGAGAGGGGGAGATTCTTACAGCTGATGAGAGTCTTGACTTTCTTATTAGCCCTTCATCCCTGCTGTCAGGGATGCTCTTCAGCGATGCCTCATCTGTTTTCACAAAGATGAACCTTATTTCAAAGTACCTTTCTTCAATGAAACAATCAATTATTTCATAAAAAGAGTTTTGTGTAAATTTATTATGAAACTAAACTTCTATTCTTCCTACTCTGTCTCCATATCTCCTCATTTATTGGCTTTTGTTCTCTCAATTTAGGACACCTACACCCACCATCAAGTCAGAAGCATGGGTGCATTTCCTGATACTTATATTTTCACCACCTCTCATATCTGCCTGTCAATCATCATTTTAAAACATCTCTTAGATTTGAGATTTTCTTCATCTTTACTGTTACCATTCTATTTCAATACTCCTTCCAATGGGATGATTATAATAACCCCTGAAGGGGCAAAATCTAAAAATAGTAATGAAGAGTTTACTAAGATGATACAAGTATTAAATAAACTAAATAATAACTGCAAACATAGCCAAACTTGAAACCAAGAGAGGTAAATCACCATGAGGCAAAAATAAAGAAAATGAGAAACATCATAGTTGTGATCAGGGGCTGCTGCTATGGAATATTAAAAATACACTGAGATCGTTATAGCTTGGGCTGTGTTTTAGATATACACAAAGGAGAAATGTTTAAACATAGATCTCAAATGCAGGAAAACAATACTAGGTATCTTGCCTAAAACCATCAAGCACTGTCCCATTCCTGAAAAGAGCACAGAAAAGTGCCATACAGCCTCTGGAAATCAGGAAGAAAGTTTACTATCCATTTGCTTATACATGAGGAAAAATACCTGTGAAAAATAAAAATTTCAGAATTTTCCTGGAAGGAGGCATAATGTAAAGAAATTAAGAGACAGTAAAACACCCTGGGACTTGCACTGCTGAGTAGGTAGCTACTGTGAAGAGTATTTACATTTTACTTCCCCCCAAAGCAATACAGAATGATACGACAATGACAAAATTATAAGATTACAGTTAATCAAATCACAAAGAGTAATCAACTGTGAGAGAGTCACAGATCCTGTAATTGAAAGAATTTAGATGCTTCACACTGAAATAAGAAAATAATCTGAAAGAAAATTTACAGTTTATTTAAACTGTTCCAAAAAATAAAACAAAGAAGTCTTTTGAGAAGAATGAAAATGTACAACAAGAATTAGAAAATTTGAGAAGGACCCAAATAAGTCTATTTATAAAAAAATTCTCAATGTAAAGATTGAACAAACACAGCTGAACAGAGGGTTTGTGAACCGGATAGTAAATATTTGGAAATCACTTAGAATGTACCACTGAGAGAGCAAGAGATGGGAAACATTGAACTATTAGTTAAGGAACATGGAAGCCAAAATAGGAGCCACATATTTCCAGCAGGCACAAATTTAATCACAGTCAAGAATTTGTTCAAGTTGAAGGAAAACATGAATTCTTAAATTGGAGAAGTACATTGAGTCTTATGCAGGAAAAAAATAAAAGAAAATATCTCACAGATAAAAACTCCCAGAACAAAGGTAACATGTCATTATCAAAGACAAAATTATTATAAAGGCTATTAGAAAATAATGAAGATTTTTATAAGGATAAATTGGAGAGCATACTTCTACAGTAATAATAGATATCAAAATATAATGATATTATATCTCAAAACGTAGAGGGAAAATGTTAAATGATAATTCATATTTTAAATTAAATATTCATAATTTAAGCCTATATTAATCTGAAGAGACTAGGTTATTCTGTATCTTAAAAAATGTCTGTTTCTCATATTGCTCAATTTTTTGTATGTAATTGTTCAAGTTATGATTTAGATTTCTCCAATCTCTTGGTTCTAGACCTCATGATGAAGATCCCATGTTTTCTACAGTAAGAGAAGAAAGTATTTACACCTATTTTGCTCCTACTTTAGGCCAGAACTGACATATGTCACTTCTCATAGAGATGAGGATTTTAAAACATGCAAATGAAATAAATTCAAATTTCAAAAGGCTACTCTTTTAAAAAGGAAAATGGACTTCTGAAAGAAATTAGGAAGACCAGTAGAAGACAGTGCATTAAATCTAAGCAAGAAATGATGGCAGAAAGTTGGCAATGGAGGGAAGACATATAATGTGGCTTAGCTTGAGAAAGCAGAACATGTTTTGCTTCATATTTAGGGAGTCTTAGTGAGAGACAGTAAGAATGATAAACTGGGAGGAGATGAAGAAATACTTTGAGGATTTTTTTTTTTAATTGAGCTGGGTCACATCTAAGTACAACTGATGACAGTTTGTGAGACCTTGTTGATAACAAGCTGAATTATTTGCACCTGAGAACCATCCCTTGAAGTGCAAAAAGGGGGAAACATTATAATTAGCTCACAATTCCTTTGGTGTGCTGAGTTCTTTGAACATCTGGAGTGCACAAGAATGAGGAAGGATGTTGAATGGGGTCCTGGGTATCATAAATAAGAAAGTCCTCAGTTAGGAGAGAAGAGGTACAGGGATGGAAGAAGAGGAACTGTCAGATGGTACCTGCATAATAATGATCAGAATCCAAGAACAGCTAGAATTAAAGCCAGGCGAGACCAAGAAGATCTCAGATGGAACATGAGGGCTCTTGTACAGAATGATTTGGTATAAATTTGTGAGGTATGAAGAGCAGTGGTGTGATGATGAAAGAAAGGAAGGAAGGGTGAGCTTGGGTGGAGACAGATATGGTTACATGCAGTATTTGTAATACCAGAGCATAAGTAATGGGGCGGTTCAGTCACATTCAGGACTTCCCAGAGGAAGGAAGGGATGACAAAGGTTTAAACAATCAAATAGGCAGACGACATGGAAGAACAACGAGTAGTGACAGGCTCAAAATTTCAAGACACAGAGAAAAGTCTTGGGTAAAACCCTGGAAACAGAAGTGGGGTTCATGCATCATTTGAGGAACAGTGTGCCTGGAACCATGAATTTGGGGGTAGGGAGGGGAGACAATAGGAGAGCATGAAACTGGGAATACAGAAAGAGAAACTATGTAGGGTTTCCCAAGCTATGGGGAGGGGTTAGATTTTTCTAGTAATAGGAATCCAGTAAATGTGATCCTTTAAGGACTTTTCAAAAGATCATACTGCTGGTAGGATGCAAAACAGATTGGAAAAACACAACATTTGAGCAAGAATTATGGATGTGACTGTTAAAATAGCTTAAGTGAGAAATGAATGAATCTGGTATGTAAGGGGGAAAAAGGGAACCAAGAATGATAACACTTCTGGCTTGAATAAGTTGTACAGGCTTGGTGGAGACAAAATGTATTTGGGCAGTGTGCCTGAAGGGCCTGCAACAGATCAGATGATGCTATTTATCAGAGTGGAAGAACTGATGGATTTAATAGGGGGAAATTCTGAGCTTTGAGACCATGAGCTTAGTCTGGTACCAATCAACAAATTTGTGCAATTATCTTCAGACTTACTTAGAATTTTGCACTTAGTCCCAAAGAAAATCGACGGGTAGATGATGCGCTCTATGATTTATCAGCCAGTTGTGATATAATAATCTATCTTCTTGGGAAAAGACTTGACTATACTGGTAAGATAGTGTTATTCACAAAGAGCATAGGATTCTAAGCTGAATTAAGACAGAAGTGGACCCGAAGAAAAGAAAATAAGACGTCATAGGCTTGGAAATTCCTGTGGAGAGAAGGTAGAATAGTTTTTTTTTTTCCTCCTGAGTCTGACAGAATTAGACAACTGAAACTGTGCTTCCTATGATTTCCTATGAATTCATCAGCACAGCCTTAGTTGTTACTACTCCCCACCTCCCCTTCAGAGAAGTCTTGGAAACTTCATGGGAGATAGCACTGCCCTTTCTGGGGCTGTTGCTATGGCTTACTGGCTGTTATCCTCAGATTATTTGGAACTCAAAATATTTCCAGTTGCCAGAACCATGGGAGAAAAGGACAAGGTGTATGAGAAAGTGAGAAATGAGCCTAACTTTGGCGGGTGTTATTACCAATAGGGCCATCTCAAATATTTAGACAAAGCATGATTATGTGGTTATCAGCACTTTTATGTGTTACTCTGCTATATATGAAGACTAGTATTTATAGGATTAAAACTCAAATACTAGAGTACTAATTATGGAAAATAATATCTTGACATAGGAAACTGATATACAGTGTGATAGCGTGATTTGATTTACATCACTAAGGGCTGGATGACCTCTAAATTTTAAGAAGGGAAGCTTAATCTGTGACTTTTTAATTTTTTTTTTAGTAGATGGACTTAATACCTTTATTTTTTATTTTTACGTGGTTCCAGGGATCGAACCCAGTGTCTCAAGCATGCTAGGCAAGCGCTATATTACTGAGCCACAATCCCGGCCCCCTGTCTGTGACTTCTTAAGAACAGAAATCATTTAAAAATATTTTGTAGGTGAATCTCCTGAAATATGGTCATGCAAATTTATCTCTTAATACAACATCTTTACCATCCTTAATACAAAATACTTCCAGGGCTGACTTTCTGTGATGGTTCTTTGCACCCACAAGCCAAAGCAATTACAACTCCCACACAGGGCCTGGTTGAAGGTAGAGAGGAAGGAGTGGTGGAGCAGTGAGAAATGAGGGTCACTTTTAAGAGGTGCTAAGATTTGCACCTAAGAACAACCTCAGGAAGTTCATGTGTGGGCAATGCAGCAATGTTCATAAAGTGAAAAGATTGGATTATGACAGTAACTTCATCAGTGGATTAAACCATTTGGAGAATTAATGATTTGAATGGACTACAGGGTGGTAAAATTAGGCAGGTGGGGAATGGTTGGAGGAAGGTCATTTGGAGCATGGTGTTGGGGATTATATCTTGTCCCTGGCTCCTTGATATCTCTCTCTCTCTCTCTCTCTCTCTCTCTCTCTCTCTCTCTCTCTCTCTCTCTCTCTTCCTCTCTCTGCTTCCTGACTGCCATGAGCTAAGAAATATTCCTCTGTCATTCCCGTTTGTCATAATGTTCTGCCTCACCTGAGGCCCACAGCAATGGAACTGGCTGACCATGAAATGAACTTCTGAAACTCTGAACACAAAATATATTTTTCCTCCTCTATGTTTTTCTTGTCCAGTATTTTGCATCCAAGTTTTTTCTTTCTTTTTTTCTTTTCACAGCAATGGGGATTGAACCCAGAGTCTCTTTGCCAGTGAGCTATATCTTAAGCCAATTTTTTTTTTAAAAATTTTGAGATAAGGTCTTAGTAAAGTAGCTCAGGCTGGGCTTGAACTTGGAATCTCCCTGTCTCAGAGTCCAGAGTCACGAGGATTAGACTTGGGCCACTATGTCCTTCTTGTCAGATATTTTGGTCACAGTGATGGAAAGCTAACACAGGTATACAGTGATTAAGGTCCAAGCAGTACCCATGTTTCTTTCTTTGCTGTTTAGAACTAATGTGCAAAAGGAAAATCAAATGCTGTATTATTTTATTCACAGAGTAACATTAATGACAGAGGATGGGAAATAGAAAGGGTACCCTGGTTATTCTCAATACTATAAGATCATTGCACATCCGTGCAACTCATTTTTAAGTCATACTTTTTCCAACTAATTTAAAACTGCTGTTAATGAGTAAAAATGAATACACAGCTTCGGTTGTTTATAGTACAGAAGGCATCTTCAGTGTTGTCCTAAGCATGACCAAACCTATATAAGTTAGTATGAAAATACAGGCAGGCACTGTCTCTAGCACAGATTGGTTCCATGTAACATGTTTAGTCCTTAGCTCTGTGGTTTTACAAGTGATCTTGTTCAGAACTTTTGCCTTTCTTTCTTCCTTTTTTATTTTTATTTTTTATTTTTTTGTACTAGGGATTGAACCCAGGGATACTTTACCACTGAGATACATACCCAGTGTTTTTTATTTTTTATATTGAGACAGGGTTTTACTCAGTTGCTTAGGGCCTTGATAAGTTGCTGAGGCTGGCTTTGAACTTAGAGTCCTCTTGCTAAGCCTCCTGAGTCATTGGGATTACGGGCCTGCATCACCATGCCTGGATTGCCTTGCCTTCAATCAGCAGGTTTCAAGAGCAAGTTCCTCCTTTCCTTTAAAGATCCAGTAGGGGAGTGTCACCCCGGTTATGAAACCACGAATCTGTATTTTCACATTATGACATCATAACTTGCTACTAAGTAATTGCTATTATGTATAAAAAACCATTTTTTTCTAGTTCTTGATCCAGATCTCTAAAAGGAATACAATTAATGAGAATATTGGATTCACAGACCTCTTAGTCAGAAGGTATATGAATGCCAGTATTGTGGTTATGGTTTCATCACTTGATAATCACAGAGATGATTTTTAAGGGTTCCCACATGAGCATATTACACATTATAATTTTTTCCTATAATCTTGAATCAGGCCAGAAGCTTGTTAATTGCTTCAAGTACTTCAAGCTTGTTTGGATAGAAAATCACCCTGAAACCTATTAGCTGGCTCCAATCTCAGCATGGCCATTTATATAGACCTGAGTATCAGTTCCAGAAAATTATTTTTTCAGGACATCACTCAATATTTCATCAATTCCCAGAATACTTGGTGCCTTGAAAATATTCTGCATAATCTTTCTTCCCCCTGAAGCATATATAAACAAATCTAATTCCTTGTTAGATGCTAATTGCAACTGCTATATAACTGAGCCACTGAAACTTCCTAATAACATTATCCATATGTCAAGGTCTTTCCCTAACTGCCTGGTTATCCTAATGAGAGAATTATTTCCTTTTCCTTCTGCTGACTGCACCCCATCTATCTTGTAAACTAAATGTCTACTATAAAAATGTTGTCAGAATAACTCAAGGTTAGCAGTGACGGTATACCTGTTTCAGGTCCAGTGCTCATAATTATAACAGGATGCCCTAGAAAATTATCAAGGCATAGTTTGTGTGAGGCTGGGAAATATCCTTCATATTTGATGTATTTCTGAATTAATTAATTTTACATGGTAAGCTGAGTAACCTTCTGGAAAACAAATAAACCTAAATGACATTGATCAACAGTCTTATGTATATAAGCATATTTGGAAAAGTCTTGGATGTGTGTGGGAATGTTATGATGCAAAATTTCAAGGAAGAACCTTAGAATTGATGAGAGAATCTAGCCTGAGGGAAGGAGATTGGTATGCTAAACTCAACCCAAATTTTCAATATTAGTGAAAAATAATAGTTCTGTATATAATGTAGGAGGTCTTATTTTAATAACCCAAGTCAGTATAATGACACTGTGGTTTGATGCTACCCCAACTTCAGAACTTCCCCTCAGTTGCCAGAATTGGCTGCCAATGACTCTGCTGGGTCTACTTCTTTAGATCATGTCTAGTACTGAATATTTTGGGTTTAGCTCCTGTGTGGAAATTACCCTTGGCAGAAGGGAGCTGTCTTGGTCCAAGTTATATCCTAATATCTATCTGTGTAATTGGATGAGGCCTCTGGTGTACTGCATTGAAGTTCAACTTTTCCTTTTGCTTAATTCCTGTTCCCTTGATCCCTTGTGAGTGACAAGGGTTCAGGAGATCACATTCCTCAATAGATGTCATGCACACAAATCTCAGGACTTGAAATAGATGAATCAATGATGCTAATATGGAGTTTTTCTGGTGATATTTTTATAGTAGACATTTATCTATTTATTTGGGTAACTCTTACAATTGGAAAAGGGAACCACTCAGGTATTTAAAGGACTGTTGAGTATAGGGTCTAAGCTAACATGGATATCCATTGACCCAAAGGATTATCATCATTCTCTGTTTATAATTATGACACAGACAGTTCTGGTAGTAAGCGAAGAAACTCTGATCCAGGTTTGTCAGAGAGTGTGTCTACTGGGGACCATGAACCGGTGGTTATTTCCACATCTCTGAATATAATATGGAATAGATGTACTTAATATTTGGTAGAAAACTTGTTTTGATTTTTTGATGTATGGGGTAAGAATGATCATGGTGGATAAGGCTAAGTCAAAGCAATTTACTCTGCCCAGTCTTAGACAGTAATGTGCTATAAATATTTAACATTTGAATCCTTGGGGGAAAAAAGCCCTTATTTATTGTATTTGCAAATTTCCAAGAGGTAGCTTCCATCTTGAATAATGTTAAATTACCAACTTGATGGCATGTAAGGAATAATTGGGAAAAGATACATATACTTGCTTCTTGGAAGTTAGCACAAGGTGGCTCCAGTATCTTAAGAGTCTCCAGTATGAAATATTTGTCCTAGAGGCTATTTCTAGAAAGCCCAATCCAAAATGTCCAGCCATGTGTCAAGATGCATACAATCTGGTATATATGGTATATAGAGAAATCCAAATCTCTCATGGTGCAAGTAACAATGCTGTAGCATCTTAGTCTTAAGGTGCTTTATGCAAGTCATGAACATTCACTTCTATACCCTTTTTTAGTGAGGCTGGAAGCAGCAATCCTGAATAAAGCAACTGTGGCATTGGTGCTCTGGGTTGTATGTAGGAATATGCCAGGAATGGCAGGTGTCATATCAAAATATTGGGTGATGCATCTGGAGCAAGAATGGATGGTGGCTGATCCAGAAATGAGGGATTAGAGCTTCCCAGTTACAGATATTCAAAGATAGCATAAGGTTATGTCAATGGCATGAGAGAGTGGTTGAATAAATTCACTGCTGAGGTCTAGAGACTTTGCATACTGACAATAGGTTTTGGGCTATGCCTCTTATACCTTAAAACATTGAAAGGTAGGTGGACTTAGCTCTCCTTTACAGTTGTAAAAATATAAGATGTAGAAACCAGGGGAGTTAAATGACATGATTAAGGATATACAGATTCTCCAATTAAACAAAACTGTTCTTTCCTCTTCCTTTTGCCAAGTTTCAAAAAAGCAAATAATTAGAATTGGATGTACATATGCCACTAAGTGTACAAGCCGGCAACGTATTGCAAAATTATATGTCGATAGCCACATGAGGCTTTCTTCTATGTTACCCCTTTTAAATGTTAATGGCTGCAACATGGACTAGGAAGTACATTTTTTAAAACAATAATCTTGTCTTAGTTGACATAAGAATTGATGGCCTTTGCTTTGCTTTTTAGAAATTTGGAGTATCTCCCTTAAGAGAGTAGATAAGGGAAAATTAAAATTCATGTATGATAAAATATGAAGGAGTATGGGATCAAAGTCCATAAATCATAAAAGGTGCACACAGAGATTCACTGCAACCAGGAGTATCAGAAGGTTTGAGATTAGTTTTATTTCTTAAAGGAAGGCACAATTTTCAGAGTGAAACTATATGCCTTTTCCAGAAAGGGCAGGTATGAAGTGTGAAACATGGCTATATTCAAGGAGATTCCTGGAGATTCATGTCTGGTACATCCTCTTGGGTGATTGGGATACCAGAGGATTAGAGCCAAACTCTTAGGCAAATTACCTTGAGGCCTTGGGCTGATGTGAGGGTGGATGTAGGCAGAACTGGGAAAAAATCAGAGGGGCTTCAGGACAACAGAAAAAAACAAAAGCAAGTTATTGGTTCAAGTGTTGGCATTGAGAAGGACAAACTGAATATAGGAAACAAGACAGAATTTTGATGAAAATGGCCCACAAAGAGAGCTGAAGTCAATACTTGGAGGAATTCCTTGACCTACAGGATAACTGGCATCTCTGTGAGGCACCTCAAGCCCATTTTGAAGACAAAAAAATAAACCTGTTAGAGGCACAGCAAAGTAGAAGGAAGTCCCAGTTGGATGGTCTCAGAACTCTGTTGGAAGTGACTGATGAGAAGCATGAAATGCATTGGAAGGATTTTATCTTGAAAATTTATGCAAATTTTGAATTCTTAGTTATAGTAATATCATTTCTATTTTATTATCAAAAGTGTTTTCTGAGAAATATTGAAGTAAAACTGTTTCTCATCGTATACAAAGTGTACCACGTGTATTTTCTCTAGATAAATTATAGCACCTGAAGGGATTTCTCCCCTTAGTTTCTGAGGAACAGAAGGGATTGCTTTGGGTTTTGCTTATGATTATGATTATGATTGTTTTTGTTTCTATTCAGTGCATCCAGTTTTTCTTTCAAACATCACTCTGATTTCCTTTGGGGGAATTGCTCTTCTCCATTGAACATAGTCTGGTAGGACACTAGTCAGGTGGCAGGCACTAAACATGATGTTAGCCAAAATGAATTTCCATTCTGAATTTAATATTATACATAGTAACTCAAATTGGTGAACATCTGTTGATCCCATTGGCAGGACCAGTGATTACACAGATACTGTTCTCTAATTTTGTCTTAACTCTGGGACACATCTTGGTTCCAGGCCAACTCTCCAGTTTTTCAAGAAGTTCTTCAAATTCCTTTCATCTACACAATAATTTTCATTTCACTTAAGTTTGTTCTTCCAAAGAGTCATTGCCAGTAGATATTTTCTTGGCTTTTTTGAAACTTGGTAAGAGGAAGAGGAAGGAACAGTTTTATTTATTTGGTGAATCTGCTTTTAAAAATCAAGTAGAGTTTGGGGTTATAGCTCAGTGATAGAGTACTTGTCTATCTTGAGCAAGGCAGTGGATTGCATCCCCAGAACTGAAAAAAACTCAAGATGAATAATGTGCAAGGAGTATATCAACTAGAGAATAATAGATCCATAGAGTTTACATGTTTACTAATTCACTTGTTGGCCAATGAATAAGCTGAGCAAAGATTTTAAGACCTGATCAAGTGGCAAATTAACCACCAGAATTTAGATAAAAGAAGTGACAGGTTATTCCTTTCTAGATGTAGTAAAAGTATTGGGCAAGAAATGCACTGGGACTAGGACTGGTAGAAGAGGATCAGAAGAAAGGAGGAATATAACTGAATACTTATCTCATAAAACAAAAAGATGGTCCAGGAGTCAGTGGTCAGAGTTCAACATGACTAACCAATGACTTCACTCTAGTGATTTAGGAAGTAGGAGCACTGAGTTAAGAAAAGAGAGACTTGATTTTGACTCTCAACTATGTCCTTGTTCACTGTTTAAAATTGGGCAACTTGCTTTAATCTTTCTGAGTTTGTTTTCTTGTTCATTAAAAAGAAGTAAACAGGACTAGGGTTGTGGCTCAGAATGCTTGCCTAGCAAGTGTGAGGCACTGGGTTTGATCCTCAGCACCACGTAAAAATAAATAAATAACACGAAGATATTGTGTTCACCTACAACTAAAATCAATCAATCAATAAATAAACAGAGAAATGAATTACAGTAGATGGTGTAGAGAGAGAAGATGGGAGGGGAGGGGAGGGGGGATAGTAGAGGATAGGAAAGGTAGCAGAATGCAACAGTCACTAATAGGGCATTATGTAAAAATGTGAATGTGTAACTGATGTGATTCTGCAATCTGTATTTGGGGTAAAATTGGGAGTTCATAACCAACTTGAATCTAATGTATGAAATATGATATGTCAAGAGCTTTTTAATGTTTTGAACAACCAATAAAAATAAATAAATAAATAAACAAAACAAATAAATAAATAGGTAAACAATGGCTTACGGGGAGAACTAGAACAAGCAAACACTAAAGTACTTAGAAAAGAGTAGGCCATCAATAAAATGGTAGCTGTGACTAGGTCCATATGTCAAATAGGCTTAGTGTGTTGCATATATGGCTTATTTAAATAAGTCCTCATCACATCCCAGGAGATAAGCATATTGTTACTCCCATTTTACAGACAAAACAGCTGCAGCTCTGAAACAAAGTTAGGAAAATTACTGTCTGAAGGTCAAATCTACTTCACTAACTGTATCATCTGAACCCAGCCAGTGTCCTTCATTTCTGTATTGCCGATGGCTGCTTTCCCATTACAAAGGCAAGGTTGAGAAGGAGCAAAAGACACTGTGGCTTGCAAAGCCTAAAATATTTACTAGGTTTGCCAGTCCCTGCTCTGGAAAAATCCATAACTGCTTGAGGTTATGTAACTGTTCTTTCTTTGGATGTATTAGTCTATTTGATCAAAAAGGAGACTTGTTAGCAATGGAAACAAAGAAATAAGAGAATTATAAAGATACAAATTACAAAATATATTATATAGGTATAGAAATGTTTTAAAAACTTAACAGGTATGTAAAGGCTAAAAAAAGTACATAAAATTAAAAAGCACATTTAAGTAGGGATAATCATCAATCTAAAGTCTTGTTACGTCTTGTAAGGAAGGGAAGAGTTCTGGTTAGGTGGTTAAGGGGATTAGATCTATAATTTTTTAAATGACAGATGCAAATGAATTCATGTGTTATTGTTGGGTGCACGATTACTTTTAAAAATAAACTGTCTAACTAAGCATGATGGCACACACCTGAATCCTCACAACTTGGGGGACCGAGGCAGGAAGATTGTAAGTTCAAAGCCAGCCTCAGCAACTTATCGAGAGACCCTCTCTCAAAAGAAAAAATAAAAAGGGCTGAGGATATGGCTCAATGGTTAAGCACCCTTGGGTTCAATCTCCGGTATAAATAAATAAATAAAAATATATTAACTAGATTCTAAAATTGAGGCTTGTGGTTTTTTTTTTTTTTTTTTTTTTTTTTTTTTTTTTTGGCAGGAGCAGGGGTGGCGGGGGTTAACCAGGGATTGAATTCAGGGATACTTGGCTACTGAGCCAGATCCCTGGCCCTATTTTCTTTTTTTAAAAAATTTCTTTATTCATTCTAATTTGTTATATATGACAGCAGAAGGCATTTCAATTCATCGTACATGTAGAGCATAATTTTTCATGTCTCTGGTTGTACGCAAAGTAGAGTCACACCATTCATGTCTTCATATATGTACTTGGGGTAATGATGTCCATCTCATTCCACTGTCTTACCTATCTCCTGTGTCCTCCCTCCCCTTTGCCCTATCTAAAGTTCCTCCATTCCTACCATGCTCCCTGCTGCCTCCCAAGCCCATCTCCATTATTGATCAGCATCCACATATCAGAGAAAACATTTGGCATTTGTTTTTGGGGGATTGGCTTATTTTACTTAGCATAATATTCTCCAACTCCATCCATTTACCTCCAAATGCAGTGATTTTATTCTCTTTTAATGCTGAATAATATTCCATTGTGTGTATGTGTATATATACACATACACACACAGTTTATTTATTCATTCATCTACTGAAGGGCATCTAGGTTAGTTCTACAATTTAGCCATTGTGAATTGTGCTGCTATAAACATTGATGTGGTTGTGTCCCTGTAATATGCTGTTTTAAAGTCCTTTGGGTATATACTGAGGAGTGGGATAGCTGGGTCAAATGGTGGCTCCATTCTCATTTTTTTCAAGGAATCTCCATACTCCTTTCCATATTGGCTGCACTAATTTGTAGTCTCACCAGCAATGTATGAGTGTGTCTTTTTCCTCATGTCCTCACCAATACTTACTGTTGTTTGTATGCATAATACTTGCCATTCTGACTGGAGTGAGACGGAATCTTAGATTGGCTTTGATTTGCATTTCTCTAATTGCTAGAGATTTTGAACATTTTTTGATATATTTGTTGATTGATTGTGTATATATCAGCTTCTTTTCTGAGAAGTTTCTGTTCAGTTCCTTGGTCCACTTATTGATTTTTTTTTTTTTGTGTGTGTGTGTTAAGATTTTTGAGTTCTTTATATATCCTAGAGATTAGCTCTCTATCTGATGTGCGTGTGGTAAAACAGGGATTAAATTGAGGGATACTTGGCTAACTGAGGCAGATCTCTGGCCATATTTTCTTTTTTAAAAAAATTTCTTTATTCATTCTAATTTGTTATATATGACAAATATATGTTCCCATTCTGTAGGGTCTCTATTCATCTCACTGATTGTCTTTTGCTGAGAAGAAGTTTTTGGTTTGAATCCATCCCATTTATTGATTCTTGATTTTATTTCTTGTGCTATAGGAGTCTTATTAAAGAAGTTAGGGCTAATCCCACACGATGAACATTAGGGCCTACTTTTTCTTTTATTAGATACAGAGTCTCTGGTTTAATTCCTAGGTTCTTGATCCACGTTGAATTGAGTTTTGTGCATGGTGAGAGATAGGAGCTTAATTTCATTTTGTTGCATATGGATTTCCAGTTTTACTAGCACCATTTATTGAAGGGACTATCCTTTCTCCAATATGTTTTTGGCGCCTTTGTCTAATATGAGATAACTGTATTTATTTAGGTTTGTCTCTGTGTCCTCTGTTCTGCACCATTGGTCTACAAGTCTATTTTGGGGCCAATATCATGCTGTTTTTGTTACTATTACTCTGTAGTATGGTTTAAGTTCTGGTATAGCCATGCCACCTGTTTCACTCGTCTTGCTAAGGATTGCTTTATCTATTCTGGGTCTGTTATTCTTCCAGATGAATTTCTTTCTTTTTTTTATGTTCACTATCTAGATTTTTTGGTTTTATTGATGTACAGATATTAGTATTATCTATAGATGCAATTTATTGTATTTACATATTTACAAATAAATTGTTGAGAAAGTGTCTACTCCTTTGTTTCTCAGTATCTACCAGAATAAAGCTTCACATCAAAATAGGTTTTGAAATGAAATTTCAGTTTTAGATTGTATGATTGTATGGTAGAAATGGATTTTTTTTTTAAGAGTGTCATTAAGATTTATTTTATTTATTTATTTATTTTTTTATTATTTTATTTTTTTTTAATGTTGGTTGTTCAAAACATTACATAGTTCTTGATATATCATATTTCACATTTTGATTCAAGCGGGTTATGAACTCCCATTTTACCCCGTATACAGCTTGCAGAATCACATCAGTTACACTTCATTGCTTTACATATTGATAAACTCATGTCAGTTGTATTCTGCTGCCTTTCCTATCCTCTACTATCCCCCCTCCCCTCCCCTCCCCTCCCCTCTTCTCTCTCTACCCCCACTACTGTAATTCATTCCTCCCCCTTGTACTGTTTTTCCCTTTCCCCTCACTTCCTCTTGTGTGTAATTTTGTATAACCCTGAGGGTCTCCTTCCATTTCCATGCAATTTCCCTTCTCTCTCCCTTTCCCTCCCACCTCTCATCCTTGTTTAATGTTGGTCTTCTTCTCGTGCTCTTCTTCCCTAGTCTGTTCTTAGTTACTCTCCTTATATCAAAGGAGACATTTGGCATTTGTTTTTTAGGGCTTGTTCCAGATGAATTTCATGACTGCTTTTTTTTTTTATTTGTATGAAGAATGTCATTGGGAATTTGATTGTAATTGCATGGAATCTGTATAGTGATTTTGGTAGCATGGTCATTTTGACAATATTAATTCTGACTATCCAAGAATAAGGTAGATCTTTTCATCTTCTAAGGTCTTCTTTCTTTAGCATTCTGTAATTTTCATTGTAGAGCTCTTTCACTTCTTTCGTTGATTCCCAAGTATTTTTTTACAGCTATTATAAATGGGGTAATTTTCCTCATTTCCCTTTCAGAGGATTTGTCACTGATGTACAGAAATGCCTTTGATTTATGGGTGTTGATTTTATATCTTGCTATTTTGATGAATTTATTTATTAGTTATAGCAGTTTTCTGGTGGAATTTTCTGGATCTTCTAGATACAGAATCTCATTGTTGGCAAATAGTGATAGCTTGAGTTCTTCTTTTCCTATTCATATCCCTAAAATTTCTTTCGTCTAATTGCTCTAGCTAGAGTTTCAAGAACTATGTTAAATAGAAGTGGTGAAAGAGGACATTCCTGTCTGTTCCAGTTTTTAAAGGGAATGTTTTCAATTTTTCTCCATTTAGAATGATGTTGGCCTGGGGCTTAGCATAGATACATTTACAATGTTTAGATATGTTTCTTTTTCCCTAGTTTTTCTAGTGCTTTGGCTATGAAAGGATGCTATATTTTGTAAAATGCTTTTTCTGCATCTATTGGGATGATTATATGATTCTTTAAGTCTATTAATGTGATGAATTACATTTATTGATTTCCTTATGTTGAACTAACCTTGCATCCCTGGGTTGAACCCCACTTGATTGTGGTGCACTATCTTTGTGATATGTTTTTGTATTCAATTTGCCAGAATCTTATTGAGAATTTTTAGATCTATGTTCATTAGAGATATTGGTCTGAAGTTTTCTTTCTTTAATGTGTCTTTGATTTTGAAATCAAGGTGATATTGGCCTCATAGAAGGAGTTTGGGAGTGTTCCCTCTTTTCCTATTTCATGAAATAATATGAGGAATATTGGTATTAGTTTTTTTTGAAGGACTTGTAGAACTCAGCTGTGTATCCATCTGGTGCTGGGATTTTCTTGGTTGGTAGGTTTCTGATGGCATTTTTTATTTCATTGCTTGAAATTGATCTGTTTAAATTGTGTATATCATCCTGAGTCAGTCTGGGCAAATCATATGACTCTAGAAATTTGTTGATGCCTTCCATATTTTCTATTTTATTGGAGTACAGATTTTCAAATAATTTTTAATTATCTTCTGTATTTCTGTAGTGTTGGTTGTGATATTTTCTTTTTCATCATGGATGTTAGTAATTTGAGGTTTTCTCTCTCCTTTTATTCATTAGCATTGCTAAGGGTTTATCAATTTTATTTATTTTCTCAAAGACCCAACTTTTTGTTTTGTCAATTTTTTCAATTTTTTTCTTTTGTTTCAATTTCATTGATTTAGCTCTGATTTTAGTTATTTCCTGTCTTGTACTGCTTTTGGTGTTGATTTGCTATTCTTTTTCTAGGGCTTTAGATGTAATATTAGACCATTTATTTGTTGACTTTTTCTTCTTTTAAGGAATGAACTTCATGCAATGAACTTTTCTCTTAGTACTGCCTTCCTAGTGCCCCAGAGATTTTGATATGTTTTATCAGTGTTCTCATTTACCTCCAAGAATTTTTAAATCTCTTCTTTGATGTCTTTTGCAATTCATTTTTCATTTAACAGCATATTATTTAGTCTTCAGATGTTATAGTAGCTTTTATTTCTTATTTTTTCATTGATTTCTAATTTCATTCCATTATGATCTGATAGAATGCAGGGTAGTATCTCTACTTTTTTATATTTGCTAAGAGTTGTTTTGTGACATAGTATATGGTCTATTTTAGAGAAAGACCCATGTGCAGCTGAGAAGAAAATGTATTTATTCATTGAAGGATGAAATATTCTATATATGTCAGTAAAGCCTAAGTTTTTGATTATATTATTGAGTTCTATAGTTTCTTTATTCAGCTTTTGTTTGGAAGATCTAACCAATGGTGAAAGAGGTGTGTTAAAGTCACCCTGAATTATTGTGTTGTGGTCTATTTGACTCTTGAAATTCAGAAGAGTTTGTTTGATGAATGTAGATGCTCCATTGTTTGGGGCATATATAATTGTTATGTCTTTTTGATGTATGGTTCCCTTAAGCAGTATGAAATGTCCTTCTTCATCTCTTTTGATTAACTTTGACTTGAAGTTTACTTTATTTGACATGCGGATGAAAACCCCTGCTTGTTTCTGCAATGCTCTATACCAATTTCCACCCACCCCCCAACCTTTCACCTTCAGTCTGTGGATGTCTTTTCCTATGAGATGACTCTCTTAAAGAGGCAGCATATAGTTGGATCTTTTTTTTTTTAAATTGAATCTGCCATTCTATGTCTTTTGATTGGTGAGTTTAGGTCATTAACATTCAGGGTTATTATTGAGACATGATTTGTATTCCTGCTCATGATGTTTATTTTTGGTATTTAACTTGACTTGATTTCTCCTTTGATTAGTATTTCCTATAGTGTAATACCACCCTTTGCTGATTTTCATTGTTGTTTTTTGTTTTTTCCTCATGTAATATTTTGCCTAGGATATTCTGTAGTGCAGGCTTTCTAGTTGTAAATTCTTTTAACTTTTGTTTATCATAGAAGGTTTCTTTTCATTATCAAATCTAAAGCTTAATTGTGCTTGATATAAGATTCTTGGTTGGCATCCATTTTCTTTCAGAACTTGGTATATGCTGTTCCAGGATCTCCTGCTTTGAGGTTCTGGGTTGAAAAATATGCAGATATTCTAATTGGTTTTCCCCTATATGTAACCTGATTCCTTTTTCTTGTGGCTTTAAAAATTCTCTCCTTTTTCTGTATGCTATGCATTTTCATTATAATGTGCCTTGGTGTGGATCTATTGTGATTTTGCACATTTGGTGTCTTGTAAACCTCTTTTATTTGATTTTCCAATTCATTCTTCATATTTGGAAATTTTTTCTAAAATAATTTCTGAAATTAAATTATTTCATTGAATAGATTGTTCATTCCTTTGGTTTGGAGCTCTACACCTTCCTCTATACCAATAATTCTTAAATTTGGTCTTTTTATGTTATCCCATAATTCTTAAATATTCTGCTCTGCATTTCTTACCATCTTCACTGTGTGGTCAACATTCTTTTCAAGATTGTATACTTTGTCTTCATTGTCTGAGGTCCTGTCTTCCAAGTGATCTAATCTATTGGTAATACTTTTCTATTGAACTTTTAATTTGGTTTATTGTTTCTTTCATTTCAAGGATTTCTGTTTTGTTTTCAGAACCTCTATCTCCTTATTGAAGTAATCTTTTGCTTCCTGTATTTGCTTATGTAGCTCTTTATCGAAATGATCTTTTGCTGTCTGTATTTGCTGTCTTATATCATATTTTAATTCACAGAACACTTTTATTATGTACATCCTGAATTCCTTCTCTTTCATTTCTTCTGTTGTGCTGGCCATGGATTCTAATAACGTAATATCTTGGTTTGTTGGAGGCACTTTCTTCCCTTGTTTTTTCATGTTGTTCATGTGTCTTCCCTTCCAGCACTGCAGATCTGAGGTATTACAGTTTTTACCCTATAGGCTTATAGTGTCCTTGCAGGTTTCCAATATCTCTCCTTTAAGAGGGAGAACAGTGTTAACAGATCCCCAAGACAAACAATATACAACCTTAAACCAAATATCTGCTCTTAAGATATTTACAGTTTTGTCACAATATACAAAAATGTTTAGTTCAATTATTATCTATAATTTAAACAGTAGCTTTGCAAAAGGGTCTACAGTTTCTGATGGTAAACAAAGAACTGGGGGTGAGGTGTACAATGACATGTTGAGGGGGAAGAAGGTGAGGATATAGAGTTACTAGATCTTAGAAAGCATGAAAGTGGAATCCAAAGAAGTTGGTTAGTAGCAAGAGAAGAGAGAGAATGTGATTTTAGAGAGACAAGTAAGTGGGAAGACAGTAGAGTACAAAGAACAAACAAACATAAATATTAAAAAAGGTAAAAAATGTAAAAATAGGAGATAAAATAATATATAATACTACTGTAATTAGTATTGTAATTTAGACACCCCAGTCCTCAGTATCCTAATTCATGAAAAGTACTTGGTGTCATAAATGTTGGGGATGTGAGGGAGGTGAGGCGGGGGGAGAAAGAGAGAGAAATCTTGAAGGAAGGTATAAGGATTGTTTTTGTTGGAGTTCAGTATCTTTCCAGCTTCCCTTCTCATCCAATAGGTGAGGTTGTCTGTTGTTTGCTGGTATCTCCACCCTCAGGATGTGAAGGTTATTAGGGTGGGAGGGTTGGTCCAAAGATCTCCTTTGGGGCCTCTGCCTAATCTTATCTCCTTATATCATCCATAGACCTAACAATTCCTGGTCTCTAATTTAGTTTCTAAACTGTATCTCAGGCACTCCCCACTTCTACTTCCGAATCAGCAAACTTTCTCTCCAGAGGTCTCGTGAGCTGTGCTCTGGGAACTGTGCACCTTTTTAGAAGAGCTGTTTTATATTGGGCAGCTCAGGACCTGGTTTTGCGACCCAGTGTTTTGAGGTGCGGATGGGCCACGTAACCGCAGGCACTGTGCCAGGTTAGCAGTGGCCGGGGAGAGGGGGAGTTGGGGACTTTCTGTACCATGATATTGTTTTTAAGCCCCAGTCAGTGTTCCAAGGTAGAAGTTGCCCCAACTAAAGATGGCGATGAAGGTGTCCCAGCATGGAGGCAGCTGCTTTCAGTGATGGGGTGTAGGGTGGCTGGGAGGTGGCATTCAGTGGCGTGTTCAGAGACGCAGCTCTATGACGTGCAGTATTGGCGGCTGTCTCCGGACCCAGTACAGTGTCCCCAAGTGCAGGCTACTCTATGTAGGGGACTATGGCAGTGGTTGCAGGGCCCCCAAATGGACGTGACCAGAGGAGCCGCACGTTGGTAGATGGGGGTCCATTTGGGAGTGGTGGCCAGAGTTCCTGTGTGTGGGCAGTGACTGGGTGTCCTGTGTGGGAGCAGCTGCAGGGATTCCTGTGTGGGTGGGTGGCCAGGAATCTGGCTTGTGTGCAATGCCATTTGTCTTACAAAGGCACCCAGAGGACCTGTAGGGATGACTGGCCAGGAGTCTTATGCTGAGCTGAGGCCTGGAGACCTGCATGGCATGGTGGCCATGATTTCTGCATGGGAGTAATATTTCCACTGCTTGAATCCCAGGTCCTGGAGCAGCACAGAATGCATCTAGCCTGCCATCTTGGATCCGCACCCCCCAGCTCTATTTTCTTTCTTTCTTCTTCTTCTTCTTCTTTTTTTTTTTTTTTAAAATTTAGAGACAGGGTCTCACTGAGTTTCTTAGCATCTCATTGTTGCTGAAGCTGGCTTGAATTTGTGATCCTCTTACCTCAGCCTTCTGAGCCACTGCGATTATAGGTGTGTGTCATTGTGCCCAACTGAGTTTTGTATTTTTAAGAGCAGAGATGCAGATGTGTCATAGAGAGAAATGGTATGTTAATATCTCCATCTTTCATAAGGGAATCACTAAGTCAAATTTTTTTCTTAAAATTTATATTCTTGAGCTAAAAGGTAGTTAGTGGAATATATGGAAAGAAGATATCTATGTTTAAATGAATACATGTGTATATGGATATATATATATATATATATATATATATATATATATAGAGAGAGAGAGAGAGAGAGAGAGAGAGAGGGAGAGAACAGGTAGCTACAAGGTAACAAAAGAATGAAGAATACAATTGTATTATCTCATTTAGAATTTTCACTTCATTTAAGTCATGTAGTAATATTCCATTAACTTGGGTGAAAAATCAGATTCAAAATATGGTCTTTTTGCTGAAAGCACACCAAAAATAGTGACCAAGAATGCTTAATAGGCAGATATATTTAAATCAAAAATTAATTAAAAGAAAAAAGTGAAATCTTTTACTTAAAAATTGTTACAATGAAAATAAAAAATCTATTGAAAATGTATATATCATCTAAGATAATCTAGACAATTGTTATACAAAATCACATTGGAAAGACATTTTAAAAGGTGATAAAATGAAAAGAGTGATAGGAGACTTCATAACTCTTTTTTTAATCTTTATTGATTTTATTTTTTTAAATACATGACAGCAGTGGAATGTATTACAATTCTTATTGCACATATAGAGCACAATTTTTCATATCTCTGTATATAAAATATGTTCATGCCAATTTATGCCTTTATACATGTACTTTGTTCTTTTTTGCATTACAATTCTTTTTTTTGCATTACAATTCTTAATACACATATATATCATAATTTTTCATATCTGTTTGTATATAAAGTATGTTGACACCCAATTCTTGTCTTCATACATGTACTTTATATAATGATGCCCATCACATTCCACCATCCTTGCTAATCCCCTGCCCCCTCCCTTTCCCTCCCAACCCTCTTCCCTATCTAAAATTCATCTAATCCTCTCATGCTCCCCCTCCCTACCCCACTATATGTCAACCTCCTTATATCAGAGAAAACATTCAGCATTTGTTTTTGGGGGGTTGGCTAACTTCACTTAGCATTATCTTCTCCAATGCCATCCATTTACCTTCAAATGCCATGAGTTTGTTCTTTTTAAATGCTGAGTAAAATTCCATTATATATATATGCCACATTTTTTAAATCCATTCATCCACTGAAGGACATCTAAGTTGTCTCCACAGTTTAGCTATTGTGAATTGTGCTGATATAAACATTGATGTGGCTGTGTCCCTACAGTGTGCTGTTTTTAAGTCCTTTCTGTATAGTCTGAGGAGAGGAATAGCTGGGTCAAATGGTGCCTCCATTCCCAGATTTCGAAGGAATCTCCATATTGCTTTCCAAATTGGCTGCACCAATTTTCAGTCCCACCAGCAATGTATGAGTGTACCTTTTTCTCCACATATATTCTTAATTATTGACACATTTGTCAAACATGCAAGGCAAAAAAAAATTTATTTTGCTTTACTATTAAGTAAGTTGGTTATTCAAATAATATATGTATATACTTCTGCAGCTATATATTTATCTTTGTTCACTGTGACCTCAGAAATTTTGAATACACTTATCACATGTATGACTTTTTTTATACCTTTGTTGGTACTTTAACTAGAAAAAGGAACTACAAATGTGAACCATAGATGGATGTGTCTAAGCAAAATGTATTTTGCCTCTTCTTACTTCACTTTTCAATATTCATTTCTGGAAATACACATTTCCTTGATGATATGTCTCAAAAAGCCCATTAATAGCAACTAAGGATTGTATTTTTTTCATTTTATGAACCAGAAAAACACTTAGTAGAGAAATTTTAATAGTTCACTTCAAAAAGTGGCATTAATCTCTATCCAAATACTCTCACATAACTGAAACCACATTCAGGATGTCTGAAAATGTTTAATGCTCTCCCTTTATGATTAGCTTTTTCATGTATGGTACCACAACAATTTACTTCTAATTGAAATGCTTCTAACTGGGTCAAATGGAAATGTCAATATTAGAAACTTCATATTCTATATCACATGTCACAGTTAAATTCTGTTACATTTTTTTGGAAACTTGTTCCCAAACACAGTTAAGACTCTAATGTAATTACAGACATGTACACACTCAGTTATTATTTTTGTGGTGCTGGGGTTTGAACCCAGAGCTTTGCACATTTTTTAACACTGAGCTATATGCCCAACAGCAAGTAATTTAAAGTAACATGGATCTCACAATTATTCATGGATTTTTATTATTTTCATTTATGCAATAGTTTTTTGAGAAATTGTCAAACCAACAGTCTTTCCTGCATCAGGAAATGGATTTACATGTAGAAAACCTCAAGTGTTCTCAGAATTCTGGGATTCAACTGAAATTGCTATTTCAAAAAACCCAGTGTAAAATATTCACAAGGAAATGTCACTATCTTGCATATGGTAGAATTGTGGAGGAGAGTGGTGATACTACTGGGCAATTCCTAATTTAAAATGTAGTTTTGATATACAGATATACTTAAATATATATGTCTCATTGTAAGTAACTGTAATGGCAAAATGATTTTTTTAAAGTACAGTTTGTTTGATAAACCTAATATTTCCAAGCATGGAAGTCATGACCAACACCAGATTTCTTTTTGGTGGATAAGACAATGAGGTACGGGAAGTAGAATGGAATTTGTGTCTGTCATATGTTAACTTATTGCCTTTTTATAGGAGTGATTATATTTTTTCCATATTTTTCATTGGAGCATTATAGTTGGATATAATGGTGGGATTTGTTGTCATATATTTATACATGCATAAAATATAACAATACTATTCCCCAGTATTTCCCCTTGCTCTCTCCTTCTTTCTCCCCCTGGTCTCCTTCTTTTTAATGCACTCCTGTGTAAGCTTTGTAATTCTTAGATGACAAGAGGAAGTCATCCAGATCAAGGAATTCTATCTTACTGATGTTTTGTCTATTTACTGCTATCTCTAGTAGAGATAGAGCTGTCACCCAAATAATTTTTGGAAGGATGACAGTAATGAATTGCTTCATGAGCCAGCATGGATAGGAGATACAGAAACAAGACAGTGATACCCAATCATTCCTTCCCTTACTTCCTCAAGAACAAATATTTCATTTCTGCTTCTCAGGCCGATGGCAACTGATACAAATAGGAATGATTTTCTTCTTATATTCTGCTATATTCTTGCCATATTTCTGCTATATTCCACTTCTATTGGAGAAATGCTTCTTTGCTCCAACATTTTAACAGGCCCTTCTAGATCCATACTTCTCTGGCTACAGTTTTTTAAGAGGCAGTGAGCTGATTAACTTGAGCTAATCATAACACACTCCCCGGTGGTCCAGAAATGGAGAGGTAAAAGACTTCAGCTTGGAACGTCAGAGTCTGTTGGTTATTTTCAAGATAGAGCTGGAAGTGGAAAGCCCTTGATTTGTTTGTTGATGTTAAGAACGGAGCCATCTCCACCTAAGGCTGTAAAAGTCATTTTTCTGTTTCCAGTTAGAAAAAGTGGTTCTAAAAGAAAAACTCAGTGTGTGCAAGTGGTGGAGGGGGGTGTGGGGTGGGTGGGGTTGGGGATTTATTTCTGATTGTATTCATGCCTCTGTTTTATTTATTTATTTTTATTCCATGCATCAATTATTCCTGAGAGCTAAATCCACTTTGATTATGTCTATAAATTCCTTTATTCTTGCCTGAGTGAATTCAATTTAGGTTTATTTTACTTATAACCAAAGGAGGGCTGAGTAGTACAGCCCTAGGTGCTGTAAACCTATTCATGGAAAAAAAATACAAATATTGATTATATAAATACTTGGCAATTTCACCCAAGGGTAGCAAAAGGTATTTGTCTTAAGCTAATTTTAAATGATAGCATTATTTTACTTTGATCTCGCAGTGAACTGAGTTCATCAGGGTAGTTTCTCTTACTGGGAAAAACAAAATATTCTGAAGATTTTATAATTTACTTGACCCAAGAGATAAAAGTGGTAAATGGATTTTTTAAAAAATCATAATTATTAACTCATTAGATGTATAGATTAATGGGTTTCTCTGTGACATTTCTGCACTTGCATATATCATGCTTTTGTTCAAATCCAAATAACCTCCTTTGTCCTTGCCTCTCTTCTTCCTTTCCCCAGTCCCATTCTTCCCCATTAATTCCTCTTTTACTGTCACAACATGTAAAATAATTTTAAATAAACTCTAATTGTAATAGTGTCTCCAATTGTAATGATATGTATAAAAGACATTTTTACTATGTATATAATACATAGTACATATATTACTATACTATATACATTAGTGTAGTACATACTATACTAATAGAAATATACTGTATTCTATTGAAATTTATATCCTAAACTGTCACCAACCAGCCATGAGCTGTGGGTGTGTGAGCTATGAGCATGTGAGCACATGGGGACTGGACTGACATTGCTGCTCTGACTGGGCTGTGTGACGTATGTGTCTTTTTTGCTCATTCTGCCTTTGATCCCACACAGCACCTGGTATGGATGTGGCTTTCCAAGATGTCAGTCAATCTGCTGACCACAAGACATCACCAAGCAACCCCCTGAAACCCAATCCCTTGCCTTATTTGGGTTGAACTTTCTCGAATGTCTTTCCTACCAATAAATAGGGTTTCTGGTATGCTCTGTCTCTTTTTTGCCAGCCTCCCTTGCCTCCCATGTGGGATCTGGGGCAGAGGAGCCATCACTGAACCCCAAGAAAAAGGTACTTTCTGTGTCAGTGTGATTATTTAGTGCTATCCCAACTCACCTGGAGTGACCCTGAGTGATTTAGTTGCATGTCATGGCACTAAACTATTTGTAGAAAAAAAAGTCTATATTTTCATCAAAATAATAAGGGAAGAAAAAAAGAATAAATGAGGGCTGGGGCTGTGGCTCAGCAGTAGTGCACTTGCCTGGCATGTGTGAGGCGCTGGGTTCAATTCTCAGACTATCAACAACTAAAAAAGAAAAAAAATAGAAAAAGAACAAATGAAGAAAAGTAGGTTAAATGAAATCTGAAGTTTCCTTGGTTATTATTAAAACCCCCATGTAATTTATTTAGAGAAAAATCATGTTTTAATGTACAGGTAAAAGACATTCTGCTGTTTCACACAGGTCTGGGGAATGAGTGATCAGAAGCCAGTTCTTGTAAAGGTCCTACACAGCATTTGCTTTAGTTTCTCTCCTTTACTTGACTTCCTTATTGCACCATGATCCCATTTTGTCTTGGGGCAGGGATGGGATTTAGTTAGGATGAGGTAAGCACATTGACAATAGACCCTTTTAGAGAAGAGAATACAAACATATTTATTGATATTTGGAGAAATGGCAGCCTAGAACCCTTTTATTTGTTGACAGGTGCATTCTTTTTGAATTAGGAGCAATTATTTAAGAAACTGAATCAATTTCAGATAATAGTATTTGTTGAGATTCAAAAAATAAATTAGCTAAATGGTATTATATCACTTTGTACATTATAAATTATAACATATAATTATAATGAAGTAGAAGAGACTTACCAGCCAAAATCATTCTCCTCTGATCTATTTTACTGAAACACAGATATCTTTCAGTATCTATTTGCAATATTCTTTAATTTGCCAAAATCATTGGGACTGCCATATATTTCATTAACTGTATTTTAATTTGACAATTTTCCAATTGAATTTGAAGGTTGTGTAACCCATCAGAATTATGCTTATGATTCATATTTTAATGATATTTATTCATTAGAAGATACTTTAATATGAACAGTACCATAAATATATAGTGATTTTATGCTATTTTAACCAAATATTAAATAAAAAAGTAATTTTGAAAACAGAAAGCCTTTGTAAATACAATATGCTACTCACTCACCCTTCTAGGCCATAATCTATTTCCCCTTTATTCTGAATAGTGATTTTTATTTATTATATTAATAATACCATGGAATTGATAATAAATATAATGAATGATATCAACAAAGCAAGACATGCAGTAGCTCAGCTGACTTGGCAAATGCTTATTTGTTAGTCTTGACTAACTCAACTTTCAATGAATGGACCCTTCTGAGACCAGAGATGATACCTGTATTCCAAGTCCCATTCGCCAGTGATGAAGATTGAACACCTGAGAGACACCCAAGCAAGAGCCAAAAGTATTTATTTAAAGGATAAATGAGAGAGAAAGAGAGAAAGACTGCTTCACAGAGGAGGGTGTCCCAATCTGGTGCCTGAGGGAGCGGTGGTGTCTTGCCCTTTTATCCTTTCTTCTCCTACCCCCTCTTCCTCTTATCTTGACTTCATGAACAAAAGGTGGAGTGATCCAAGGATCAGAAAGAAGCAGTCCAAGGGAACAGGCAGGAAAGGAGCCACCCAGGAGCTACTCATTAACAATTCCTTGCAGGGAAGAACAAATCCCTGGAGGCAGGTAACCTTGGTAGCAGGTAGGAGGAGGGGAAAGTGCTCTGGAAGTATTAGTACTTTTTTTTTTTTTTTTGGAGTCAGCCCCCATCTTCCTGACCCAGTCGCTCATTACCTACACTGACTGACTCTCCTTTTGTGCCCCTCCCATTTCCATGAAAAGTTTCCTACAGTGTGATAACTGTAAAAACAGATTCTACTTCCTTCACAGAAACAGAGAGATGAGTATTACACAGATATTCTCACCAACAAATAGACTTTGAATTGGAAATCTCAAGTCATTGTAAAAGCTTATGCTATTGGTATTTCTGATTAAAACGGGGAGCTGTTTTTTTTTTTTTGTCTAAGTTGTTAATATTGACAACATAATTTTCCATGTGTGTGTCAGATTTTCTATGAAAAGGACAGGTTTTCCACAGATTCCTAAGCATGAATATGTCTTTGCTACCAATTTCTTCTCTGTGTCACATCACATTCTCTTTAAGAAAAGCAGCATAGCAATTTTTCAGCTTGCAAATCAATGAATTAAGAATAAATTCATGAAGTGAATTACGAGGTAATCTAGAGCCCTTACAACCAAAATTGACTCATAAAATTCAATTTACACTAATCTTTTTAGACGCTGAGGCATGCCACCAGACGACATGGGACTATAAGTAATAAAAGATAAGATTCCAGTGAATTGAATTGAAGTATGCCCAAATACAGATGAATAGCCTAATTGATACCACAGACAACTTTGAGTGAGAGAATCATTTCTCTGTGTGAAAAGATCTTTCCACTAGTTTGCTGTTTAAAAAAATGATGTAATTATGACATATTCTTCACTTAAGCACATGCAAAAAAGTAAGTTTTCTGCTTTACTAATTAATATTGTTAATAAGAAAGTTCCTTTCTTTGGTGTGAGCATCAGCTTTTGTAAAAGGATTACAGACAATAGAGGAGTGTGATTCCTCATTAGATAACAATTAGGCAGTTATTTGAAATATCATTCATAATAAAAAATAAAATGAATGTTGTCATGTATTTTCTAATGTAATTTTTGTCATAGATGGATTCTTTCTAAAGCCTGGTATATTAAGCAGGATTTTTTTTAATGTCATTCACATTTTAATGGGAAGCAAACTGAAACTCTAAAGAACTTATCTTTGGATAAACATTTATAATGGTAGTTTTCCCCCCACTGTCTGCTGTTTCCAACTAAGGAATATCAAGAGATTACAAAACTTACTCTGACAAGTTTACAGAGTGAAGTCTGGCAGAATGAAAACTAAAGTCATAAAACTTTGAATGTTTAGAAAAGAAAGTTGGCAGACTTTGACTATTTAGAAAACATTTTGTAGCAAAACTCCTTGCTTAGGCTACATTCAAACTCTACAGTCTGTATATAGCCGAGTTCCTAAATACCCATCATGCGTACTGTGGCTTATTCCTTCTAGACTTACTAGAACATTATCCTTTCCTCCTAGAGGCCACAGTAAGCCTGAAGGTCCTTTTAATGCAGGGTTTTTGGCTCCTACCTTTGGGATGGAATTAGCATAAAATGACATTTTCCATTTGAAAGCAGTCTGTGTGCCTCCTTGCCTTCTTACAACCACTTCCCTACAGCACCTATTTCTGGGCTCTGCACAAGCTGGAAATTAAACAAATGAGACTACCTTATCCAAATGTTATCTCAGTTGAATCTAAACATCACACTGTTTGACCACAGAAGCTATACTCCAAGTTTGTAAGGTGATAGACAGTGGCATTTTTTTTTTCATCTCAGCGACCGAAATTTAAGTCAATTTGATGATATTTGATGACTAATCTGATATTTTAGTCAGTCAAAAAATGTTATTCACTTTCCTTGTGAATAATGGATCCCAAAATAATTTTAAGACGAGAATTTGTTCTCAATTCATCTTTATAAAGTTACTATTAGAATAAATATACTCCGATATTTGGGATACTAATTTTGGAAAATTTGATAATAAACTACAAAATAAATGGGAAAAGAGTGTTCTTGTAAAATATGGAAAATGACAAGTCCCCAAAGAGTGTTGCCTGGGAAGAGAGAGTGAGGAAGAAGCCAACATATTAGTAATATTGATCCTTTCCCAATACATCCTTTCCTACTGACAGGACAATCCCTGGAAAGGAAGCAAACATCATCCAGTGATAAGACAATCCCCGGGAAGGAGATAGCCAACAAGCCTAGAATGACAGTCTTTGGGAGGAAGCCAAAGCATTGATCCTTCCCCTAATAAGTCCTTTTCCAGTGACAGTACAATGGGATCTTGAAGGGAAAGAGATAAGCACTGAACACAGACCCCAAACCCTCCATTATTTCCCAGGTAAAAATATTGCCCAGTAAAAACAAATTTCAAATTCTGACAAACCTGTTTTCTGAGTGCTCAAACTGACGTGCTCTGCCAATAATTAAGTCACCTCTCAGTGAAACATATAGACGCACAGACTCTGCCTTTGGTCAGTGGCTCATTTTCCATCAGGAAAGTGGGTCCACCAGTTGCATGATTTCATCACTGTATAAAGGTTGTGCTGCTCTGTGAAGTTTGCACTTGGCTCAGTCATTTTGTGCTAACAGTTCTTATTTATTTTTAGGAATTTTTCTTTTTTTAAATTTATTTTTTTATTGATTTTTTTAAAAAAAATAAATGACAGCAGAATGCATTACAATTCTTATTACACATATACAGCACTATTTTTAGGTCTATGGCTGTATATAAAGTATGTTGACACCAATTCATGTCTTCATACATGCACTTTGGATAATTGTGATGGACGTCATTATCCAAAGGAATTTTTCTTATTATCAGAGTTTTAATCTACTATTTAACAAATGCTCCACTTTGATTATAATCCTGGAACAATGTGATGTGGGTGATCTTGGAAATCAAAATATGAAAATAAATGTAGCTGGACTCAACTATCTTTGTCCTGGGAGTAGGAAAATTATTCAAGTGTTATCTTAAACAAAAAGTTATTTTAGTGAGAAACAATTTTTACACTTAATGAGCTCTGTTGGCAGTCTGTAATTATAGTTCTATTAATACATGCCAGTTTTGTTTTGTATGGAAACTTTGTTTTTTTGTTTATAATCAGTGTATAGCTTGGTTATAGGAAATAATTTTGACATTTAAGATGTCAGTTTTTCATAACTTCTTTTTTTTTGGTCAAAGCCTGACTTTATTTTTGTTTTTTTTTTTTAAGTGTGTGTGTGTGTGAATACAAAATCAAAGAATGTTGATATTTAAAAATTAGAAAATGTAGTTAAAAAACATAATTTAAAAAATGCTTCCATTTACTACTCACCATTCCGAAGGTAACTACTGAAAGATGATGGCATTTGTCAATGGGAGCATCTTCCATGGAATGTATTTTATTTTTAGGAAAATTAGCATATTAACTTTTTTGAAATTAAAAAAAAATTTAATTTATTATCACCCTCTTTTGAGCTCAACGAATATATTTTAACTGTGTGATTTAAAATGGCTCAAAGTTTGGCTATAGTGCAGGAATCAAAGCAAAATGATAGATATATTACATAAAAAAAGGAAGATGGAGAAAAGGAACAAAAAATAGATCAGAGAACATGGGTATACATTGAAATATTGACTGTAAATGGCAATAGATTTACTTTCCAGCTTGGCAATTTCTAGAATTTTGGGGCTTCCAAAATTTTTCTTCTTATGTTTGTTTACAGTCCTGTTTTATATGAGCCATTTTCTCTTTTGCAATATCCTATCAAATACAGCTAGGAGGATTAGCTGACATGTTTTATTGAGACATGTTCTTATTCACTTTTGAATGAAGAGTGCGTCATTGAAGAAGTGAGAAGAGAAATTTTAAAAATTATTTTAAATAAAAGGAAATGAAAATACAACATACAAAACCCGTGGGATATAGTAAAAACAGTGCAGAGAGGAAATGAGTAGCAATAAGTGCCTACATAAAAAAAAAGATTTTAGATTAAAACAAAAACTAACGATGCTTTTTAAGATCTTAGAAAATTAAGAACAAACCAGTGGCAGTGATCCCTGACCTCTCCCTTTCCACAGGCAGTGAAGGAACAACTGACCTGGGAGTTGAGTGGCAGAATAAGTGCTCTAAGACCCAATATTCCACAGTCTGAGATCTGGAGAGACTTGAAGTTTGGTTACCAGAGTAGGATGTAAGGGCAGCGTTCCTAGGGTGGGGGAAGGATTGAGGACAACAGAGCAAGAAAAAGGGAGTGAAAAACACTTAAGCTCACTCCCTGGATGACAACTGGAAAGAAAAGCAGACCAAATTAAAATATGAGAGGTGAGCAGCAGGGTCACTGAAACAGGTCAAGTAGTTTAAAACCAAATAGTGGTCAGCAAGCCATGCCAGGCTCCTCAGTCATTTTGTGGAGCACCCAGTTGACCATTTTCCCTTAAAACCAGCATGGCATCTTCTCTTCTCCAGATAGAAATAAATCAAACAGAGGGAGTACCCCTGCAGTAGGATCTCTTAAGAATCAACCCAGAAAAAACTTGTAGAGGAATGACTAGCCCAAAGTCCTGAAATTCCCTCCTACTTTCCATAAAAAGGGGAGTGAGGTGAATAGTTCCACTTTGGGAAGTGCTGGTCTAACCTGGTGCTCTGCACAACCTCCATGGGACCCCTATCAGCAGAAGAAAGTGAGAGCTCAAACCCAAGTGGGAAGAGAGTTTAGGTACCAGGCAGAGGAAGGGGAAGGTGTCAGGACTGTTGTTACCAGTGGTAGGAGGCAAACCAAGGTGGAAAGTTGCCTGAGTCCTCAGAAGCCTAGAACCCCACCTCCTCATGGTGGCCACTGCCTGCATGGTGCCTATCATGTCATGAAGATCCCTGGGTAATCACCAGCATTGAGGGATGGTCCCTGATTATGTTATCAGCCAATGGGAGTCTGGTCATGGCACGAAGTTGCCTGAGTCTCAGGAAGCCTAAAGGGATGGTACTCAGATTACGACTATAGCCAATAGGAGGTCAGTCAAGGTGGAAAGTTGTCAAGACAGCAGACAATGACAGCACCCAGACTGATCCACAGTCATAGCAGAAGAACATTTGGACGTGGGTGAATGCTGCCTCCGTCACAGTCAGCAGAAGGATGCATATAGAAATTCACATAGGTAGGATCAAAAAAGATCTCCAGAGATATAATAATGAAAAGTCCTAATATCCAGAATAAAAATAGAATTTTAAAATCTAAAAGAGGAAAATGGCAGGTCACATTTAGAGGTAAATCCATTTGGATTTCAACTGATATCTCAACTGAGACTCTAAAAGCCCAGGGGACTTGGAATAATATATACTAAGCTATAAATGAAAATGGTACCAACCAAGATTTGTATATCTAGCAAAATTATCCCTCAAAATTAAAATAGAATAAAAACATTTCATGATAAGCAAGAAACTAAAAGTATTCATAATAAATAACGCAAAAAAACCCACTTTACACCAAAACCAGAAATAACCCATCAGTAAATGGGCAAAAGAACTGAACAGATACTTCATAGAAGAAGAAATATAAATGGTTAAAAATATATGGAAAAATGTTTAACATCTGTAGCAATTAGAGAAATGCAAATTAAAACTACACTGAGATTTCATCTCACTCCAGTCAGAATGGCAATTGTCAAGAATGAAAGTAACAATAGATATTGGTCAGGATGTAGGGGAAAAGTATTCACTCATATATTGCTGGTGGCACTGCAAATTGATGAAAACATACTTGAAAGCACTATGGACATTCCTCAGAAAACTTGAAATGGAACCACCATTTGACCCAGTTATTCCACTCCTCGGTTTAAACTCAAAGGACTTAAAATCAGCATACTACAGTGGCACAGATACATCAATGTTTATAGCAGCACAATTCACAATAGCCAAGCTATGGAACCAATCTAGGTGCCCTTCAACAGATGAATGGATAAAGGAAATGTGTTGTATATACACAATGGAGTATTAGCCATAAAGAAGAATGAATTATGATATTTGCTAGTAAATGGATGAAACTGGAGACTATCATCCTAAGTGAAATAAGCCAATCCTCCAAAAACAAAAGCTGAATGTTCTCTGATATGCAGATGCTAACACACAATAAGGGTTGGGGAGGGATGAACAGAAGTTCACTGGATTAGACAAAGAGGAATGAAGGGAAAGGAGGGGTTTTGGAAAATGGGAAGACAATAGAATGAATTTGACATAATTTTCCTATGTTCATATGTGAATACACATTACAAAAAAAAAAGTCTAGAATTTATATGGAAGCATAAAAGACCCAGAATAGGCAAAGAAATTTCAAGCAAAAAAAAAGCAAAACTCAAGACAAAATAATACCTGATTTTAAAGACATACTACATAGTAACAAAAATACCATGGTATTAGCATAAAAACAGACACACAGACCAGTGGAACAGCATATAGAACCCATAAATAAATCCACACACCTGTAGGCAACTGATTCTTCACAATGGTGCCAAAAATATATTGTGGAGAAGGGACAGTCTCTTTAACAACAGATGCTAGGGAAACTGGATACCGACATGCAGAAAACTGAAATTTGGCAAGCAGAAAAAATCAAAGTGATAGAGTGCCAGGGATCCCAGCAGCCTGCAGCAGGGCCCCGGAGATCCAGGCCAATTGATTCGCGTGGCCTGCCCTGCGGCTGCAGAAGGCGTGGCGCCTCAGTGAAGCCATTAATTGGCAAGCAGGGAGGTTAGGGAAGGCCATTAGGTGGAATCCCACCAGCCAAGCCCGCACGGACCCTTGGGCCGAGCACGGGTTCTCAGAAGGGGAAGGAAGCGGTACAGTCCCATCCCCCACAGCGGACACTCCGCCGAGGCAGTCAGCGGCCACCATCTGGGAAAGCTGAAGGATACACCGCCACTCTCCTTCAGAGTGCAACATCAAAACAGGTCGGTGTCATTCAGCTCACCCCCCAGACAGCGGGAATTCGCATAAAATCTCTCCTAGGCTTGCCGGGAGAGGGAGTATCAAGCTGAGCCTCCATACAGACTAGGGGGAAACCAGAGACACCTGACCTCCAACCCCTCCTCCCAGTAGCAGCCAAAAGGAAACCTGGCTAGCCAGCGCTGGGGGAGGGGCAAGCAGAAAAAATCAAAGTGATAGAGTGCCAGGGATCCCAGCAGCCTGCAGCAGGGCCCCGGAGATCCAGGCCAACTGATTCGCGTGGCCTGCCCTGCGGCTACAGAAGGCGTGGCGCCTCAGTGAAGCCATTAATTGGCAAGCAGGGAGGTTAGGGAAGGCCATTAGGTGGAATCCCACCAGCCAAGCCCACACGGACCCTTGGGCCGAGCACGGGATCTCAGAAGGGGAAGGAAGTGGTACATTCCCATCCCCCACAGCGGACACTCCGCCGAGGCAGTCAGCGGCCACCATCCGGGAAAGCTGAAGGATACACCGCCACTCTCCTTCAGAGTGCAACATCAAAACAGGTCGGTGTCATTCAGCTCACCCCCCAGACAGCGGGAATTCGCATAAAATCTCTCCTAGGCTTGCCGGGAGAGGGAGTATCAAGCTGAGCCCCCATAAAGACTAGGGGGAAACCAGAGACACCTGACCTCCAACCCCTCCTCCCAGTAGCAGCCAAAAGGAAACCTGGCTAGCCAGCGCTGGGGGAGGGGCAAGCAGAAAAAATCAAAGTGATAGAGTGCCAGGGATCCCAGCAGCCTGCAGCAGGGCCCCGGAGATCCAGGCCAATTGATTCGCGTGGCCTGCCCTGCGGCTACAGAAGGCGTGGCGCCTCAGTGAAGCCATTAATTGGCAAGCAGGGAGGTTAGGGAAGGCCATTAGGTGGAATCCCACCAGCCAAGCCCACACGGACCCTTGGGCCGAGCACGGGATCTCAGAAGGGGAAGGAAGCGGTACATTCCCATCCCCCACAGCGGACACTCCACCGAGGCAGTCAGCGGCCACCATCTGGGAAAGCTGAAGGATACACCGCCACTCTCCTTCAGAGTGCAACATCAAAACAGCGGACACTCCATCCAGGCAGTCAGCGGCCACCATCCGGGAAAGCTGAAGAATACACCACCACTCTCCAACAGCTTGCAACATCAAAACAGCCAGCAGCAGGACCCCGGAGATCCAGGCCAACTGATTCGCGCGGCCTGCCCCGCAGCTACAGAAGGCGTGGCGCCTCAGAGAAGCCATTAATTAGCAAGCAGGGAGGTTAGGGACTGCCATTAGGTGGAATCCCGCCAGCCAAGCCCACCGCCCACGCCCGGAACAGGCCCAGCGACCTGCCAGCATTGTAGTCACGACACCCCAATTGGAATAGGGACAGAGCAGAGCCGCCTTCCACTCCCGGAACAGGCCCAGAGAGCCGCCAGCGTGGTAGACACGTCACCCCAATTGGAGTAGGGGCACAGCCGCCGCCCGCACCTGCAAGGGAGACTTTTCAAGTATACAAGAGCAACATAAATAAATAGGGGGTAAATTTCAAAACACAACAGTTGCACCAAGCAGAAAGAAACGCGAGCAGTATGAAAAGACAAGGAAAGAAAGGACCACAAGCAATGCAGGTCAACTCAACTTTAGAAGAGGTAATAGCTGCAACAGATGGAATATCAGATAAAGAGTTCAGGATATATATGCTTCAGATGATCTGGAGTCTCAAGGAAGACATGAGACAGCAAAATCAGACAATGAAAGATCACATTGACAAACAAATCCAGGAAGTAAAAGATCAATTTCACAGGGAGATAGAGGTAATAAAAAACAAACAAATTGAAATTCTAGAAATGCAGGAAACAATAAATCAACTTAAAAACTCAATTGAGAATACTACCAGCAGAGTAGATCACTTAGAAGAGAGAACATCAGACAATGAAGACAAAGTATTTCAACTGGAAAAGAACATAGACAGCTCAGCAAGTCTGCTAAGAAACCATGAGCAGAACATCCAAGAATTATGGGACAATATCAAAAGACCAAATTTAAGAGTCATTGGGATACAGGAAGGCACAGAGCTCCATTCCAAAGGAATAAACAGTCTATTCAGTGAAATAATTCGAGAAAACTTCCCAGAATTGAAGATTGAGACAGAATCCCAAATCCTAGAAGCCTACAGGACACCGAATGTGCAAAATCATAAGAGATCCACACCTAGACACATTATAATGAAGATGTCCAACATACAGAATAAGGAGAGAATTTTAAAAGCTGCAAGAGAAAGAAAGCAGATTACATTTAGGGGTAAACCAATCAGGATAACAGCTGATCTCTCAACACAGACTCTGAAAGCTAGAAGATCCTGGAATAACATATTTCAAACACTGAAAGACAATGGGCTCCAACCAAGAATCGTGTATCCGGCGAAATTAAGCTTCAGGTTAGAAGATGAAATTAAAACCTTCCACAATAAACAAAAGTTAAAAGAATTCGCAGCTAGAAAACCATCTCTTCAAAAAATCCTTGGCAAAACATTACAGGAAGAGGAAATGGAAAACAACATTGAAAACCAACAATGGGAGGTAGGACAGTAAAGGGGGGAAAGTAGTCAAAGAGGATAACAAATCAGGTTTAGTAACATCAATAAACAAATATGGATAGAAGAACAAACCATATCTCAATAATAACCCTAAATGTTAATGGCTTCAACTCACCAATTAAGAGACACAGGCTAGAATGGATCAAAAAACAAGACCCAACAATATGCTGTCTACAGGAGACGCATTTGATAGGAAAAGATATACATAGACTGAAGGTGAAAGGTTGGGAAAAATCATATCACTCATATGGACCGCGGAAACAAGCAGGAGTGTCCATACTCATATCTAATAAAATAGATTTCAAGCCAAAGCTAATCAAAAGGGATATAGAAGGACACTTCATACTGCTCAAGGGAACCATACACCAACAAGACATAACAATCATAAATATATATGCCCCAAATTATGGTGCAGCTGTATTCATCAAGCAAACTCTTCTCAAGTTCAAGAGTCTAATAGACCAACATACAATAATCATGGGAGACTTCAACACACCTCTCTCACCACTGGACAGATCTTCCAAACAAAAGTTAAATAAGGAAACTATAGAACTCAATAACACAATTAACAACCTAGACTTAATTGACATATATAGACTATACCACCCAACATCAAGTAGCTACACTTTTTTCTCAGCAGCACATGGAACCTTCTCAAAAATAGACCATATACTATGTCACAGGGCAACTCTTAGACAATACAAAGGGGTAGAGATAATACCATGCATCTTATCTGATCATAATGGAATGAAACTGAAAATCAATGATAAAAGAAGAAAGGAAAAAGCAAGCATCACCTGGAGAATGAACAATAGGTTGCTGAGTGATCAATGGGTTTTAGAAGACATCAAGGAGGAAATTAAAAAATTCCTAGAGTTAAATGAAAACACAGACACAACATATCGGAATCTATGGGACACATTGAAAGCAGTTCTAAGAGGAAAATTCATTGCTTGGAGTTCATTCCTCAAAAAAAGAAAAAACCAACAAATAAATGATCTCATACTTCATCTCAAAATCCTAGAAAAAGAAGAGCAAAACAACAGCAAAAGAAGTAGAAGGCAAGAAATAATTAAAATCAGAGCTGAAATTAATGAAATTGAAACAAAAGAAACAATTGAAAAAATTGACAAAACTAAAAGCTGGTTCTTTGAAAAAATAAATAAAATTGACAGACCCTTAGCCATGCTAACGAAGAGAAGAAGAGAGAGAACCCAAATTACTAGCATACGGGATGAAAAAGGCAATATCACAGCAGACACTTCAGAAATACAGAAGATAATCAGAAATTACTTTGAATCCTTATACTCCAATAAAATAGAAGATAGTGAAGGCATAGATAAATTCCTTGAGTCCTATGATCTGCCCAGATTGAGCCAGGAGGATATAGACAACCTAAACAGACCAATAACAATAGAGGAAATAGAAGAAACCATCAAAAGACTACCAACTAAGAAAAGCCCAGGACCGGATGGGTATACAGCAGAGTTTTACAAAACCTTTAAAGAGGAACTAACACCAATACTTTTCAAGCTATTTCAGGAAATAGAAAAAGAGGGAGAACTTCCAAATTCATTCTACGAGGCCAACATCACCCTGATTCCGAAACCAGACAAAGACACATCAAAGAAGGAAAACTACAGACCAATATCTCTAATGAACCTTGACGCAAAAATCCTCAATAAAATTCTGGCGAATCGGATTCAAATAAATATCAAAAAAATTATACATCATGATCAAGTAGGATTCATCCCTGGGATGCAAGGCTGGTTTAATATACGGAAATCAATAAATGTTATTCACCACATCAATAGACTTAAAAATAAGAACCATATGATCATCTCAATAGATGCAGAAAAAGCATTCGACAAAGTACAGCATCCCTTTATGTTCAAAACGCTAGAAAAACTAGGGATAACAGGATCATACCTCAACATTGTAAAAGCAATCTATGATAAGCCACAGGCCAGCATCATTCTGAATGGAGAAAAATTGAAGGCATTCCCTCTAAGATCTGGTACAAGACAGGGATGCCCTCTCTCACCACTTCTGTTCAACATAGTCCTCGAAACACTGGCCAGAGCAATTAGACAGTCAAAAGAAATTAAAGGCATAAAAATAGGAAAAGAAGAACTTAAATTATCACTATTTGCAGATGATATGATTCTATACCTAGCAGACCCAAAAGGGTCTACAAAGAAGCTATTAGAGCTAATAAATGAATTCAGCAAAGTGGCAGGATATAAGATCAACACGCATAAATCAAAGGCATTCCTGTATATCAGCGACAAATCCTCTGAAACGGAAATGAGGACAACTACTCCATTCACAATATCCCCCCAAAAAATAAAATACTTGGGAATCAACCTAACAAAAGAGGTGAAAGATTTATACAATGAAAATTACAGAACCCTAAAGAAAGACATAGAAGAAGACCTTAGAAGATGGAAAAACATACCCTGCTCATGGATAGGCAGAACTAACATCATCAAAATGGCGATATTACCAAAAGTTCTCTATAAGTTCAATGCAATGCCAATCAAAATCCCAACAGCATATCTTGTAGAAATAGATAAAAGAATCATGAAATTCATATGGAATAATAAAAGACCCAGAATAGCAAAAACAATACTAAGCAGGAAGTGTGAATCAGGCGGTATAGCGATACCAGACTTCAAACTATACTACAGAGCAATAGTAACAAAAACAGCATGGTACTGGTACCAAAACAGGCGGGTGGACCAATGGTACAGAATAGAGGACACAGTAACCAATCCACAAAACTACAACTATCTTATTTTTGATAAAGGGGCTAAAAGCATGCAATGGAGGAAGGATAGCATCTTCAACAAATGGTGCTGGGAAAACTGGAAATCCATTTGCACCAAAATGAATCTGAATCCCTATCTCTCGCCGTGCACAAAAGTTAACTCAAAATGGATCAAGGAGCTTGATATTAAATCAGAGACACGGCATCTGATAGAAGAAAAAGTTGGTTATGATCTACACGCTGTGGGATCGGGCTCCAAATTCCTCAATAGGACACCCATAGCGCTAGAGTTAACAAATAGAATCAACAAATGGGACTTACTCAAACTAAAAAGTTTTTTCTCAGCAAAAGAAACAATAAGAGAGATAAATAGGGAGCCTACATCCTGGGAACAAATCTTTACTCCACACACTTCAGATAGAGCCCTAATAACCAGAATATACAAAGAACTCAAAAAATTAGACAATAAGATAACAAATAACCCAATCAATAAATGGGCCAAGGACCTGAACAGACACTTCTCAGAGGAGGACATACAATCAATCAACAAGTACATGAAAAAATGCTCACCATCGCTAGCAGTCAGAGAAATGCAAATCAAAACTACCCTAAGATACCATCTCACTCCAGTAAGACTGGCAGCCATTAGGAAGTCAAACAACAATAAGTGCTGGAGAGGATGCGGGGAAAAGGGCACTCTTGTTCATTGCTGGTGGGACTGCAAATTGGTGCAGCCAATTTGGAAAGCAGTATGGAGATTTCTCGGAAAGCTGGGAATGGAACCACCATTTGACCCAGCTATTCCTCTTCTCGGTCTATTCCCTAAAGCCCTAACAAGAGCATGCTACAGGGACACTGCTACATCGATGTTCATAGCAGCTCAATTCACGATAGCAAGACTGTGGAACCAGCCTAGATGCCCTTCAATAGATGAATGGTTAAAAAAAATGTGGCATTTATACACTATGGAGTATTACTCTGCATTAAAAAATGACAAAATTATAGAATTTGGAGGGAAATGGATGGCATTAGAGCAGATTATGCTAAGTGAAGCTAGTCAATCTTTAAAAAACAAATACCAAATGACTCCTTTGATATAAGGGGTGTAAACAAGGACAGGGTAGGGACAAAGAGCTTGAGAAGAATATTTACAGTAAACAGGGATGAGAGGTGGGAGGGAAAGGGAGTGAGAAGGGAAATTGCACGGAAATGGAAGGCGATCCTCAGGGTTATACAAAATGTCATATAAGAGGTAAGGAGGGGTAAGTCAAGAGAATACAAATGGAAGACATGATTTACAGTAGAAGGGGTAGAGAGAGAAAAGGGAAGGGGAGGGGAGGGGAGGGGAGGGGGGATAGTAGAGAATAGGATAGACAGCAGAATACATCAGACACTAGAAAGGCAATATGTCAATCAATGGAAGGGTAACTGATGTGATACAGCAATTTGTATACGGGGTAAAAGCGGGAGTTCATAATCCACTTGAATCAAACCATGTAATATGATGTATTAAGAACTATGTAATGTTATGAACGACCAATAAAAAAAAAAAAGAAAACTGAAATTTGACCTCTGTCATTCACCATATTCAAAAAACAACTCAACATGGATCAAAGACCTTAATGTAAGACCTGAAAACCTGAAACTACTAGAGGGAACCATAGGGGAAACATTTCAAGATATTAGTATCAGCAGGTCTCCAAAGCACAAAAAACAAAAGCAAAAATTGACAAATGGGATTACCCCAAACAAACAACAAAAAAAAAAGCACAACAAAGGAAGCAATCAATAGAGTTAAGAGACAACCCACAGGATGGGAGAAAATATTTGACAAACATTCATATGGAAAAGGGTTAGTATTCAGAATATATAAAGAACTGAAACAATCCCAAGCAATCCAATTTTTAAAAATGGGCAAATGTTCAGAACAAACACTTCTCAAAAGAAAAAAATTCAAATGGACAGTAAATATATAAAAAAGTGCTCCATATTATTAGCCAGCAGGGAAATGCAAATCAAAACTACAATGAAAACCCATCTCACTCCAGTTAGAATAGATATTATAAAACATGAACCACAACAAAAACAACAAATGCTAGTTAGGATGTGCAGAAAAAGGAATGTAACCCGTGCTGGTGAGATGAACTGGTTCAAAAGAGCTGGCTGAAACATTAAGCTAAGGAAACAGTGCAAAAGCACAGGACACAGAAGTAATTTTCATATGGAGGGCGGGACTGTTATGCAACCTTAAAGGTTCTCTTCCAGGCTGGAAGGCAAGAGAGCAAGTACACCCGGAATCACTTTATTTATAGGGAAAAGACAACAAGGATTTTCAATAGAATATTCTACACCAAATAAGGCAGGGGATAAGGTTTCAAAGGGGGGTTGTCCAATCCCATTGGGTAACATCCAATTCCAGGGCTAGAACAAACTTCTTTGCTGAGCAAAGGTGGAGGCCACTTGCTTCGCACAGTGTATGGGATGCGATGCCAGAACAACACCCCACTTACTCAAGGCTGAGAGAGGATGCTCAGCTCATGGGCAGAGAGGCATCCCACAGAAATATATACATTGTTGTTGGGAATATAAATTAGTACAGCTACTATGGAAAATAGTATGGAGGTGCTTCAAAAAACTAAAAAATAGAACTACCAGATAGCTATCCCACTCCTGAGCATATATCCAAAGGAAATGAAGTCAGCATCCAAAAGATATCAGCATGTCCATGTTTATTTTGGTACTATTCACAATAGTGCATGGAATCAGCCTGAGTGACCATCAACAGATGAGTGGATAAGGAAGGTATGAGTGTGGTATACATACACAATGGAGCATTATGCAAGTATAAAGAAAAAAAAAAGTGAAATTTTGTCATTTGCAGCAAAACGGATAGAATGGGAGAATATCCTGTTAAATGAATCAATGTCAGATACAGAAAAAAAGTATTACATGTTTCATATGTAAAAACTAAAAACAAACAAACAAACCCCAAAACCAAAAACATTGACCTGAATTTAGAAGAGTCTTTTACTAAGGACTAAGAAGAATGCTGGGAATGTGGGGAGATGAGTATACCATGTATATTTATATGGAAGAATCAGCAAATTCTATTAATTTGCACAAATAATATGTGTTAATAATAACCTAAAATAATAAATAAATTTACTCTTGTTAATTAATAGTACCTAGAAATACCAATGACTTTATAAATGCATTTTTTTGTCCACTGACATTGGTAAATTTGATAATTTACTAGTAATTTTTGATAGAGTCTATTAGAATCTCTATATACACAGCAATGTCATTTGTGAATAAAGTTGTTACTTCTTCCTTTCTGATCTTTATTAAAGATAGTTATTACAGTGTTGTACACATAAGAATACTTATCAGAATTTTCTTTTTCCACCAATTCTTAGATTTTCCACTAACATCATGGCCCAGCTGCTCTCTGGTATTTGCAATTTCATCCTGAATAGAATAAAAAAAAATGGAAGTGGGGCATAGGTGGATTTACCATCTCTTTGGCCCCTAAAGGATAGAGAACAGTTATATGGCTATTTGATTGACCAAATTCCTAGTTTTTGGTGTCAGAAGGCTAGACAGTTTGGAAGAACACATATTTTCTTGCCTATATTTTTCAATAATCCTTTTTATTTTCCTATAATCTAAGTCAGTATATGTCATTTTTAAAATTCTGAATTATTTTTCTAAATCCAGCCCTATCAGTCTTATGATTGTTGTCAATTCCTCCAAGATTGTAGTGTCAGGCTACCTGATAGTTGTATTTTTTTTTTTGTGTGTGTGTGGCTTGAGGCTCTCCTCTTTTCTCTGTCTTTGGAGATTTTAGTAAGAAGTTGAAAGGAACTGTGTGGGAGGTTACTGAGTCCATTGCTAAAATGAACTGGAAATATTCACCATCTTTCATTGAAGAACTAAAACCCCATGTCCAATTAATTTACCTATGTATTCTAATCCACATGTGTTTCAAGATAGATAGTATTGAGTTTGACATCAGAGTGTTTTAATCATAAAAATTCTCTACACTACTAAAAGACTAAATACTTTTGTTTTTGCTTTTATCATTACCCTATAATTATACAGAACAGTTGGGTTCATTTTGACTTAATCAGACATGCAAGGAATTTAATTTGCTCCATTTTAGTCCCTAGTGCTTCCCTTTCCTCCTTCCTCCTTCTGTGCCCCTTGTACTCTCCTGGTCTCCCTTCCATTCGTTTATATATTTTTAGTTGGTACTTATAGTTATACATCAAGGTGGAGTTCACTGTGGTATATTTATATATGCATATAGCTTAATTTTAAAAAATTCATTCTGCATGTCCTCCCCTTTCCCATCCTCCCATTCTTATTCTTCTATTCTGCTGATCTTCCCTATGTCCCCTCTGTCTTTATGATATCTAACTTCCCTGCCCCATTCCCCCTTACTTAATCTAGCTTCTGCATATGAGAGAGAAGATATGACCCTTGATTTTTTGAGTCTGGCTTATTTCACTTAGCATGAGGGTCTCCAATTCTTTCTATTTACAGGCAAATGTCAAACTTATTTTTCTTTTTTTAAAATATTTATTTATTTTCTTTAGTTTTTGGTGGACACAACATCTTTGTTTGTATGTGGTGCTGAGGATCGAACCCGGGCCGCACGCATGCCAGGCGAGCGCGCTACCACTTGAGCCACATCCCCAACCCAAACTTATTTTTCTTGACTGAGTAAAACTCTATTGTGTATATAGACCACATTTTCTTAATCCATTCATCTACTAATGGGCACTGGACTGGTTCTGTATCTTGTCTATTGTGAGTTGTGTTGCTATAAACATTGAAGTGGCTGTTACCAACCATATTATGCTGACTTTAGTTCTTCTGGATAAATAACAAGGAATAGTATAGCTGGGTCATATGGTATGTACATTCTTAGTTTTCTGAGGAATTTCCACACTGTTTTCCAAAGTGGTTGAACTAATGTACAGTTTTACCAACAATGTGTAAGTATAAGTGCCCCCCCCATATCCTTCCAGAATTTATTATTGCAGACTAAACACTTTTCACTTGTTATTTGTTGCAATTATGCCTTTTACAGAAACACTTTCATGGCAGAATTGAGCCATGAAATTACCCATATATTCCATAAGAGTCTGCCATAAGATCCTCAGGTAGACAAAGAGTGGAGTATCAATAGTAATATTGAATGAAGTTACTATATCTCAAATCTTGCTCCTGGCAGAATATTTAAGGAAATATATCTTATAGAGAGTTTTGAAAAATCACTTTCAGTATAAGATTATATTAAAAACCTCATTAGGAAAGTCCATGCAATATTCTTAAATTTGTGAATATTGCATTAAGCCAGAGAATTTTACTAAATCTCTTTGTTATCTAGAAATTCTCTAATTTACTGTAATTTATTGATGGGGTGGAAGGGAGGTGAGAAAACAGGTAAGCATAAAGAAGGAGAAAGCTCAAGAGTTTTGACTCCAGAGTCCTCTGGAATCATTGTCAACCACACATTCTGACCTTACCACTGGTTAATCTAAGACCTCTGCCTCTTGAAATTACATTATGCCTGTGTTTTCTCCTTTATCATTGTCTTTGGAAACACACATGACCCATCTCTATAGTATTGGGAGGAAAGTGCTTCTTTCTATTGCCAACCAAACTAAACTCTGAAAACATACAGAGGAAGAAAACACCGAGGTTAATGCTCCAGGGGCTTATATATTGATGGACACATTTCATTTAACCTATGTCACAATACTCTGCAAAGTTTAATAGTGATGGTAACATATCAGGACAGAGTTCTTGGTTTCCGTAATACTCCCTTACATTCTGTGAGCTGCTCAGCTTTTTCACAAAACCACCATTCTGTGGGAGCTTACTCTTTCAGACACAAAAAAATCCTGAATGACACTTAGAGAAGGGCTTTGAGACTTGTTCTTGGATTTAGAAATAATCCTTGGTTCATACATAAACTCCTGCAAACATCTTAGTTTAAAGCAAACATTCCTGGAATGTTGAACAAAACACATTTCTTATGCAATTAAGCTTAATATGATAAGAAAAATACTTACTGATTAAACATTTGTAGATTCATTAAAAGGATTAAAATGAGTGCTGTTGAGTATGATAAATACTTTCCACTAAAAGCAATATTTTTGGTGGAAAAAACATTCTACAGTATATGCTAATATAAAATAAATTATATAGGGGGAACACATTGGAAAGTAATAAAAGTCTGCTCTCCTTTAGGGGTTATATATGCCGAAAATAATAATATCAAGAATGAGAAATGATCCTAAAATGAAATAAAACAAACAAAACAAGAAACAATGGTAAGACAAAAAGCATTTAACTATCAGGACTTTTTCAATGTCATCACCACAATAAGATTAGGTTGGCTTTGCCTAAGGTGAAAGCAATTTTACATTTTACTTTGAGTCTTATGATATGATAGAAAGCTATAATGAGAAAGGGTCATTTTCACAACAAATTGTATCAAAGATAAAAAGTAAACAATAATAATTCCAGTATTATTTTGCTAAAGTCTCCTGTAAATTAAAAGTAGTAAATTATGACTAAATGTGTAGTTTGTCACGTTTATATAGTAATGTGATTATTTGATTCCCAAAAGCTAAAAAAATAAAAAAGGAAAAGAAAAAAAGTGGGTTCTACTTGAATTGAAAAATATTTTACTAGCTAACTCTGATATATTATGGGATTCATTCTTGCAGTTTTAATGACGATAGTATTCTTATAATTTAGATATGAGGTGTTCCGCAAAAGCTCATGTGTGAAACAATGCAAGAAAGTTTAGAGGTGAAATGATTGGGTTATGAGAAACTTAATCCAATGGCTGAATTAGTCCCTGTTAGTAATGTAGGACAGAAGAGGCTGGACACCTCAAAAATTTTGAGGAAGCAGCTTTGCTGAATGCAGGGTCCAGAGGGGCTATCACCTAACGTTCTCTAGACCTTGAGTCTGGAAACTCTTTGAACTTTATACACAATAGGAGGAGGGGATTGAAGGTTTACATGACAAGTGCTTTTTGTTCCATATTTTTAGACTAGACAGAGGTTTGAATTTTTTTCCCTGCAAACCTTGCATTTATAAAAAACAGGAAACTACCAACCACAATGCTCTCTGCAGAAGTTTTTGTTGATCTCCAGTGTAAAAGGCTTTCTGAAAAGAAGAGGAACTTATATGTTACAAATATGGTGGAGGTTTCTGCTTAATTTTTCTAAGGGTCTTCTGGGTGGCCATCTCTGGTCTGCTTCAGTAGGGATTAACTAGGTGGTAACTATAGCCAGGTAGGATGTGGTTCGAGAAGATAGATAATTTGGGGTATATAGTTGATGAACTGAACTTAATCTCTTTCTGCTGGCTGACCATCATGTGAGGCACTTCCCTCTGCCAGACTCATCTGCCATGAAGTTCTGCCTCACCTGGAGCCCTGAGGAATGGAGTCTGCTGTCTATGGGCTGAGACCCCTAAAACTGGAAGCTCCCAAATAAACTTTTATTCCTCTAAAATTGTTCTTGTCATGTCTTTTAGTCACAGCAGTGAAAAAGTTGACTAAAACAAGTATTATATAATTTTTTCCTTCTTATTCAATATGATACTTAGGGTGAAAAAAATCAGTGTTGGGCATCTTATGATGGGCTTTGTAAGACGTGCTAAACAATTTGAGGATTTCTTTGGTAGAACATGGTAAGCCATATAAGAGTATTTAAAGGGGAGTAAATTAATGAGTTTGGTTTTAAAAACATTACTCTTTAACAGTAGAAATATTGATATGAGGCAGCCAGGTTGTAGTAAGGAACTTGACATTTGAAATTACATGTTATTTCTCTATACATTGATGGTTTTACTCAACTTTGGTTTGAACTGTTCCTCTCCTCCTGATTCTCCTCCTTCTTCTTCTTTTGTTTTCAGATTGCAGTTACCTTTCTGAGAGAGATTATTTTTACTTAAGGAGCTTTTGGAATCAGGACTAAGGACAGATTTGATTCAATATCACTATATTATGTTCAAAATTCATATTCCTCACCAATAATAATTTTTTTTTAAGAGAGGGGAAGTAGATGCCTTTATTTTGTTTTTTTTTAATGTGGGCTGAGGATTGAACCCAGGGCCTCACATGTGCTAGGCAAACCCTCTGTCACTGAGCCACAGGCTCAGCCCCCATAATAAATTTTTTTTTATTGGGTTAAACACTACAATTTGCTGGGCTCCTTAATATGTAGGATGGGCCTGTTTGAGAAAGAGTTCTCAGATTTCTGCTTACAGACCCATCAGTGTGCCAGGCATGTCCACATATGCCTGAACCCCAGGGTCTGATATAACTAAGCTCTTTCTCAGGAGGCTCCTCAACCTTGTGGGAGTTCTGACAGGCTTATCTCATCAGTTTTCAAAACATGTCTAAACCTGCCTACGGCCCGGCAGAGAGAAGGCATGTCCCAAACTGAGCTCTTGGCTTTATACAGTGGATATGACAAAAATAAAATACAATAAAATTTGATATCTGTATCAGACTTAATGTATCTTGAGAGATTTTCAGGTTTCATCTTCACAAGAACACTGTTACGAACCTAGGAAATGCATTTATTTTCATCCCATTTCAAAGCCAAGAAAATAGTAGGAGATGTAAAATGAGGGGAAGAGACAAAGCTTCTGATCATTGAAAGAGAACATAATGGGAAATGGAATTGACTTTGTAGCTGTAAGAGTAGAAGGAAAAAGTATGTGGGATAGAAAGATAATTGACAGCCAAAGGATCATGAGGAACAGGAATCCAATGAGGGAAGAATCAAAAGAGATGAGAAGATTGGAGATGGGAAAACTTTGATGTGGAGGATAGTGGTGACACTGAGGTAAGGAGAAGAAATTCTCCTTACCTCAGTATGGAGTTTCTAGAAATAGTCATAATGAAACAATGTACTTCTCAATTTGGTTCCAATGATTACAGGAAGAAAAAGAAGAAAAAAAGAACCAAGTAGTTAAGAAGATTATTTAGTGTAAGTAAATATATATATGTATATATATATATATATATATATATATATATATATATATATAACTTCTGACTTGGTTTATAGAACTTTAATATTTTACTCAAATTGCAATTAATCCACCATGATATCATATTGAATAGAAGACACACCATTGTTTTACATTGTTAATTTTTTAAAAATGCTGTCAATTAAATATGGAAAACCAGCACTTGTAACATATGTCTTGATTTCAGAGTTCATAAAGCATTTAAAACTGCATATCTCAGAATAATTGAATGACATTAATTATACTCTATGGATATATTTTATGTGTGTAAGGAAAATCTGTGCATATTAGTTGATAAGGTTCATTGTATAAAAGCCAATCTCACCTAACTGGCTGATAATCTTGATCACTTCCCATGTGACAATCTGGGGAAAGAAAGTAAATCTTCTAAACTATCACAAGGAAAGCATGGTGCCTCAGTACATGGAGTACTTCATTCCCAAGATATATTTTGTATAAGTTGCATTAAGGAAGATAGCCAAAACATAAAATTTTAAAGCTTTTAAAATATACTGCCCAATCATTTTGCATACTTGCTTTCTTGCAGTATTGTTATTACAGAATAGAAGACACATGTTTGTAAGTACCTTCAGTGAGAAAGGAAAAGTTTTCCTTGGACAATACTATCATCAGTCACCCAAATCATGAAAGAGAATGCCAATTACCAGATCATGCACAAGGAGCTTGGCTAAGGAAGAAAATGTCTTTGGTTGTTCCTTGATGTACAAATGGTCTTTAGTCTGCTTAGATATATCTAAAAACTCAAGGAAAATGGCAAACCCTTCTGACCTGAGAAACTGACATGCAAAACATCTGATTAAAATTGAATGTTAATCTTTAATGGTAAGTAAGAGGGGTCAAGTTGATAGTTCATGTGTCTGACGTGTGTTTCCAGAAACCAGGAGCATCTTATTCACAATCTTGCTAGAATAATCTTTAAAGGAGAAAGAAGTATATCAGACCGTTTGGTCAAGAAACCTAAAACAAGTGCAAAGTTGACTTGGGATCTCAGCACCTGAACTCCAGGTGTAACATATTTTTATGTTACAGATTTTTATGGATATGTGTAACCTATTTGGGGAAAAATACCTGATAACTCTTCTGTTCATCCCTCCTCCCAAGATAGTAGAAGGATTTTATTGAACACTCATAAGAGAAATTAGGGAGATGATCACTCTGATGTGATAAGAGTAGCTTTAGCTTATCCAATCTCTCTGTGAGGCAAAAGTACTTAAACTGGATTTAAAAAAAAAGTCTGTTTGGCTGGGAATGCGGCTCATGGTTAAGCCCCCTTGGCACAGCGGCGGCAGGCAGGGCAGGGGGCAGGTAATCTATTTGAAGGAACTATCAGGATGTACAAGAAGCCACAACACAGGAGAGAAGGAAACTCAGGGAGGTAAGCCTGACATTCCATATTGCCTAGATTCTAAAATGGGGAGAGCAAGAGACAGAGATTCCAAGAAGGAAGCTGACCAGGGGATATGGCTAAGCAGAGTTTTTAGTGGTCTCAAAGGGCTGAAAGCAAGAGATCTTGGTGACCAAGGCAGTTAGACTGAGAATCCAGAGACAAAGAAGCACGGAGAAGCTGGCCCCACCTCAGGATTGATTCTTACCTTGAGGCAATTGGTGATTTGTCTGTGCCCCATGCCCATAGTGAAAGACAAGTGAAAATCCTGGGTAAGAGGCTGAGACATCATATAGATTGACCCATTGTCCTGGGGAGATGGAAAGTAGAATTTGAGAATCCCCAATACCAGAAAAACAAAAACAAACAAAGAAACAAAAAAACCCAAACCAAATCAAACCAAACCAAAACAAAAGAAAAAACAAAAAGAATGTCAAGGAACTGAGAACCATGAAAATCCCCAGGACAAGCAGAGTATTATCTATGCAGGATAATAAAAACAGTGACATGTTGGGTTAAACATTTATATTAAGTATATAATTAAATACATAACATACAGGTTGATTACTTGATTAAAATATAGGACAACAATAATCTAAGATATAGAGATTTATTGTTCTAAGGTCTTAGCATTGCCAGGCAATTGACATAGTACTACTATATATTGAACCATGATTAGTCAAGGAAGTTCTCCTTAATCTTAAAGATATTAAAGGATAATAAATAAGCAAGCAAATAAAGGAGAAAATTGGAGTACAAATATATTTAATTATTTTTAAAAAAGAAAAGACAAAAACAGGATTTACAGAATAAGCATAACAAGGTAGGTTTAAATCCAAATATATTGATTATTATATTAAACACAAGAAAACTAAATATTCTAATTAAAAAGTAAAAATTATCAGTGTATGAAAATGCCTCTAATACGTGTTTATAAGATGTTTAATTTAAACATAAAAAACAGTAAAAGTTAAAATTAAAAGTTTGGAGAACTTTCTAAGTGCAATGCAAATTCTTCCTTCTCCTACTCCCCTATGCCAACCAACACAAGCAAAATCTGGTGAGGCTACATTAATATCAGCCAATAGAACTGAAGACAAGAAACAGTATGCAAGATGAGAAGATTCATTGCAAAATGTCTGGATCATTTCACCTGGAAGATAAATTTATATTCACCTAATTATATGGCTTCAACATGTATAAAGCAAATACTGACAGAAACTGAAAGAGAAATGGGAAAATCCACAATCACAGAGAAAGTCCATGATGCATGTCTCTCAATAAATGGTGGAAAAAATGGGAAAACTTCAAAAAAGTGACCAAATATGTGAACAAAACAATTAACAAATATGAGTAACTGAAGTCCATAAATGTCAGATAGCTCTTAAAGTCACATTTTTAAAGGTTATATGGAAAAATTTCTAAAATTAACTACATACTGGTCCATAAAACAAGAAACAGTAATTTCTGAATATTTAAAAATCATATCAAAGATGTACTCTGACCATCATGGAACTAGAACTGTAAATTATTATCAAAAAGATTAATGTAAAATTCCCAGATGTTTTGATATTAAACAATTATACTCACTATAATCTATATGGAGGAAATCAAATTACAATGTAAACTTAAAATATTTTAACCAAAAGATAATAGATTATCTATAGTTTCAAAAATATTTTCTATGCATAAAACTGTGCCATCTGAAAATCATGGCAGTCTTATTTCCTTCTTCTCAATCTTCTATATTTATTTTTCTTGCCACTGGTGCAATATTAAAGTTGTCATGTTAGTAGAAATTTAAGTAAAATTAAAACTTCAATGTAAAAGTGAAATACCTAATACATGCAGCGGAATGGCTAAAATGAAAGACTGATGATCTCAAGAGTTGACATGTGGAGCCCCCGCAACTTGCATATACTTCCTTGAAAATAACTGCTTTGGAAAGTTGTCTACATTATCTCATGAAACTTCACACTCTTAACATTTGATCCAACAATTCAATTCCTAGATGTGTACCCCAGAGGACTGAAAGCATACATACGTGCATCAAAAATATGTACAAGAAATTTTGTAGCAGCATTTGTTATTTATTTCAAACTGGAAATACCCAAAAGTCACTGGAGTGGATAAATTACTATTGTTATATTCATCAAATTAAATAACATATAGCACATTTATGGTACAAATGTATTTATAAGGAGTTCAAAAACATACAAAGTTAACCTATGATGATGGATCATGGTTATTCCTGGTGGGACTGCTAATGACTTAGATGTTGAAGAAGGTGGCCTTCTTGGGTATCTGGGCATATTTTGTTTTGATCTTGATAGTGATTACATGGATGTGCTCATTTTGTATTGTCTCTTATATTTCAATAATATACTTAAAAAACTCATCAGATCCTTGAAAACAGAGTGACATAATTTATCATTAAGATTCTAAAAGAAAATGTCAAGTCTAAACTGAAGATTCATGATCAAAATATCATCTGCCTCCAATTTTACCCGTAAATAAAATGTATGAGATGCATTTGAAAGCCAAACAATAAATTAGATTAAAATTTATTATCAAATTGCAATTAAAATCTAAAGATTAACCACCTATGCACAGTATAAATCAGGATAGAGTGTTTAAGTATTTGAAGAAAAACAATCTAGACATAATGAACCTTGAGGTAGTAAAATGTCAGAAATGATCACACACCTAGATTCAGATATCTGTAAAATATGTGGAATGAGACACTTTTCTTTTTATTCTAAATTGAAAGCAGAGCTGCTGAGTTTCCTTTATAGTTTTAAATATGTCACACTTATATTTTTCTTAAATCATACTTGAAAGATGGATTAAACATATGCTTATTTAAGCTGATTTTTGAATAATAATCTAGCAAAATATTTTTCCTTCATGTGTTGTCTATGAAATGCACAGAATGCCAAAACTGTTTTCCAGAAACTGAAGGCACTGTTGTGTAGTCTTCACAGGTCTGTGGAGGCTCGACTGCCTTCTGGATCTCTGGCTATCTCTGACATAGAAGCGTGACTCTCTCATCATGACAACAGTTAGTGATTAGCCATTGATGCTGGTAAAATCAAAACGAATGAATGATGTCAGATATTTCACCAACATCATCCGCTAAAGTGTTAAAGTTTAAAATGGTTTGGAGAAATCCAGAGAGACAGAATTTTGACTCTTTGAAAATGTAAATACTGTTCATTTTTAATATTAATATGTAAACATGTTTTGTAGTTGATAATAATAGCCTTTCAGTGATTTGTAATTATGAGAATCTATTAAGGTTCATCTCAGAGAAACAGAGACAGAGAGCAAAAAGTGTACTTAATAAAATGTATGTGTGTGGCATTGCTTTTCTCTGTGTAGGGGAAAAATGGAAAAGCAATTTCTACTTTTCCCTGAAAGACTTTTTAAAATTAAAGAAGAAAGATGTGAGAAAAAATATATTTTCTAACTAAGAAAATTGAAAGTTGTTATCTGTGAACTTGTCTTTGTGTCCCTTTTGTTTTGCCTGATGTCAAATCTCTCACCTGCACTGCCATCCTTTTGGCAAGTCACCATAAACTCCCACTTGGAGTTTCCTCAGTCTTCCAAATATTCTGTCTGTGTCCGCTTTATCTCCTGCCAATCCTTTCTCCACTCCAGAGTGATGATTTTAATGTGGAAGGGCATCATGGAATTTATTTGATGCATATACATTGTTACAATCTAATTCCTGGTTCCCATGGAAATAAGCATTTCTTAGATGAAACACCTGAAGCCAATAATTCTTTGGGAATAGATATAATCCTTATAGGATTGTAAACAAGTCACAAATTCTTTCTAAACTGATTATGAGAAAAGTTTCCACACAAAAAGATAATCGCCAAGATTAATATGACTCGTGATGATATTTGGAATCATAAGTTTCCCTCTTAGTTTCATCCTTGGTTAATACTCTTAAATGAAGTCTCACTGCATGGAGGATGGAAATAACACAAGTGTGTGTGATGCTACAGTCCCTGCTTGCGTCCCCCACCTCAACCCACAGCCATCTCATGGGCCTCCAGCCAAAGTCAACTTCTTTCAGTTTCTCACACATTCTGCTTTTTTGCCTCAGGGAATTTGTTCAGACCCCAGGCCATCCCCTCCCACTCTTTTCTCATTGGCCAATCTAAAATTACATCTTTCCAAACCTTCACTTTTCCATATAGTACACAGTGTATATATTCCTGTGTCTATTCCAAGTCTATCCATTCTTCTACACTGTAAGATAGGGTCTGGTACAGAGCCAGCATTCAATAGAGGTTAGTTAAACTAAGAAATTTGAAACAAAATATCAATTAAAAATTAAAATTATTAGTTTTATCTTGTCTATTTAGGGTTTCAATTCAAACTTATTAATTAAAAATTTTTCCTCCATTTACCTCTGTTTAGAATTTTGAGGGTAAAAAGTTAATGTCAATACATTTAAATTTTCTGTTTTATAGATAAGAACGGAGACTCAAAAGAGGCCAGGAGATGCTGACCTATTTAACAATCTGTGAGGTGAATAGAGAGCCTACATCATGGGAGCAAATTTTTACCCCTCACAAATCAGATAGAGCACTAATCTCTAGGGTATATAAAGAACTCAACAAGCTAAGCACCGAAAAAACAAATAACCTAGCTCCAAAAATCAAATAACCTAATCAACAAATGGGCCAAGGACCTGAACAGACACTTCTCAGAAGAGGATATACAACCAATCAACTAATATATGAAAAAATGTTCATCATCACTAGCAATTAGAGAAATACAAACCAAAACTACTCTAAGATATCATCACACTCCAGTCAGAATGGCAGCTATTATGAAGACAAACAACAATAAGTGTTGGCGAGGATATGGAGAAAAAGGCACACTCATACATTGCTGGTGGGACTGCAAATTGGTGCAGCCAATATGGAAAACAGTATGGAGATTCCTTGGAAATCTGGGAACGGATCCACCATTTGACTCAGCTATCCCTCTCCTCGGTCTATACCCCAAATACTTAAAAGCAGCATACTACAGGGACACAGCCACATCAATATTTATAGCAACACAATTCAAAAAGCTAAACTGTGAAGCCAACTAGATGCCCTTCAGTGGATGAATGGATTAAAAAATATGGCATATATACACAATGGAATTTTACTCAGTAATAAAAGAGAAAAAAAATCATGGCATTTGCAGGTAAATGGATGGTGTTGGAGAAGATAATGCTAAGTGAAGTTAGCCAATCCCCAAAAAACGAATGCCGAATGTTTTCTCTGATATAAGGAGGCTGACTCATAGTGGGATAGGGAGGGGGAGCAAATGAGGAATAGATGAATTCTAGATAGGGAAGAGGGGTTGAAAGGAAAGGGAGGGGGCAGGGGATTAGCAAGGATGGTGGAATGTGATAGACATCATTATCCAAAGTACATGTATGAAGATACAAATTGGTGTCAACATACTTTATATACAACCAGAGATATGAAAAATTGTGCTGCATGTGTGTAATAAGAAATGTAATGCATTCCACTGTCATTTATTTTTTTAAAAAATCAATAAAAAAAGAAATTTAGCCAATACCATTTATCCATAGAAGTCCCACTTGAAATTTTGGGGAAGACAATGGTAACTATATTGTAATCTTTCTATATTACAGCAAAATGTTTATTCTACAGAATGCAGTGTATATAGGGAACAAATTAATCTCTGTGTATGAAGACATGCAGCAAAACATTGTGCCTTAAAAATGGTGCTTTACAGCAGACAACATTTTTAGAATTTAAGCACTTTTCCAGATCAGACACAACAAAGCATAATCTCTGTTTTCATTAATGCATACTGAACATTGTCAATTAAGTCAGACAGTTCCTTTGCAGGTGTTTCTAAGTTGTCTTTGATTGATGCTTTAATTATACCTATTTCCAATTTCCCTAATACTAAGGTTGTGTTTGTATATTTCCTTTAAAATGTATCATAAGAAGTATCATTCATGATGGAGTTTCAGACCTGCTATGTAAAGAATAAGATTGTCTCCCTAAATGTTCCTCTAAGAAATCCTGTAGCATTTTATGCCCTCCTTCCACCTGTGCACCTGCTCCTCCTTCTGCTCTCACTGTCATCTTTAGCCACTCCATTTTTCAGAGCTAAATCTTATTTGTGATTTGGGTCAGAGAATAGTTATAGTGCCCTGATGATGGTGAGGCTGGTCAGGTACACCTCAGATATGTTCCCACATTCTCTTACTTTCTCCATCATAGTCATTATCAAAGTGAATTGCAATAAATCTGCTGCTTTTCTGTATGCCCCAAGAAGTTGGAGTTTTACTGGATATGATATGGGTCATTTGTTCATTTAACACTTAACATGGTTCCTGATATTGCACATTAAACATTTGTTGCATGAAGAAATTGTCATTTAACTTCATAATTTATAAAGTGTATGCAATACCCAAATTCTCTCTGTATTTTATAGAAATAAATGTCCCACAGATGAGTATGAAATGAGCACTCTTTTAAAAAATACTATTAAAAGGGCAGAAGCCGTAACAATATTCACTAACATCTGTTGTTAGAAACCAATGAATCAAATAATTTATATCTGACACTAAGTGGCAACTTAAAATTGTATTCTTTTAGATCAGAGCAGTGGAAGTATAAGATCAGAGTAGAAATTATTTTTCTATTTGCATTCGTATGATATTATTTAACTTTTATTTTCTCTAATAGATAATGGTACCTACAGCAAAATCTAGAAAGCAAGAATTCACTAGCATTTTAATGATCACATCTCCCCTCTCTTTACCACAATTGATTGGTACAGGGTGTACCTTACAGTCATTTCTTTCTTTTTTTTTTTTTTACAACTGTGATATGTATTATAATGGGGAAGGCCCTATATTTTGGCTTCCCCCTGTTGTCTTGAAACGATTTTAAATGGTGTTCCATTTTCATTCTCAAAAGTGTCCAATTATAAAATTAGAACTTAAAGAAGGGACTGAATTATTTGCCTGGTGTTCTATCTACATTATTCTTTTCTGGTAGCAGAGGAGAAATGAGGATTCAGTGACAGGGATGGCAGAACACAGTAACTTGCTATGTCATTAGCAAGAACGTTGGATGCTGTAAGTGCTTTCAGAAGAGGCAAGGGTGGCCGAAAGGGCAGAAAGTTTTTTGCTTTGGATTTTGCCTGTGTCTGTGTAAAGATAAGTGACCATGGTCTCACACCACCCAGGAGCGAGTGTTAAGGAGGCTAGAAGAAAATAGCATTTATTCAATTCAAGGTATGTTTTGTGCCGTTCACGGTGGGCTGGGTCCTTTTTGTCATTAGCTCATTTAGTTTTCCTAACAGTGCTCTGGGGAGTGGATATGCTCGTGTCAAATTTAGAAATGAAGAAATTTGGGCTTGGCCAGAGAAGACAAATTTCCAATGACCAATGGCCACACACATAAGTAAATTAAAGTTTGAATGGTTGGGTTTTTTTTACTTTGGATTCTGCCTGTGTAAAGAAGATGTGGTATTCTTAGTAAGTTACCATGTGCAAGGATATTTGACAAAATTTCTTTTCCCCCAAACAAAGTGTGCTTGATAGAAAAATAGTGCTAGGTCCAAAACTCCAATTTTGGTTCCATTTGGTTTTCTGTCAGTTCCCATGGAATCTGCATTTTCCCCTAAGATGTCCAGAATGGCCTCTAAAGAGGTGCAATAGACAAATCTTGCTCCATACACACATCTTGCTCTCCATTTTTCAGCCACACTGGAGTTCTCCCCATCCCTGGAACTAAACATAGAGTCTTTGCTGCACAAATTGTTCTCTGCATTGGAAAGTCACTTCTTCCACCTTGGTCCATCCAAGTTACTGCTGGCTTGTGCCTGAATTATTATGCCCCATCAAGATCTTCTCAGACAACAGTAGTTCCTTTATCAGACCCTACTTAAATATCATATTTATTTTTTATAAGGTGCATTACACCTTTAATTACTGATAAACTTTGCAACAGCAAAGGAAACATAATATGTACCAAACTTCACTGTATTGCTAGTACCTGGCATAGACCCTGGCACGTGATATGCTGGTCAATATTAAGCATAGATTACTCAGTCTTTATCAATATTTCATTGCCTGAATATGGTTTCCAATTTTTTAAACTATACCCTCTGGGTCTAAAGTAACAAATACATTTTGTGAAAACTTTGAATATTTGTTAAGATGTGCATGAAAACAAACAGAAACAAACATCTTTGGCTCCATTTGTTGAAAAGACTTTGTACTTATTTGAGTCCATGAAGATAAAACAAAAAGAAATGCATATGCCTCTCTCTTACTATGGAATTAATTTGTTTTATTTGCAATAAGGTTCACCAAAAGCTTAATTAGCACTCTTTAGAGCAAAGAAATAATGCCTGACATAATTCACCTTTTATCTGGAGCAAAATTAAAAAGAAAAATGTAAGGTGTGAAGACTCAGAGGCACTCAGAATGTATCAATTATTTATATTAACATTCATTATCTGACTAAAAGGCAAGATAAAGGCTTTGGGGAATTGTAGGGTTCATATAATTTCCCTCTAATTATTCTAATTTACTGTAATTAAGACACTAAAATAATCCTGAGAGAAAGCAATAATGTCTTTTAATATCAACTGAGAGGGGGAAAAAGCTATTCTGCATTTTTAGCTTTATTTACTATAACTTTTCAGTGTGACAAACTGAGTTCGACTTGTAAAAGTTTTTTTTTTTTCTTTTTAAACTATGGCTTTTAGAAGTCCTAACACGAAACTAGATAAAACGCAACTTGAAATTTTAGCATTTAAGTCTACAGAATGCTTATAAATTTATAAAATCTAACATATCAGTGTTACATCTGAACTCTACCAAGATCATGACTTTTACTAAAAAGGGCACCTTTAACGTATGCTCTCAGAATTTCAACAGTAGAGGTGAAAATCACAGACTAGCTATGCTATCTGCAGAAATCATTTCCAGATGGTAGAAGGCTTTGGAAGACACAATCTCAACAAACGTGAAGCCTGGTATTTATTTGTTAATAAACCCATAATTATTAAAGTAGCCATGTCAAATTTTCCTCTTATAATTATGAACCAATTTCTATTATAGTTAAACTATGCTATATAGTTTAAAATGAAAGTCACACCATAATTACTAAATGTAGGTCATCTTACAACTCCAGCATCTGCCCCTGGGACTCAGAAGCCTTGCTGGCCAAGATTTCAGAAGACCTAGTCAGTGGAGGAGCCCAGCAGGCAGATATGACCAAATTCTGATTATACAAAGGTCCTTCAGAGAAAGGGGCCGTGAGAGGTTATGCCAAATCTATGATCATTTTTACAATTTTAACTTATAGTGGGGTAGGGAAGGGGGGCATGGGAGGAAAGGAGGAACTCTAGATAGGGTAGAGGGATGGGAAGGGAAGGGAGGGGGCACGGAGTTTAAAAATGATGGTGGAATGTGATGGACATTATTATCCAAAGTACAGGTATGAAGACACAAATTGGTGTGAATATACTTTATATAGAACCAAAGATATGAAAAATTGTGCTCTATATGTATAATAAGAATTGTAATGCATTCCGCTCTCATATATAAATTAAAAAATTTAAAAATAAATATTGTTAATTCCTAGCAAGTTGGTATAAATGTATCTTTGTAATCTTTCCTTTCCCAAAATACCCAAAGCAATATTGGATAGAATGATATTTACCTTTTAGAATTTTCCACTGGAGAAAATAACCTATATATGGGTATATATAGTAAACATCACAGTTTAAAGAATAATAATATACAATTAACACCAATATAAATTCTACCCAGTACATTCGAAACCCTCTGTAGGTTCCTTCAATTCTCTCCTGAACAACCATTGTCTTGAATTTTATGTATTCATCCATTTTCTTTTCTTTGATCAGTTCACCAGAAATGTAGGCAGCTCTACGAAAAGAATGCAAGTGCAATATATATTTAATAATTAGTTTTTCTTCACTCAATGTTATGTTTCCGATATTTACCTTCATTGATGTATGTAGCTTGATTGAATTAATTTCCTGCAGCCCATTTTATGGATATATGAAATTTCATTGTATGAACTGTTCAGTTCCATTACATACATTTCATTGTATGAATTTAAAACAATTTATTTGTTCACTTTACTGTTGTTGGAACATTTGAGCTCTTTCTGCTTTTCTGTTTTTACAACAATGTAACTATGATCAATGGGAACATTCCTATCTGCATTCCTGGAGCACATGTTTGAGGGGTTTCCAGGGATTGGAGCTTTCTACACACAGAATTAGTAGAATTTCTGGGTTGCTAGGTATATGCATGTTCAAGTTTACCATATAATTTGCACTGCCTAAGTGTTCTCATTGCTTCATACATTCTCTAGAACTTGGAAAACAATGTCTATTCAAATTTTTTCAATGAACTGAGAGTTATTTGAATAGAGGTAAAGTTGATAGGTGTGTGTGTCTGTGTAACACATATATTTGTTTGGGATGAATAAAATCTAGTGCTGTGTATAAAAAAAATTTCTGTTTTTTTATTTGTTTGTACTGGGGATTGAACCCAGGGGCACTTTACCACAGAGCCACATCCCCAGCCCTTTTTTATATTTTATTTAGAGACAAGGTCTCACTAAGTTGCTGAGGCTGACTTTGAACTTGCAATCCTCCTGCCTCAGCCTCTTGATTTTCTGGGATTATAGGCATGGTAAGAAATAGCTATTTTTAAAAAGAAAACTATGCCCATGCTAGAATATAAAAGTACTCAGTTCATAGCATTAAGATGAGTCTATAAACATGCTTGACATTGATTCAACAGGAAAAAAAGGTCAATGTTATATTGTACACCAAGACAGTAAAATCTTCCTGCTATTTGTAGTTGCATCCTTAAATCATAGATATGTGTATGCATGTTGGGTGAGGGATCTCATACTTTGTGTATCAGAACTATCTTTAATTATAATATACTTAAAAGGAAATGGGTTTCAGCAAATTGATTTAGCTACTGAGAAGGTTCACTCATTAGAAAATAGTTATATATGAGCTACAGTCCATTAGTTGATGCTTCAGCCTTTATAGAATGATGTATGTGTTTTTGTATGTTCTTCTATATAAATACAGATGCACATATTTTGACAGATAAAAGAAAAATACCAGGAGGATTACATTATACAAAGTAGATGAGGTATGTAATTTATTTCCCAAATCTGCAACAAGGAAATTGATCAATGCTTATTTTATCAACTGCTAACTTGGCATTCTGAAAAATTTCAACATTAGCCCTAAATATTTGGTCTGAGTCTTCCTAGTGTGTGACAGAAGGTATAATTGGCAGTAGTACTATAAATATAATCTCTATATTCAGATAACTAAGTTAAATATGTGAACATTTTGTTAAGAATCATTGGTAGTATTCATGATCTATGATTGAGTTGTTACTTTGAAACTTTAATTATAATGGAACAAAGTTATAAACTTTTATTATTAAGAATTAATGGTTTTTATTTTGGAGTTCTTGTAAAAATATAAGTCTAATGGAAAATAAAAAAAAATCTGTGACTATTTTGATCATTAAAAATGTATGCTCACTTTATGTATACATATATATTTAAATTAAATTATATATTTTTTAAAATTTGAGTAATTAAATAGATCCTGATTTGGATACCCTTTTCTTTTCACTTATGATGAGAATAGAACGTGCTATGAAACAGAGCTGTTTGGATTCCACTCAACTGGAAAGAGTAATTGAAGTAAAACAAACTTCATTATCGGTTTTTAAAGATACACTTAGAGGTGATAGTGAAGTTCTGATGTATTTATAGGTACCCAAATGTCCAGTCATTGTTTTTTAAATTAGTTCACTTTAATCATCCAGAATAATGGGTTTCACTATGCTGTATGCACACATGCAAATAGCCTACTTTGATCATATCCACCCCCATTTCCCTCCTTTCCCCGGTCCCTGTCCTCTTCTCTAATAGTCTCCCTGCTACCTTCACGTCATCCCCCCCCGCCCCCACTATATCCCACACATGAAGGGAAACTTGCAATGCTTGTCTTTTTGTGTCTGGCTTATTTCACTTAGCATTATGGTCTCCAGTTCTCTCCATTTTTCTTCAAAAGATGAGATTTTGTTCTGGCTGTTATTTTTTAAAAGAAATTAGTTTATACTCTGTTTCCTGAGTGTCCTGAGATGATCACGACTAATTACCATGAACTGGCTGGCTTACAACAATAGGGATTTTTTTTCTCCAGAAAGTTCTAGAGTCCTGGAGTTCAGAAATCCAGTGAAGTGTTGCCAAGATTGACCACTGCAGGCTGTAGCACTTTCAACTTCCCGTGGTGGTTCCTGGACTTCTTTACTTCCAGTCACCTCACTCCAGTCTCTGCCTTCATGGACACCTCTTCTGTCTGTCCAATCCCCCTCCAGCCTGTGGTTTTTCATTTTATTCTCTTGACATGTAACTACTCTGGGTATAAATAGTTAAGAATGCTACCAAAGAAAGATAATATTTATGTCACAGAATATTCCCTTTTATTCCTTAAATACATTTAAATAAGAGTATAGTTTTCAATTTGAGTACATATGTATGTATTCTCATAAAGAATACAATATATTCTTTATGAGAATATTTTTTCAGAGAAAATTATCTTGTTTTCTAAATCAGGGACTAATATTGTGTGTTTTTCTCTTGACCACTGTTGGGTGTAAAACTCTAACAACACTAAGTTGAATTTGGTAAGTCTTGCAGCAGGGAAAGTGTATCATTGTAACTGATGTTTGCTTTACTTGAGAGCAGTTTGGTATGATGCATTTAAGCCTATAGTTTCCAAACCTCAGGTTGCAATCTGCTTACAGTATTGAAATTTCATTTCTAGATTTGTGTCTTTCTGTAGTTATAATTCTGAATTATTTCTACATTTTAGGCTACATTCCCAGGGTCTGTGTGTATGTGGGTGGGTGGGGGCAATGTCATAGAATAGTGCCCTCTCCTTGTCCTCCCCACAACTGGTTGAATTTGAAGCACTCGGGAAAATTAAAAGTTGTTTCCTTTCAACATTGCAAAGGCTTATGCAGGATGAGTTAAAAACCTTGGTTGCAAATGATACCTGGTGATGATAACTGAATGCACCCATCTCCACTCTGGGGCTGGACTTGACTCAAGACCACTTTATTCCCCTTGCTGGGACTTGCTTCTTTTCTCTGGAGCAGAACCAGATAGATTTCACCAATCTTGTTTTCCATGATTCCATACTGAATGAATTCCTTCTGTTGGTTTCTTCCTTTTTTATATATTTTTTCTTTTTGATTAATTAATATTGATATTAACTCAAACTACACTTTAAGTCATTAAGCCTGGGACTTCCATCTTGAGGTGCCTTCTACTTAGACATGATCTTCTACCTCAAGAATGGGTTTTAAGTGTTTCTCTCTTTGTTCTGAGGGTACCTCACATATAACCCTCTGAAAAAAATTACATATGTTTGTTTTACTTTTATTATATCATAAATTTCATAGGAAAAATTATATTTTTACATTTCCTTTTCTGTACTGGAGCTCAAAACCAAGGCCTTTAATATGCTAGGCAAGTGCTACCACTGCACCACACTCAGGCCTAGAATTGCAATGTGTCATTCATATGACCACATTTTCATTCAAGCAGAGCAAAATTTCTAAAATTTTCTATACTATAAATTATAAAATTATAAAATATTTTATAATATAAATTATAAAACATTTTAAAATAATTATAAAATATTTTAAAATTTTTATACTTCTAGTTTTTATGGTTGCATAATAACCCATGGGACAGATTAAATGCCATAATTTGCATTAAAGAATTTAATTATATTTTAGACATTTGAACTGTTAAACTATTCCCAGCTTTTACCATTGTAAAGAACACTGCAATAAATATCTTCATATTGATAGATTTTTTTTAATTTTTAAATTATTATTTTGGGATATATAAAATTTCATGCAACAGAATTATTTTTTAAAAATGAGAAAGTAGCTGTAAATGAGAACTACTTTTTAACAGTGAGAAATTATATGTGTGTTGGGCCTGGCTGACCTGCTGCAAGCACAAACAGAAGCTAGATGCCAGTAGACCTCTGAGGGGATTTTCCCAGCTTAAGGACATCCACCCTGTGTGAAATGTCACAAGGCCCATGGCCTGAATGGTTCCTGTCTCCATGAAGGTTACATTTGCTCACCATACCTCTGTCCTGATTATGTGGGAAACTACAAAGATGAGAAATTTGTGTAGACTCACCTGCTTGTATATTAAACTAATGACTAAACTTTATGCCATAGTTTGTTGGTTTGAAAATAAATCCAGGCAAAGACAACTTAAGGGACACTGTGACATCATCTTTCCTATCAGGCTCCACTACCAAGCAGGCAGTATGCCTGGCTCAGCTTGGGGTTTTGTTAAGTGATGACATGAAGGATGACATTGTGAACAGTGTTCAGAGGGTTTCCTGGTGATGCCCGATAGGCTGTATGTAACCACAACTAGCCTTTTTACAAGGCCCCTGGGACAGAGAAAGGTTTACCAAGATGTAAAGAGAGGCGACATGTAGCTTGGAATTTGTAAGTCCCAAATTAGAGTTCTGGTAATTCAGACTGTATCAATGGAGAGCTTCCCTGATCCAAGCTTCATCAGAAATCTTAGAGCTATTTTTGCAGTCTGAGAGACGTGAAGCACTATTTAGTATTACTTAAGCTGGCATGATTTAAAAAAAAGTAGATGTCTACAAATATGTCAGATATTTTTCTCTATTATCTTTCTCTTCCTTTAAAAAATAGAAGCAGTAACTATACCAACTGTTAGCATTCAGATAGATTCTATATGTGTATGTGTGTGCATGTGTGCATATGTGTGTATGTGTATTAAAAATGAATTGTAATGAGCTTAATGTCAACCCCTTTTCTTAACAAATTATAGGGCTTTTCCAATTCCAACTCATAAGATTTTACATTACCCTTTTAAGAGTTTCAAAAATATATTGAGAACCCTGCCCATTTCTTTTTTTTTATTTCAGTAAATTAATTCCTCAAAATATATTTTCAAAAAGTTGCGTGAATGCTATATTTTCTGAATCTTGTTTTGTTTAACTGTGCCTTTCTTTTGCCTTGTACATGGATAAAACTTGCTCGGGTCACAGTCCTTTTTATCCATAAGTCTGCAGCATTGCTCCATTGCTTTCTAATAATAATCTTGTAGACGAGAAATATAAAGACAGCCTAAGTCTCTTCATTTCATAGGGAACCTATTTTACTTTTATTTATGGAAGCTTATAGGATCATTTTGTCATTACGATTCATAATTACCCTTAGGGTATATCTGAATGTTCACCTCTTCTGTCAATAGTTATGCCTTGTATTCAGAGAAGGCTCTTTCTACCTAAAGAGCCAAGCTCAGGCCTATTTCCTTTTATTATTTTATTTACTGTTGTCTTTCCTTCACATACGGTGTTTCTACCTTGCCGTTTCCTTCTGGAAATAGTCTTAGGTCTTAGGGAATATGGTCAGGGTTATTTAATGCTCCAGTATATGTATGTATATATGTATATGCGTGTGTGTGGTCTTTATTTTTGTAGTTCAGGGTCTTGCACATGCTAGGCAAATACCCTATCACTGAGGTAGGCAAAAATCTACCTTCAGCCCACTGAATCAGTGTTGTTATGGAAGCTTTTTTTCTATGTTAGTGTTTGTGCCAACCTCAGATGTGTTCTGTCCTCTGAGTTCTAGAGTTTTCAAGCCCAGAAAAAGTCAAGAGAATCTTAAAAATATCATGATGTTGAGTTACTAGAAATTTCTTAGAAGAATTTTTAATGAACTATTTCATTATTTGATTGTGACCTAAAAGGAACCAGTTGCTACAAGTAACAGAGAATTTCCCCGCTTTGACATCATCAGGTGATTATTACTTCAACAAAAGCATCCAAGAACATAGAGCTCTATGAGGAATCTCCCTGAGATTCACCCATTTCTGATCAATAACTTCAAAAAATAAAGCTTCCTGTTTGAGAAATGGCTGCATTTCCTGTCGTGATCAGGTAAATCATGGTGATCCTCTCCATTGATACAATAATGATTATTTATGTCTATTTCAGTGAGACCAACTTAAGATCTTCTAGGTTAACTTGGTCACTTTTTTCCTATTATTATTGAAAAGAAGACATTTCAAAACAGTGGGCCTGGTAGTAATATACAGATTGTTTCTGCACACCCTTAGTAATTATGAGTACTGTTTGTTTATTGGACATGTTGGAGCTCTTTTAAAAGTATCAATGCTTGAGTCACATCCCAGAACAATTAAACCTCTGAATCAGGAGCCTAGACTTCAGGATCTCTCAAATTAATATGTATCTGAGTTAAGAACCACTACCATGGTAAAACAAGAAGAGGAATAATTTTACATTTGTTCATCTGATTATTTGTTCCTGTGCATGGAACTGTTATGGCGTCTGTAAATGTAGAAAACACATGAGGATAAGGAGTGAAATTAACCCCATCTTATTGTTACATTGTATGCATGTATGAGCATCCCTCAACTAATAAATATAATGCACCAATAAAAATTAGAAAAGAAAAGAAAGCACATAGGAGATAAGATCAGCAATGTTCTGAATCAAATCAATTCTAAAGGTTTGCAGCAGCCATGCAGAGGTGAGCAAGGCCATATAAATTCATGCAAATACAGTGCACTTGCATGAACATGAGCTTATTCCTCAGATAAAATTAAAGATTATATTTGATGTTTATTCACATACAAGGAAGACTTTATTCTATGAAACACACATGAAACACTGTTATCTGCAGATGATAAACTATACTTACAAACTCTGCTTTAAGATCATAGTCTGCTCATCCAGAGAATTTCTGTGCCTAACAAATTTTCAAGTCTAAATTTAAATAATAACAGTACATAATATGATTTTCTTTGAAAAATTTCTCATATAACCTCATTTGTCATGGGTATGACAATGACTAATTTTAGATTATAAACATTTCCAGATTGTGTCCAGAAGATTCTTCATGTTAAAGCAGTGCATTTTAGAGTTTCCTAAATAAGATAATTTTTTAAATATTTATTTCATAGTGTTATGCAAAAACAGAAGGAACATATTGAGGGCTGGTGATGGGAGTCAGTGGTAGAGCACTTGCCTGGCATGCATGAGGTCCTAGGTTTGATCCTTGGCACTGCAAAAGAAAAGAAAACAAAATAAAACAAAAAAGGAACATATTGTAATTCTTCTCTTTACTCCTTCCATTCCACCCTCTTTTAAATTTTTATCCTAGAGAGATAGACAATAAAAGTAAATGGGAAAGCATCACATTGAAATATGCAGATTGGATGTCTTAATTATCACAGTACTGTTTCAATAATTAAAATTTTCAAAAAACGGCAAGATTCTGCTATATTGGTAACTTTAGGCATTTAGCATATCAACGTTAGGCATAAATACCTGGATATGTATTGCCTATCCCACACATAGCATTACCATTACTACAGTGGTACCCCCTAGATATGTCCCAAGACACTAGAAGAAACCTGAAACCTGAAACCCTGGACAGTACTAAACCGTGCTGATACTGTTTTTTTTTTTTCCTATACATACATATTTATGGTAAACTGTTAAGAGCCACAGCTTCTGCAATAGCTATCACTGAACTGCTTGCAGAACTTGCCTGGACTATGTATCACTTGTATGCATTGTGAACTCACTTGTATGCATTGTGAACTATCTGTTGGTGCAGCAACTTGTGGTAGTGTTGGAGTATTTTTGCTGATGGTCTCATTGGTGGTACAATTTTTCCAAAAGGAGCCATCAATTGGCTTGGTGTATCCTCCTCCCTTCTGCTTGTGATGGTCATTCAGCTAAAATTTGGGGGCCAACAGAGGTGAGGCAAAGAACCTCACCCCCCCCCCCGCCCCCGCTGGTACAAAGGCCTATCCACAGGTGGGGCTGTATGCTGGACTGGTAGTCGGTAGTCAATGATGGGTAAGGTCCAATTGCAATGGTACCAACCTAAGACAGGAGGCTGACACCTTGAGGTCAGCTCATCTGATGATGGGTAAGGACTATATGTACTATTGGACAACCTAAGGCAGGCACAGTCCCTAAGCCACATGCTTGTTGTTTAAACAGAGACGGGGAGATGTTGACAGCCACAGCCGAAGGGGCCCCAGCAAACTTCCAGCTGCCAGCTGACTGGCTCCTCTGTGGTGATGCTCATTGGGCTGTTTCCCTGCCCTTTCAGACCACGGAGCTGCTCATTGGGGGACTCTTTTGGCTCTGCCCACGTGACCCAGCCAATCGGCCTCAAGAGCAGGAGGAGTGGGGGGGGGGGTTGAGAGGCTTGTGGGAAGCCGGTGGTGGCAGTTGGGCTCCGAGGGAATTCCTGAAGAGCTTGTGTGGTGCGGTGTGTGTGTGTGTGTGTGTGTGTGTGTGTGTGTTCTAAAAATAAAGTTCATTTCTGCTTGATAAGGGGCTCGTGAATTGTGCCCAGACTGTGGCAGTAAACATTAATTTATAAATCAGACACAGAGGTTAACAACAATAGCTAATAATAAAATAAAACAATTAAAATAATGTACTGTAACAAAAATTATTGAATGTGGTCTCTTTCTCAAAATAGCTTGTACTTATCTTTCTTCTTGTGATGATGTCTGATGATATTTTATTTTATTTTTTGGTACTGGGGGATAGAACCCAGGGTGCTTAACCACTGAGATCCATCCCCAGCCTTTTGTTGTTGTTGTTGTTGTTGTTATTATTATTATTTTATTTTGATAGAGGGTCTTACTAAGTTGTTTAGGCCCTTGCTAAGCTGCTGAGGCTGGCCTTGAACTTGTGATCTTCCTGCCTCATTCTCCCAAGCTGCTGGGATTACAGGAATTCACCACTGTGCCTAGCTATAGAATATTTTAAAAGAGCACTTTTTTTTTGTCTTCTCTTTGGCATATTTGAATTGCCAGCATCATTCTTCTTGTGCTGTGGCTTATTCTGCAGTAAAATAAAGGTTATTTTAACACAAGCATTCCAATGGGTCAACAGTTGATCTGATAACTGAGATGGCTACTAAGTGACTAATGAGTGGGTAGTATATATGGTGTAAATGTGAAGACTCAGACAAAGGAATGATTTACATCCCTTTGGTGGGATGTAGTGGAACATGGGGAAATTTTATCAAATTTAAATTGATAAAATTTTATCAATTTTTATCAAACTTTACCTGCTCAGAATGACATGCAATTTTAAAATTTATAAATTATTTACTTGTGGAATTATTTGGGGGAGGTTGTTAACTTAGTTGTTAACAACTTAGTTGTTAACTTAGTTGTTAACAACTCTTTTAGTTGTTCTTTTCAGATATACATGACAGTGTGTTTTGACATATTATGCATACATGAAGTTTAACTTCCTGTTCTTGTGGTTGAACATAATGTGGAGTTTCACTGGTCATGTATTCATATATGAACACAGGAAAGTTATGTCCAGTTCATTCTATTGTCTTTCCTATTTCCATCCCCACTCCCTTCTCTTCATTCCCCCCACCTTCCCCGCGCATGCTTATTATGTGTTAGCATCCTCATATCATAGAGAACATTTGGAATTTTCCATTTGGTATTTTCAGAATGATGGTTGGCACAAATAACTGCAATGCTAGAAAGGAAAACAAGTACTGGGGGGACTACTGTAGTGCTATAGCCATTACTGTTCTTCCTCCTCATCACTACTCTTTCCATCACTACTGATGATGAGAATGATGATGATGATAATTGCAGAACTTACTTACTTGTCAGGCATTATTATTCTAAGCATCTCACATTTGTAAACTCTCTTAATCCTTACAACCACCCTACATGGATGGTACTATTATCATTCTTATTTTATAGATGGGGAAATGAAGGCACAGGGGAGGTTAATGAATGCTAATGTTGAAAGCTGAAATAAGGATTCAAAACTGGACTCTTCACTCTATATGCTACTTTTAAATTAGAGTTAAGCATATAACCAAAGTCTAATTGGAAATATAAAAGTAAGATTTAAGGAGCTTAGACTACAGAGTGGAAAAATGTGATCCAGATAAGACATTTCAACCAAAATAAATGAAAGAATGACTACCCTGGGATGTGTGGATTTGAATTTCAAGGAGCTAAATCAGATTGCAACTAAATCAGATTGTGTGAATTCAATATTAGGACCTAGGAGGCAGGGTGATGAAATGCTTCATTTATTGGACTACTGAATGTCATAAAACAACTGGCTATCAAGGAAACCAATTTTTAACTCTAAAGCTAAATCTCCCAGACTCTTAATTACAATTATTATGTTAGATAGTAAATTATGTATAAGAGTGTAAATTTTTTTAAAACTGAAGTGGAGTAAATTTAGGAGTATGAACAAGAATCTCCCTCAACAGTTCTTTCTACTGTCATAAAATTTCACCACATCTTCTTTTTAATCCATAGACAGTAAAGTTGATCTCACTTTAAGTCTACTTAAAGTTTTTTCTGCATCTTTGCTGATGTATATTTATTTATTTAATTTATAAAATATAAAAGGCTCTATGATGAATTAATCCATAAAGTTTGCTAAAGTTATCAATCAAACATCTGGGTACTCCCTACCAAGTTTAAAGAGAAGAATATTACCAATACAGGGGTTGGGTGTGGCTTAGTGGGAGAGTACTTGTCTAGCATACGTGAGGCCCTGGGTTCAATTCTCACACACACACACACACACACACACACACACAAAGAATATTACCAACACACTTGTTACCTCTACTTGTTTGCTCCGTGACCTCCTTGTTTCTTGTTTCTTCAAACGTAGAAATATAATATTTGACTATTATAAGTGTCCCATTTTTGTCTGTTTTTTTTCTTCTTTTATGCTGTAACTTTGAGGAAAGTTTAATTTATTACAGTTAAAATCATTAACTTTTATGGTTTATAATATTATGCCTTTGTAAATATTTCTAATTACTAATAGTAATACATGTTCAATACTTAAAATGTAGGAAATGAATAAAGGCATAAAGAAAAAAGAATAAGACAAAGCAGAGGAAGTAATTATTGTAATAATTTTAATTATCATAACAAATAGGAAGCTTCAGTACATTTTCATGGGTTTAACTGATATTTACACTCTTTAAGTTTACCATGAGGGTCTTTGTAATACTTTTATATTGAACAGTTAGGTTTTACTATATAATCCATCTACACTTGATACACTAAAACTATATGCCTCTTATCCATCAAATTTAAATAATGTTTCCTTGCTTGTTTTGTTTCTATGGTTTTATAATATAAAAATACTTTAACTTTCAGGATTATAAATTCAAATCTCTAAATCACACTTTTGATAACTTTTTCAAAATTAGAAATTCCTATGATGTTCAGGGATCATTAATGTTGTTTGTCCTTTATTTTATACTATATTACACACACACACACACAAACACACACACACACCCCTAATTCGATTGGAATTTTAATGCATTCTATTACTTCACTTGAAGTTATATCCTACAGACATTATTAAATAATCCACTACATTTCTCAAGATTATTTTTCATAATTCAACTCCTGTATATACCATGATCTACCTTAGATGTACTAATTTATTATATGAGTCTGCCACTTTTGATTTTGAACAAAAACTATGATATTTTATTGGCTGAATTTTACAATGTGTTTTCATATATTTAGTGTCCTTAAATTTAGGGTTTTTAAGTAAAAAATTAGGTTTTCATATGTTTAGGGTCTTAAAACTTGAAACAGAAATGGTTAGAGGAGCAAAATAAACTTGTTTTAATGACTTTCTTTATAAATTCATTTCTGCTCCGAATGGTGGTTGCTCAAAATTTATTCCTTGCCAGAACTGTCAACACTCGAAGAAGTCTTTAAGGAATGAATTAAAATACTTCTTGACAGTTCTTAGAAAAAAAGGTGTCTCTGGGAGGAATATCATGGATACGATAAGAGAATATCTTTGGAGATAACTGATATTGGTGTACCATTCACTGTTGCTCAGAAATAACTATTTTTTAAATAGTGACCCATTCCCATGCTCAACTTGCCTCGGCAACTAAGAATATGAATTTCCTCCAGTAATAAAAATGTCCTGTATTTTGAATCATAATAATCTTATTCTCTAGAGAAACAGAATGAATAGACACAACAAAATTAACACACACACACACACACACACACACACCTCTGGAATGGTGTATTATGGATGAATAAAATTATATGTTTAATGAGGCTGAGAAATTTCAAGATAGGGATCAGTAAGATGGCAATCCCAAAGAGCACAATAAAGTTATATTCTAGGTTTAAAGACCTGAGAACCAAGAAATTTGATGTTATAAGTAGTTCTGGTCTGAAAGCTCCACTATTGAGACTCAAGAAGAGATAATGCACCAGGTGCCATGGTGCTCACCTGTAATCCCAGGGGCTCTGGAAGCTGAGACAGGAGGATAGTGAGTTTAATGCCAGCCTCAGCAAAAGCTGGATGCTAAGCAACTCAGTGAAACCCTGTCTCTAAATAAAATACAAAAAAAAAAAAAAAAAAGAAGAGACAATGCTTCAGTTTAAGTCTGAAGGCAAAAAAGACTGATGCCCCAATTCAAATAGGTAGGTGGAGATTCTTCCTGGTAGGGTAATCTGTATTATTCAGGCCTTCAACTGATTGGATAAGGCCCACCAACATTAGAGAGGGCAATCTGTTTTCTGTTTCATTGATCCAAATGTAAATCTCATTCAAAAACATTCCCATACACACACACAGAACAATGTTGGACCAAATATCAGGTTACCCTAAGACAAGGTCAAGTTAACACATAAAATCAACCACCACCAAGGGCTTTATTATTTCCCCATTTTGTACCTATTGCAAGAAGGTTACATAAAACCTAATGGATGACGAACTTTCATAGTTTTTTTTTCTTTTTACTATTTCAAATTATCTCCAGTGAAAATTGAAAGTGGAAGTATATTTACAAGATCTTTCAAAACCATGAAATTGGTTTGCTGGAGGGAATTTCTACTGCTGATTCTTTGTCGGTCCCTGAATTCTTAGACATTCTGAAGTAAAAGGAAATATAAAGAGCAGCACTGCAGAGCAGCTAGAAGCAATAGGACTGTCAAAACCTTCAGAAAGATGTGATTGGGAACCAGAAGTGCCAAAGAAGAAATAGGAAAATGAGCGGGTTTCTGCTAGAGCAGTTAATATTTTGAAATCTTATTTCTCTTCAGAGAAGTTGGCATGGCTTCTGTAATTGAAATTGTTCTGAGTGGGGGAATGAAGGGAAGGGAGAAGAAATACAGTATTAAAACCTTTGTCATACTCAATCCCAAGTGCATGATGCTCATAGAGATGGAGCTTAATATACAACTGGAGAACAGATACTTCAAAAATCTATTACATTTTACATACTTATGTAATGAATTGAATATGTTTTCCCCAAGGAAATTTAAATACTTGATGTAAAAGTTTCTTTCTTTCTTTTTCTTTTTTTCTTTTTTTGGAGAAAGGTGTGTAAAGAATTTACAAATTCATTTCTGATGTATCAGTTTAAGAAAAAGGAAAGCCAGATGCCAATTCATTTAAATGCATTCAACCATTCTACAAATTTTATTTGCTACATGAATGACATTATTCTGTGTGATTAAAACATATCTGTGAGATAGAGATAAAGGTGAACAGAGAAAAAGAGTGGAAGGGAGGAGTCTAAACATATTAAAATAGAAATTGTTTGCATCACTTTGTTAAAGTGGTGGTTTGTTGAGGGATAGGAATAAAGAATTAGAGAGATCATTTTACTTAAAATAATATATGGAACAAAGATGGTAGAAGAAGAGGCTCTCCACTCATATCTCCCCACAGCATTGAGATTCAGGTAGGAGATTGTAAAAACCTGGTGGAGCAAAAGACTGAGGAAGACTATTTGGAGAGGATGGACATGTGCCTAGGAGTTGGATTCATAGAGCAAGTCCTCAGCTACAGACTTAAAATAATGTCACCCTACTTTGTACTTGTCTACAGCTCTACTTCATCTTTGTCCTGCCACCAAAACCATCTGGCAAGGGACTCAGGAGGCATCACACCCAGTGTACAGTGACCTCAGGCCTGGCTGTGAACCCTGAACTGGTCAGCTCTAGTCCCTCTCATCAGTGCCTGCATGGCTGAACCTGAGGAGCTGGCCAGGGGAGCTGGGGGATTACGAAAAATACAAACACATAAATATTAAGAAAAGCTGGGATCAAGTGGAACAATGAACTCTGATGGAGAAACAGTGTCTGAAAAGCTGGCCCAGAAAGTTTATTTACATAAGGTCCCATAATCAGGACTATAAAGCCATTGTTCTCTGTGCATTAGAAAGTTACAGGGCTAGAAACATTCTTGTAGCTATTTCACTGTTGCAATGCTTGGGGCTTCCTATGTCACCCAGGAAGTCCATTGTTCAAAGTCTCTACTTAGCAGGCAAGCTTGAAGTTTACAGCACTGGTGAAGCATTGTAGTTATCTTGCTATGCTCAGAATCCTCTATCCCTGAGAGCTGGTGTCTGAAATCTAGGTCAAGAACTGAGTGGCTCTGTGGCTAACACAGAACCTCCTTTAGAACATGGTGTCACCATGCAACTGGGCCATCTCAATTGGCACTCTAGCACCGAGAATATTCCCAGAGGAGCATAGCCTCTGTCACAGGACAGTATCAAAACCCATCATTCAGTCACCACTCCTGACAATCTGGATCCAAGAGTTATTCTGACCATATAGGTATCTACTGGGGGACATACCCATCCGTGCTTCTGTCCCACAAAGAATCTCAAAATGGCCCTATAATTTAACTCCAGCCCCTCTTAGTTATGGTCTGAGGAGCAGTCTTGCCTGCCCAGAGATCTGGAGGAGAACATGTCAATCTCTAACCCTGCACACAGACCGACTGATGTTGGTTCCTGTGTAGACCTTGAAATAGTCCTGTAACACAGGTCCAGCCCCTCTCAATTGCAGTCTGTGGTCAGTCCTGCCTTCCCAGAGACCTTCTGGAAAATATATTTATCCATCCCCAGAGGCAGCTCTGAGACCATTATCTTGGCTGTGAATTCTAAAACATCCCCATAACTTAATCCAGCCTTTCTCAGTGACAGTATGGTGCCTCAGTTGTCTGCCCAGGGACCTACTCAGTGACCCAATGGGAACCCTGAAAGGAACCTGTAGGAAGCCACACCTGTTCATGTACCTGATAACAAGTCAGCTGTCTTTAGAATGTGAAGGTGACCCTTATCCCAGTGCCAGTCTTACTGATTAAAGTTCTTGAGGCAGTCCAATTCACCCAGAGACCAGATAGGGTCAATGTCCACTTGACCTTTTGGCAACAGACCTGTCAATGATGAACCTTACTGTGGACCAAGCAGCAGTCACATGGCCTAATCCCAACTTTATTTGACTGTGATCTTTGATGCAATCCCATCAGCTTGGGAACTCAATAATAGAAGGTCTTTATCTGCTGAAACCAATCTGTAAAGACTAGAAGAGTTATTTGTTCATTCAAACACAAAATGCCAAGGTATGGCTCCATGTATATAGCAAACAATCAAGCAAACATGATGCCATCCAAGAAAACCAATAAAGATCTAGTAACTGATCCCAAAAGAACGGAGACCCATGAATTTTCTGAAAACAACTCAAAAGATCAACTTACAGAATCCCAATGAGATTCAAGAAAACAGAAAACCAAATAAAGTTAGTGGTTTAGTCAGCTTTTGTTTCACTGTGACCAAAAGACCTGACAAGAACAACCTGGAAGAGGAAAAGTTTATTTTGGCTCTCAGTTTCAGAGATCTCAGTCCATGATTGACCAACTTCCGGACCCAAAGTAATCAGAATATCATGGCAGTAAGGAGTCATGGAAATAGAAAGAAAACAGAACTTTACTCACCAGGACAAAATATAAACTCCAAAAGCACATTTCCAGGGACCTATCTCATCCAGCTACATCTACCAGGTGACAGTCACTGCCCAGTTAACTCATATCAGTAGATTAATGCACTAATCAGATTAATGTTCTCATAAACCAATAATTTCACTTCTGAAATTTTTTGCATGGGTTTACACATGAGCTGTTGGAGGACAGCTCATATCTAAATCATAACAATTAGGAAATCAATGCATGAACAAATTGAGAAATGGAAAAGGAATTAAGAGAAAGAACTAAGATTAAATCCTGGAGCTGAAAAATAGAATGACAGAACTGAAAATTCACTAGAGAGCTTCGAAGGTAGACATGATGATGCAGAAGAAATAAAGAGAAAACTCAAAGAGGGATCATTTGAAATTAGCTAATTTGAGGAATAAAAAGAAAACTGAATGAAAAAGAATGAAGAGATAAACGATATCCTTAGGACACCAAAAAACCATGCAAATACATGAATTATGGAAAGAGAAGACAGAGGGAACAAGGGGAAAATTTTTATTGAAAGATATACTGGCTGAAATTTTCCCTAATGTTGGAAGAGATACAAACATCCAGATTTGTGAAGCTTGAAGCTCCAAGTAAGAGCAAAGAATAGTCTGAGGTGTATGGTCAAATTGTCAAAAGCAAAAGAGAACAAATCTTGAAAGTTGAAAAACAGACTAATCACATACAAGGAAACCTTCTGTCAGGTATCAATGAACTTTCCAGTAGGAAGTTTGAAAGCCAGGATTGGGTGGGATATTTTAGTTAGCTTTTTCATAATTGTGACCAAAAGACATTACAAGAACAATTGTAGAGGACAGGTTTATTTGGCACTCATGGTTTCAGAGGTCTCAGTCCACAGATGGCAGACTTCATTGATCTGGACCTGATGTGTGAGGTAGACCAACATGGTGGAAGGGTGCAGAGGAAGAGAGATGCTCACAACATGGCAACAGGAAGGAGAGAGGGAGAGAGAGAGAAAGAGAGGGAACACTGTGCTCACCAAGGATAAAATATCTACCCCAAACACACACACTCATTGACTTACCTACTCCATCCACATCCTACCTGCCTACAGTCGTCACTCAGTTAATCCATATCAGTGGATTGATTAAGCCACTGATTATGTTATACCTCTCCTAGCGTAAACATTTTGCCTCTGAATGTTCTTGCATTGTCTCATACACAGACTTTTGGGGGACACCTCATAGCTAAACCATAACATGGAGTAATATATTTGTAGTGGTGGAAGAAAAAAAAACAACTCAAAACTGTCAGCCAAGTTTATTTTATTTGGCAAAGATGACATTCAGAAATAAAGAAAAGAAAAGAATTTCTAGGCAAATAAAAGATAAGTGAGTTTACCACCACAAGACCTGCCTTATAAGAAATGCTAGAAGGAGTTCTTTGAGTTGAAATAGAAGGACATTAAGTAGCAATGTTAAAATATAAAAACATTATATAAAGGTAAATATATTGTCAAGTTTAGCATACTCTAGTATTGTATTAGTGATATGTGAGTCACTTTTACTCTAGTATGAAAGTTAGAAAATAAAAAGATAACCAGAGCTAAAACAATTTGTTAATGGATACATACACGATGTAAAAAGATGTAAATTGTTATGTCAGTATCATAAATGTAGAGAGGGGAACTATGGTCTAAATGTATGTGTCCTCGATTCATTTGTTGAAACCTAATGATCAAGATAATGGTATTAGAAAGTTGGGGACCTTCTGGAGATGATTAAGTCTTGAGGGCTTTGACCTCATGAATAAAGTGAATGCTGTTATAAAAGAGACCCAGAGAGCTGCCTTCCCCTTCTGCCATATAAGCACACAGCTAGAAGGCACTCTCCATGAAGATCAGGCGCTAACAGATGCTGAATCTGCTGGTGATTTGATCTTGGATTTCCTAGACACCAGAACTGTGAATAATGTTGTTTATAAATTAGCCAGTCTAAGGTAATTTATTGTAGCTTCCTGAATGGACTAAAACAGAGGTGGGGATCAGGGAATAAAAGAATAAAGTTTTTATATGTAATTGAAGTTAAGTTGTTTTCAGCTTAAAATAGCTTGTTAAGATGTTTTATGTAAGTCCCATGGTAGCACCAAGATACATAATAGATAAAAAGAAAGAAATCAAGTTAAATCACTACAAAAAAACTAAGAGATAACTACGGGAGATAGTAAAGAAAAAATAAGGTACAAAGGGACTGTAGGATTGTTAGAAAACCACTAACAAAATGGCAATGGCAATGGTGAGTCTTTAATCAATAATTTACTCTGAATGTCAATACATTAAGTTCTCTAAGCGAAAGACACAGATAATGGATAAAAAATGATGCAACAGTATACTGCCTATAAGAGAAAATCATCGTTAAGGACACATATAGGCTAAAAGGAAGGGATGTAATAATATATTTCATACAGATGGTAACTGAAAGAGAACAGAGGCAGCAATAATTATGTCTTAAAAAAACTTTCAGTCAAAGGCTTTCAGTCATAAGAAAAAAAATCACTGTATAATTATGAAAGGGCCAATTAATCAATAAGATAAAAAAATTGTATATGTCTGTGTACCCAATAGAGAAATTATCTGAACAAGTGCAAATCAAAACCACAGTGAGCCAAGTGCAGTGGCACATGCTTGTAATCCCAGCAGCTCATGAGGCTGAGGCAGGAGGATCATGAGTTCAAAGCCATCCTTGGAAACAGCAAGGTGATGAGCAACCCAGTGAGACCCTGTCTCTAAATAAAATACAAAATAAGGCTGGGGATGTGGCTCAGTGTTCGAGTGCCCACGAGTTCAATTTTTAGTACTGGGGAGTACCGAAACAAAAACAAACAAACAAAAAGCAAAATACCACAGTGAGACATCATCTCATACCTGCTAGGGAGCCCACTATCCAAAGAGAACAAGTATTGGTGAGGCTGTGGAGGAAGGGGAGCCTGTGCACTACTGTTTGGAATGTAAATGAGGCAACCATTATGGGAAACAACATGGAGTTTTCTTAGAAAACTGAAAATAGAACTACAGTCTGATCTAGTAATCACATTCCTGGATATGTGATTACTAGATCATATATCAAAAGGAAATGAAATCAGTGTCATGGAGAGCTATCTTCACCCCCATGTTCCTTGCAGCATTATTCACAAAAACCAAGATATGGAAACAAATTAAGTGTCCATCAGCAGATGCATGGGTAAAGAAAATACAGTCTATTGCATGTAGAGTGGAAAAATATTAAGCCATAAAGAAGGAAATTCTGCCATTTGTAACAACATGGAAAAACCTGGAGGACATTCTATTCAGTGAAATGAGTCAGACACAGGAAGACAAACACTGCATGATCTCATTTAAATGTAGAACCCCCCAATTTTTAACTCAAAGAAGCAAAGAATAAAAAGAAGGTTGCCAGGATCTGGGCATAGGGAAAATGGGAAGATGTTGTTCAAAGGGTATAAACTTTCAGTTACCAGATGAATAAGTTCTGGGGGTATAATGGATACCATTATTGTAGTAAATAATACTATATTAATTTCTTAAAATTTGATAACAGATTTTAAGTATCCTCATCCACTCCATTGGTAACTAGAGATTGTGTTGAATAATATTAATTTCATTGCATTACGGTCAATATACTATATATATATATATATATCAGATTATTACATCATACGCTTTGAATATATGGATTTTAAATTTGTCAATTATGCCTCATGAGGGCTGGAAAAAGAACATTATAAAAGAACTAAAAAGTATGATGTGGTAGGAGTATGTTTATTTCTTACTATATATTTGTTACTGTGCTGGGTACTAGGACAGCCAATGGTGAAGAAGCAACTATGTTTTTTGACATTATGAAACAGAAATAGTAACTAATTCTATGAAACTATGTGGTGGTTTAACTGCATGCTGTGATCCTAATTGAATACTATCTATCTTTTCCTTTTATCATAATAAGAATATTAAAAACATTTGGATTTTCTTGGAACTGTTTAGATATGCACATATAGAAATCCAGCATTAGTGAGCAATATCTAGTTTCTATGAGAGACTTTAGGAAGAATTTTTCAATATGATTCAAATTATAGTAAATACTCATGTATATTAGTGACATCCAAGTCCCATGATTCTCTGTTATCTTTTGCTTGATGTATTTTGGGTCAGATAGAACATCTTTGGGTACTCTTATTGGTGCATTTCCAGAAGATTTTCTTAGTTGTTCAATTTACTCCACTAAATCACTCATTAATTCATTGATTCAGGACAGATTGATTAATTGATTAATACATATGTAGTTTTTCAGTAGGAGCTTCAAAATTAGGAATAAAATATGATTAAGACACAAATCTAGTCTTACAAATTTTATTGACCAGTCATATTGAAAAGTGGAAGATAAGTACTCAAAACATAATTATGATAAAAGTATTTCTCAGAAAAGAAGACTATGTAAAGATCTATGAGGAAAACTATTTCTGTTCATTTCACTTCAGTGAAGAGGGTATTTGACATAATCTCTTAACACAAATTACTATTTAGGTAAATAGAATTGGATTTGGGAGACAGCACTCCAGGAAGAGAAAATAATGAAAACAAACAAACAAACCTAATATAACATGAGAAGTGGTATTCATGTTTGTAATGCATGGGATTTTTTTACATTGTTATAATTTATTGTGATTATTATTATTATTACTATATCTAATTTTTAAAATTTGTTTTAATTAGTTACACTTGACAGTACAATGATCTTGACATATCATACATTTGAATCAGGTGGGCTATAATTTCTCATTTTTCTGAGTGTACAGGTTTCAGAATTACATTGGTCAATGCATGGCATTTTTATTGATGCAAGTTAGAAATAAGACTGGAGACCCATATGATGGCCTTAAAAATATTTCAAAAATTTTTGATTGTTGGCTTTAAGTAGGCAATGGGAAGCTATTGAATATTTTTGAACAGCAGAATCATTAGTCTGAACTACTGAAGAGATACTGCTGTCATTTGGGGGGATACAAGAGATGTGCACATTGGAGAAACTGTGTACATGTTTAGGAACCCATTCTGATGAATCTTCCCTGGGGTGTTTTATGCAGACAGTGGAATTGCAGGACCAGAACTCACTAGAGAGGTGAGAGCTCTGGTGGTTTCTATTAGAGTCACTTCCACCAGTGTGGGTGCTGAATCATGAAATCGGACTGAGATTTCCAAGGAAAAACTTGAGTTTATGTATCTAAAAGATCATAGTGTCTAGGGTTTAACACTGAGGCTGGAGGGGAACAAAATAACATCTAAAATTAGAAGATGGGGAACAGAAAGACAAAACCCTGGAAACAGTGTAATAATTTCAGTGTGAGAAAGAGAAATAGAAAAGTAGAGAAGTATTATCCCTGAGAAGCCAAGGAAGCGGAATGAAGAGATGGAAAGCGAGAGGGTGCTGTCAAATGCACCCAGAGGATCACAGATGAGCAGTACTGAAGGAATACGAATACAGGAACCTATAGAAGGTGAGCATTTTTACAAAGAGTACATACAGCTCACTGCCTTTTCACTGCGAATTACACACAAACTCTTAAGTCACAGACATCAAAATAAATTACTCTTCAAGCGCACAATCCATATGGTGATCATAGAAAGAAGGGTGGCTGATGGTGTGGAAATCTCATGTTTCTTTACCTCTGCCCTTGTGTCACGTTGGGATCTTCATTGTTAGTCATGTGCTTTGTATAGTTGAATGAAGTACTTAAAATAAATCCCCAAAGTCTTGGCAGGAAAAACAGAAAGGGACCATGCTTTGTGTGTCTTGGGCATGCGTGTGAGTGTAGGGGGAGGTGATGGGTTTAATTGGCCTGGACCTGGTCCTACTTTTCATTCTCTTCTATATGTTCTTTTTTTACTGGTTCTTTTTAGTTATACATAACATGAGGATTCATTTTGACATCATTATAAAAGCATGAAATATAATTTGCTCTAATTTAGTCTCTAGTGCTTCCCCTTTCCCTCCCCCTCTCTCTCCCCTGTTTCCTTCCCTTTATTCTACTGAACTTTCTGGTTTTTACTTAGTATTTTTTTTTTTAATTAATGTCTTGTGGTTATACATGATGGTGAGATTCAGTGTGGTATATTAATATATGTACATAGAAAAATTGGGTCAGATTCATCCCACAGTTCTTCCTTTACCCACCCCCCGCCAATTACCCTTAATCCCCTTCTTTTACTCTAAGTACCTTCTCTTTTGATGGAATTCCTTTTACCTTTCTCTCTCTCTCTCTCTCTCTCTCTCTCTCTCTCTCTCTCTCTCTCTCTCTCTCCCCACTCTTATTTTGGACTAGCTTCCTAATTTCTGAAAAACTTTCAACTTTGGCTTTCTGGGTCTGGCTTATTTCATTTAGCATGATAGTTTCCACTTCTCTCCATTTACCAGCAAATGCCATCATTTTATTCTTTATGGCTGAATAATACTCCATTGTGTATACATACCACACTCATACATTGTTAGTGGGACTGTAAATTACTGCAACCACTCTGGAAAGCAGTATGGAGACTCCTCAAAAAACTAGAAATGGAACCACTATATGACTCAGCTATCTCACTCCTTGGTATATATCCAAAAGATCTAAAATCAGCATATTATAGGGATACAGCCACATCACTGTATATATAAGCACAATTCACAATGACCCAGCTATGGAACCAACTTAGGTACTCTTCTGTATGTTCTTTATCAAGCTCAGAACTATGTTATTTGCAAATGAAATAGTGAACAAAGCTGAGATGCCACTACAATATTTTTTCTTTAACAAAATCTTACTTTTTTAGGACAGCTACTTTTCATAATTTTCATGTTACCATAGTGATACAAAATTAACAAAATGGGGAGTGAAGGAATAGAAATCAGATAGATTTTGCAATGCACAAAGTTGACTAATGATACACAATAATGGAAAGAAATTTAATATATTTGACCTAAAGTTATAAGTAACTTGAATTTATTTTCTCAGTCTTTTAGTTTTTATGTTCTTTTTGATTGACAGCTTAAATATCTTCCTTCTGTTAACCTCCTTTTGACATTGCTGAAATGCAATCTTTGCTGATGAGTATTTCTTAACTTAAAACAGAAGGTAAATGGACTGTATTCTGCCCAATTGTACCTTCCTGAGTATGTACCCATTAAATTTGGTTTTACTTTGGATGCCATTAGCATGGGCTCCAAAACAAACAAAACCAAACAATGTAGAAATTTACTTTTCTGTAAGAATAGTCCCAAAGTAGGAGGGAAGATCAGCTTGTACAAGACCCACAGTTTCAGAAGACTAGAATATTTTTGTTATTGCTCCATTCATATGGCTTCTTCTCAAACTCACTTCAGAGTGCCCTGTGGCTGCTTCACTGTTACTATGTCTGTATTCCTGGCAGCAAAAAGAAGGAGTATGAAAGAAGTAGCACTTCCTTTCCTTTTGAGGAAATGTTTAAGAAATATTCTCTACACTTCTGATTCATTTTCTGGGCTGGAAGTTGAGCACAATGTGGATCCTGTCTGCAAAAGTCTGGACTATGTAATCTTTTAGGTGGGGGAAATTTTCCATTCAACTATAGGCAGAATAAATCGTCATTTTTCGTATTCAAAATTGCTTCATAGACTTCCCATTAATGAAGAGCTAATTAGAAATCCCACAGTTTGGTGTTTTACCTTGTAATACAATTCAAATGCATTCTTTTTTTTTTTTTTTTTTTTAGAGAGATGAGAGAGAGAGAGAGAGAGAGAGAGAGAGAGAGAGAGAGAGAGAGAGAATTTTAATATTTATTTTTTAGTTTTCGGCGGACACAACATCTTTTTTTGTATGTGGTGCTGAGGATCCAACCGGGCCCCACGCACGTCAGGCAAGCGCGATACCACTTGAGCCACATCCCCAGCCCCTCAAATGCATTCTTACAGATTTATTTTGCCTTACACACACACACACACACAAAAAAAAAAAAAAAAAAAAAAAACCTTCGGTCATACTATATTGAAGAATATTTATGAACACTTTTCCTTATATTTTTTTGTACATTTTTCCCTTTGTAGTCTTTCTCATTTAGAGATTTGTCTCTCTGCAATTGCTTATTGAAATATTATTTAGATAGAGAAATGATAAGTACCATCTCTTAAAAACATTTTTCCTAATTTCTACATAGCATGCTTTACTTCTTTGAATTCTCACAGTGTTTGATTTGAATGTCTGGAATATTGTGCAACTTATATTACATTTGTTTTTGCTCTAATGTCCTGGTAGAAAAGAAGTTCCATTGTGAGGTATTATGGGATGGAAACTTAATCCAACTCCGATGTTTAGAGTTGGGACCTTTGGGAGGTGATTAGAATGAGTTGAAGTCATTAGCAGGAGGCCCTAAGGATTGAATTGCTGGTGGCTTTATAAGAGAGGGAGAGAGACAGATGATAAATGCATCCTTATCTCACTGTCTTTTGACATGGGATTCCCAGAGCCACCTTGAGATTCTGCCAGCAAAGAAGGCCATCACCAGATGAGGCTCCTCAACCTTGGACCAGAACCACGAACCAAAATAAGTCTCTTTTTTTAAAAAAATAATATCATCAGTCTGTGGTATAGTGTTACTAGCCAGTGGATGAAGACAATGCCTCATTTCCTTTATTTATATACTGAAATCCTCGAATACTTAGTGGAGTTGTAAAAAATACAACTGGAAATTAAATTTCCACAGAAGTTTATGCTTGTTTCTTAAGCTCTACAGAAACAAAACAAAACAAAACAAAATTATATGAAGAATTTTTTTCCCCCAGAATTAAGATGATGCTGTTTGAAGTATGAAGTTTGAATACACAGCAAAAGACCAAGGATGCCCTGAAGAAGGTGGTTCAGGTTCACAGTGAACCTAAATGTGTTTATCCTCCTCAGCAGGCAGAGAAGTATCTAGCAAGTGTCTTGTCAGTTCATCTAGAAAGAGGTTCTTCCCACGCCGGCAAGATTCTATAACTCATGAGCTGGGAAACTAAGCCTAAGAGTCTCGTAAAATGTCTTGTGAATTCCCAAGGGAGAGAGCTACCCATACAAACCTGCTCTAATTTTCCCACAGACCTGTTACTTCATACCCAAGTCACTTGCTAGAGTTTGACTCTTGACCTAAAATGGGAGGTAAAGATTTGTTCTGCCTGTGATGGACATTGCAGCAGAGAACTCTGGACAGTGTCTTTTGGATGGGAAGGAGAGGAGACAGGATGTCTGTAGTATAACCAGGTCACTGCTGTAGTGACAGATCTAGATTTAAACCTCAGCTCCACCTGCTTAAATGGTTTTGCTCTCAGTTTCCTGAAATAAAAATAGAAAAAAACAATATCCATTATTGTATACTGCCTTGCTATATAATAAATATAATTATTTAAAGACTGAATGTTGTTGAGTAAAACAAAATCTTCCAAAATCATGGGTCAGGTTTTTTTTTTTTTTTTTTTTTTTTTGGTAAGACTGGAGGGGTGGCTTCCAAGAGAAGGGACGACTTCCAAAAGAAGGGACAAGGTCAAAGTTCTCTTGTGGACTTAGAGGTTGGTTTTCTGTTGGACCTTCAGTCTGTATATTCATACTCCTTGAATTAGGCATCCTTAACCATAGTTATAAATAGCACGATTGAGCAGAAGTCCCACGCTTTATGGTAGGAATCTGTAGGGACAGAAAAGGGAGATGCTAAGGCAGGATTCTGGCTTATTCTTTCCTTACCCACCAATGGACATTGAGCCAATAAAGGGGCAGGTGCTGCCATCCCTGTTCTATGCCTTTGACACAGGAGGAAATGTTAGAACTGCTCCAAGTGCCCCAGATTTTTATTCTCTTAATTTATTGGATTTAATCACCAAACAATGGTAAAGCAGAGGATAGTCATGCCCTACTTTTCTCTCCATCCCAGGAGAGTCCTTTCCCCCACTTTAAGGAGGTTACTACTCAGAAAGCAGCCACTACTCCCTGGGATCTCTCCTGCTAGAATCACTGTGCCCCAACGCATACTTTGTCCCCCAGCACACTCTGTAGTGGTTCAGCAGAGTACATTATTAAATCATTCCTGTGATGTAGAGGCTGAGACGACATGCCCTCCCCTGCATTTTCTTCCTCATGGTGTAAGCGGCCACATGTCTAAGGTATCACGTGAGGGTTCTGCTTTGAGAATCAGTGCTAAGATGAGGCATCAATACCTTTCACCCACACATTAGTCACACAGTCATTCCAAATTTGTTCTCCACATTTATTAAATTCCTCAGAAGAAATCAAAATACAAAAATAGAATCCCCATACACATTCTAGGCCAAAGATGATAATTCTAATGTTATCAAATCTGAAATAAAATTGATTTACTCTCATGGATAAAAGTGCAAAGTCCGAAATTCTTAGGTCAGATTAAAATCCAAATTCATGTTTGTCCAGTCGGTTATTCTGCTAATCCTTAGCCAGAGGTTCTTGATGCCTGCCTGGGTAAACTTTTGATTCTACTACCGCCTAGAATAAATATATTTCATTGGAATGGACAGTATTTGGGGGCTTCAGGAATCACACTAATACAGTGGATTCAAGATCAGTCCTACAAAGTTTATTTCATGGCTTTGGATGAAGTTGACCAGTGTTGCTCTGACAAGCCTGATCAATACCAGTTAGAGCTGAGCCTCATTAATGCCTGTTGGGCAGTTGGGAATCAGCTGTCTGGCTTTTCAAAGCAGAAAACACTGTCTCATGATTTGAGGTACACTAGACCCACAGTTGACTTTTCTGGTAGTTGCATCTGTTCACAGGCTGGCTCTATGTCATTCCCAGATCTGCCCAGAGGTCACCTCTTCCTTCAGAGAGGGATTTCCTGACTCTCATCTCATATCGCCCTTAATCACATCTCTTCTTATCTTTTCATCACGTATCACCATGTGATATTAAATGTCTACCTTATTTGTTACACTTGCTATTAGACTATAAATGAAGGTCAAGAACATTGTGGTCTTACCCTCATCTCTATCCCTTTTGATGAGAGCAGCTTCCTGCACATGAGTCAACCCATCTGTGTCTGTGGAATAATGACTGGAATAAAAAGCAAAATTCTCCTAAGAGGCACTGCCACCCCCTTACATCTCATTTTCATTCCTAAGGCAAAACTGCCTTTAAATCCCTCTGTTCATAATTTCACCGTTTATTATCTTTTTTTCTTAATATATTAATTTAAGAAATTATTTTTCATTCCATGTTATAAATGATGAGGCTTCTTTAGTTCAGTTTAGCTTTCCCTTCACCTCCCTTACTATTGGTAGTATTATTTTGTAGTCTATGAATTATTTACTAAAAATCATTTCCTTGTTATGGCAGATGTTATGAAATGACTCAGTATCCATTTTCTACAGTACTTTTTCCGTCAGCTTTGACCCCTTCATCCTGTCTAGAATGTGAATAGGCAGCTGCGTAAGGTAGCATCCATTTGGCAGTCCTGCAAGAGAAGAAAGAGAGAAAGATCCCAAATCATTAAATTATTGAGAAGGTGTCCTGGCCTAGGACTGAGACAGACACACCCACATGCTTTCCCATTGCTTCTAATCCTCATTTTACTGTTATTTTTTGTTGAAAGCACATTAACCGATTTCATCAATTTTGGGACATAATTCTTGGCTCCCCATTATGCAAAATGAGGAAATAAGGGTCCCTGCATTTCTTTCCAGTTCTTTCCTCCGACAGTTTCTCTTTACGATATCATTATTTTGCTATCACGGTTTATAACTCATACATGCTGTTCTATTATGGTAATTAATTCTCCCAGGATTTGCCTTCAGAATTAATCTGAAATTTGATAAATAATGAACAGCAATATAATTATGTAAATATCAGTCACAATTAGAACCTCATATTGTGATTGGATTCAGAAACAAAAACCTGTGCAGCTCAAAGGAGAATCTTGAATTGTAGTCAGATGTAGTCTTACAGTGCACTAAATTATATTTTGTTTGGTTTGTTTCATATTTGGACCATGACTTTCTTGTATTGCTATTTTCTAAAGTTTTTAACTTTTATTTTCTCATCATAAAAATATATTTTTGGGCTGGGGTTGTGGCTCAGTGGTAGAACATTTGCCTCAAATGTGTGAGGCACTGGGTTTGATTCTCAGCACTGCATAAAAGTAAATGAATAAAATAAAGGCCCATCAACAACTAAAAAAAATATTTTAAAAAATGTATTCTTCATCAAATCACTAATCTTTAGCCCAGTTTCTCAACTAATGTTCTTAGATGTAAGTATTCCAAATTATTTCTAAATTTACACACAGTGATACATGCATTCATTTTCCTAAGACTGGCAGATGGCATTGCATTTTCTTTCCCACTTACCACTAAACATGTTTTCTTTTTTCTTCCATGATATTTGTAATATAATATTTTGAAATTGGATTGACTTGATTACCAGTGATTCTAAACAGTTTTTTCCTTTTAATTAAATGTTCTAAGCCTTTGTGTGTTTACAATTAAAATAGTCATTCATGTCCTGCTATTTTTATTATAATTCTTTTATGTTAATTTTGATATAAAAACTTGGTCATCAGAAACATTTTCTGAGTTTACTTTAAGTTCTGTTTGTACAATGAACTTATTTTATTGCATTTGTAGCCTTTGCTTTTGTTTTTATACCAAAGTATTATAGTGGAAATTGATCAAATCAACAAATCTTGTCTTTGTATCACTGATGTCATTATATCTGAACTTACAAGTTAATTTTGTATGTGTGTACTAATATTACTTAACTGATGATTTCAGAAATACATTCATTTTGGTTCATTTGCATGTTAAGGAGTATCTCAGACTTAGAAAACAATGAAGTATGTGTTCAATGTTCTCATGAAGCATATATTCAAAATTAATTTGTAATTCAAAGATCTCAATTTGTTTATGAACATCTGTCAGTTTTGAACATCTTAACTAACCCTTATGTTTAGGCTTATGATCATTGACCAGTTGGAAGCAACATTACTCCCTGGTTCTCTTCTATGCCAATTTCTGTTGGTTCTCTTGATCCATGGTTATAAGAATTACCTAATCTTGCAAACACTTTTTTAGGGCAATTAGTGTTAAAATTGTAAACAAAATGGTTGTGTCACTGGGCCTGGTGGTACACACCTGTAATCCCAGGAGCTCAGGAAGCTGAGGCTAGAGGATTGAGAGTTCAAAGCCAGCCTCAGCATACCACACAGTGAGGCCCTAAGCAACTCAGTGAGACCCTGTCTTTAAATAAAATATAAATAGGTTTGGGGATATGGTTCAGTGGATGAGGACCCCTGGTTTCAATTCCTAGAACAACAACAACAACAAAGTTGTGTCTTCATTTCCTTTTCTCCAAAGGAAAAAAATACAGAAGCAAGGGAGCAAGTGCTCATGCATGCGAGTGTGCACGCACGCGCGCGCGCGCGCACACACACACACACACACACACACATACACACATTATAATCTTACACTGTTCTGTCTTCATTATTCCTAACACTAAGTAATTTTATGAATTAATGGACTAGGTATTCTTTTGCTTTGTTTTAAAAACTTAAGTTTTAACGAGAAAGAATGTGTTTCAATCCAGAAATGTGTAATATATCTAATGGTTTTTGTTTGCTGTGTGTTTTTGTTTGATATTCTCTTTCCTTAGAAATACCAGGAAATGTATTCTGATAGTTAACATTTATGTGAATGTTTCTAAAATACAGTGGGCAGGCATTACAACATAGAGCAGAATATGGGTTTCTTTTTTGAGATCTTTACCACTTGCTGGGTGAGTTAATTTTCTTTTTTTGATTTTTTTTTTTTTTGGTGGGTTAATTTTCTTAATGTAGAGCCTATAAAATTGAGATAATAGTAATAAGTATGTCATAAATGTTTTGTGAATCCTACATAGAAAAAAGTATTAAGTGTTCAGAATAAAAACTTGAAAATATACAATAGTATAAATATTTGATTTATTGTTTTTATAAATTATTAATTTTAATAACTGTGTAGTTTTGAAGGTAGGTCCCATTGCAATACACCTGGATTAACTCCAAACTCTTCATAAGTTTAATATCCAGGAAAAGGCATTTTATGGCTATAATATATTATTTAACTAATAAAAATGTTTTATTGATCTAAAAACAGGGGGGAATAGGATCATTTTGAAAATACACTAAATAGATTTTCTACCTATATACATTTATATGCATGTTTTATTAAAACTGACCATTCCTTATAAGACTAAACTGATGTAAATATTCCCACCATTACAAATAAATTATTTCTTTAATGTATGTAATTGTACTATGACTAAACAGTTGCTAGTAAATTCTCTTTTCAGTATTTTATGTAGATCTAAAACAATCTAAATGCTTTCCTCCTTACAAGTATTTTTTTATTAGTAAGTTTAGCAGAGACAAAGAAGTTACTGAACCACTATAAAGCATAATTGTCTTAATGTTCTTATTTATTCTTTCACAGATTACTTAATGTTTTCCTTGATTGCTATCTTTTTATGTATTTCTTCTAGTAAATGAAAGATTCACTCAAACAAAAACATTTCAATGTTAGCTGGCACTAAGAGCAAAATCAAAGCCTGTGATAATAGCCAGTATAAGGTGAGGAAAGCTTCCAATTTTTATTTATTTACTTAGTACTGGGGATTGAACTCAGGGACACTCGACCACTGAATCACATACCCAGCCCTATTTCATATTTTATTTAGAGACAGGGTCTCACTGAGTTGCTCAGCACTTCGCTTTTTTTTGCTGAGGTTGGTTTTGAACTCTCAATCCTCCTGTCTCAGCCTCCCAAGTTGCTGGGATTGCAAGCTTGCGCCACCGCACCCAGCCAAAGATTACAATTTGAAAGACAACATTAAATGGACTCATAAATGAAAATTTCTCTTAAACTTTTTATCTATTTAAATTTATAACCCCTCTGTTTCCCAAAGTACTGAGATAATTGAGATGAATAAAATGCATATTAAATTACGAATTCCTCCTATTAAAAATAGCTACTAGTTTTAGGTAAAATTTTAGCTACTATTCAAACAAAGAGTGTTTAAAATCTAGATAACGTACTTTTTGGTTAAGGAACCTTGTTAATGCTGAGAAAGATGATGATTATGAGCTATTGTTCTAGAGGCCACTCCTTTGGGAATTGTCCTTTACAGTTTTCTCGAAATTCATAATTCTAAAGAAAATGAAAAACAATCAAAATGTTTTATGGTTTAGATATGAGATGTTTCCCCCAAAAGCTCATATGGTCAGCAACACAGGAATGTTCAGAGGTGAAATGATTACCTTAAAGGGATCTGTAACCACATCAGTGAATTAATCCATCTGATGGATTACGAATTCGAATGGAATTACACTTACTGAGTGGTAAGTGTAGGCAGGTGGCTTATGGGTGGAGGCATGCCCTTGGGGTTTATATATTGTCCTAGGTGAACCGAGCTCTCTCTGCTTGCTGGCTGCCATAAACTGAGCAATTTTCCTCCACCACACCCTTCTTCCATGATGTTCTGTCTCACCTCAAGCCCAGAGGAATGGAGTTGGCTGACCTGAAACTGTGTGTGCCAAATAAACTTTTGCCCTTTGAAGTTGCTTTGGTCAAGTATTTTGATCACATTGATGAAAAGATGACTAACAAGATGCTGAGTATAACAAAAGAAAGTATTATTATTATTATTTTTTAGATTTATAGAATCCAGAACATCTGGTAACCTTCAGATTACAACAGAATGTATAATGCCCCCTCCTGATTTGTTAGTCCTGCACAACAGCTAACACAGAGCATGTGAATTGTTGTAACTTGAAGGAACGTTTATCTAAATAATTACAGGAGAGGCTGGGATTGTGGCTCAGCGGTAGAGTGCTCGCCTAGCACAGGTGGGACCTGGGTTCAATTCTCAGTACCACATAAAAAAAAAAAAATAAGAGCATTGTGTTGTGTCCATCTACAAAAAAGATTCTCTCTCTCTCTAAAAGTTCATTCATTGACTAAGTTCTTTAAGATTTTTTTTTTCTTTTTTTTGTAGAGGACACTGATAGCCCTAGTTTATCATCTCAGGAGGCCAATACTTGGATAGACCAGATTTCCTTCCTACGAACTCAGTTTCCTGAATATTGGCGTTCAAGCGGTGGGTGGCAAGCAGTAACACTATAAAACAGTAACACTATAAAACAAGATTCAGTAACAATATAAAACAAGAAAATTTGACTTGGACTTAACTTTTGAAGATATCATCCAAACTCTGCACAAAGGTGATATTCTGGGCCTTTCTGTGAGGAAAACCATTTTTTAAAAAATTTAGGCAGAGATTTAAAATACTTCAATGTTGACTCACTCTATTGAAACCAAATCATAAATAGCTGAAGAGATTATTTTTGATCTAGATGTTGTAAAGATAATTTCTCAGTCATGGATATTTCTATAGAGATTATAGTTCTTGAAAGGAAAGTACATGGAAATACATGGGCAGTAAATCTTGCTACATCTGTAAATTTAGCAGAAATAGATAAGTGCATGAAACAATCAAACAAAGGAAACTCAGCTTCTTTTGCCAGCTAAGGACAGAACATTCTGCTTACTATTATTGCATTAACAAACTACTTCAAAAATTTATAGTATATATCAGTGTCCTTTTATTATTATATCATATTCTGTGAATTAGGACAGGGCATGTGGTATGGCTGGTTTCTGTTCTGTGATGACTGAATCTTAAAGACTGAAATAATCTTAATGATTTATCTGGTTACTGGAAGGCTAGAAGATTAGGACTTAAAAGCTACATATGGCCTCTCTATTTATTTTGGCTTTCTCATGGTATGAGATTTTGGTTAGTCAGACTCCATATATGATATGAAGAGCTCTATCTATGAGCATTCCAGGGAATAAGACAGCAGCCGAATCACAGAATCACATTTTATGACACAACCTTGGAAGTCACACACAGTAATTTCCTCTGTGCTGGATTCATTGTTGCAGTTATAGGGATGACAGGGAAACTTCCCCTGTCCTTTCCAAATATTCACTGGAATAAACTGACAATGGACAGATTATAGGAGAAAAAGGCACACAAATTTATTCACATGCATTAACTTATTGGTGATCAGAAGAGAGTGATTTACCAAATAATTCACTGAGGTTTAGATACTTATGTACCATTCTTTATTGAGGAGACAGAAATGGGGAAGGTAGCTAAGTTATGCCCACAGCTTCAACACAAACAAAGGATGTCTTATGTGCAGGTAAAAGTTCCCAGGTAATCTTCTAGAGCTGCCCTCTGTAGAGTATATGAAAGTCTGTCTGAATGCAGTGAGAATTTGTCTTTTAATCTCCTCTCTTCTCTGGTGGTTAATCTTTCCTAGTTATTTGATGAGATTCCTGGGTGGGGATGGGGTGGGGGGGTAGGGAAGCTCAATACAATTCCAGTTCTTATAGAAGTTCTCTCCGTCAAATAAGGGAATTTTGGAAAGAGTTCTTCCTGACTCTGAGACTGTTTCTTCAGTTCAGCATGTCAAGGTACTACTATACATCAGGGTATCATTTTTTTTTTTGAGCCCAAACACAATCACAAGCTTCCCATATTCAAGCAGAGGAGCCATAGATAGCAGTTTAAAGTGGGAGGAGTGGCAAGATTATAAAAAGAGAATGTGGGTTGGGAGATACGGGAGAGGGGCGACGTTAAAATACTTTTATTCGTTGGAATATCTTTATGCTTTCAGAGCTACTGAATTGTGTTCTTGGTTTTATTACACATTAAAGTAATAGAAGATTTTAAGCACATTCAGCTTAACATGAACTTCACAATAAAATGAACAATATTCACTTTTTCAAATAAAAAAGATTGTACCAGAGTCAGATGTAATGGCACATGCCTGTAATCCCAGCTATATAGGAGGATGAGGCAGGAGGATTGTAAATTCAAAGGCAACCTGAGCAACTTAGTAAGACCCTATCTCTTAAAAAAAAAAAAAAAAAGGAAAAAGGACTTGGGATGTAGCCCAGTGTCAGAACTCTTGCCTGATACAAGAGGCCCTGAGTTCAATCCCTAGTACTGGAAAAACAAAAACAAAAAAATCCTATCTAACAACAATAAAACAAACTAATAAACACCAAACAAAGCAAAAAAGCTAAAAAAAAAAAAAAAAAAAAAACAAAACCCGCAAAGAATAGATTCTACCAAAGGTAATGAGCAAATAGTAAAGTCAAATTTCATAAGAGTAAAAATGTTCTGATACTAAAAGATGTTGAACTTTGAAATAAGGCTGAAGGAGTTTGCAGAATCAGATTAGCATAGCCTGAAGTACTGCTCTTTTCCAACTCTATAATTGCTTTACAAGTGAAAAGAAGACACAAGCCATCTGCCTTATGCTGCATTGTTCACACTCCTGTTATTAAACTGGTAAGAAAAAGCATCCTTTCACTATTAGGCCTAAAAGAGAAAACACATTTTTCTGTGCTTTTATTTGATTCATAGATACACATTTTTAAAGAACTTTTCTGCAGCAGCTATTCATAGTCTATTTCTATATCTCTATCTACCTACATATCATTCTACTATTTATAAACACAGCAAACAACAACATCAACAACAACAAAAGGACTGACTGCTATCCCTCCAGGACTCCTATTTCACTTAGCTTTGCAAGGTGAGGTAATTAGTAATATGAAAAAATAAACAAGCACAACTGCCTGAAAGTTTCATATAAATAGATCTTAGCTTAGGGTGGTAAGGTCAAGTGCTTTCTGAATTAAACCTCTGATGATTTCTGGGATTGAAGTGGAGACCAGAATTTTTCTGGGGCATGTGTTGGGAACGGATAGACACAGATCTGGGGCTAAGGGACCACTGCTGTGCATAGGGCCTCTGCCTGGGTGTTTAGGAGTAGATGCAAAAGCTTAGAAAAACCCAAGCCTCTTATAGAACTTTTCTTGGGTTTTCATATATATATATGTTTTCTCATATATATGGCATTATACCTACTAGGACCCGGGAACTACCAAGAAAACGAAATCCTTGTGGGAATTTACAAGTGAATCTTTTTTACTTGATGAATGAATGACAAACACCTGCCCACCCTTGAGCCCTAAGATGGGAATGTATTTGTTGCTTTTGTATGCCAGCTTTTTTTTTTCTTGAATATCATGTGGAAGCTATGAAGCTAGTACTGTTGCTATTCAAGAGATAGCATTGACCATATATTCATTGAAATTATGTCTATGAAGATATTTGATGAAAAACTATGATGTGTGGAGTAGGAGAAAGAAGTTTGTGTGTTAGACTTATTTTGTATTCTTATCTACCACTTACCAGCTGTACAGCTCTGAGCAATGCTCTGTTAAAGGAAAAAATTATTCATGACACTTGTTAAAGATGGTAAAACAGACTTTATTGAAGGGGTTTCCATGGCAACAGGTATAGGGACCACTGCACCAGGATCTTGCAGTGGGGGAGATAGAATTGCTTCAACTAGGACTCTAACAAGGACAAATGGGGATTTATAACCAAGGAACAGAGTGATGGTGAGTGGATGAAAAATTACTAAGAGGAAACATGAAGGGTAAGAGGTTCCTGGCCAACCTGACTTCATAGGATTATTGCTGAAAGCAGGCCACGGTGATAATATATCCAGGGTGGTCAGATAATAGGATTCTCACTCAAACTGAATTCAATAAGGATTTGGCTTAGTAAAGCAGAGGACTTAGAGGAGCCTGTATGAAATCTTGGTCAAAGGAGAGAGTGTCAGCTGTTAATTTCTGTGACCCTTGGGTTCATCTTCTGTAAAACCACAGAGGTTTGTGATATGAATAAAAGTTATAAAAAGGACTTCATCCATAATAACAGAAACTTAATGTGACATACTACATATCTTATTTTTTTCACATGAAAAATGCTTCTATTTTGACTTTTAGAAAGAATTACAGAGTTGGGTAACTTTTGTGGATGTAGGACAAAGCCACTCTGAATCTAATTATTTAATGTCACAAAAGTTAACTTGCAATTTATTTTTATTTCTTGACATTTCCATTCTACTCATGACCTCGATATAATTAATCCACACAGATAATTTTATTACTAATATAAGTACAAATTAATAATAGAAAACACTAATCACACACTTGCACACTCATTTTAATAATGATCTTATTCTAACTATAAAACAAATTAATACTTTTGCCCTGTATTGTGAATAAAACTTTCTTTTTGATCTTCTTATTTAATTTTTTTGTGTCAGAGGGAGGATAAATTGCTAGCATCCATATTTTAACCATTTTTCTTTGTTTTTCAGATGATAACTAAAGGAGAATTTTGCTTCTTACTACCAAGTATTTAACATTCCAGAAATAAAATAAAAGACTAGCCTATAATATTTTGAGATAAAAAATTCTTTTTAACAACATCATGTGGTTTATTAATTTTTTTTGACAATATAGACCATGATTTAATTTCAATGTTCTTCCTGAATTGTTCTTTTCTTAGCACTTATAAAAATTAAAGCTCTCTCTGTCCTTGGACCCAAGAGACAATTTTATTTTAATTGAACTCCTAAAACTAAAAATTCTATTAAACACCTTTAAACGCATTTGATGTTAAGAATATAGAGTCTAATTTCCTCAATCTGATTTGAAGAAATTAAACATTTGAATAAGGGTGGATTTTAATAGGAAACAAGAGGAGTTTCTTTTGTGCAGTGAGGAAATACTTTGTGCAAATTCAGATTTTAAACATTTAGTGCTTTGTTTAATTTGCCCTAGTAAAATTTTCTCAAAAATTTAAAATTGCAATTATTTAATTCAGTGTTCTCTTTGTGATTTTGACATTTTGAAGATGTTTATTTTAGTCAAGATGGTGTTATGAGTTCATGTTTTTATATACTTCCTTTGTTACAAACATATAACAATGACAGATAAAATAAATAAAGAGAAAACAACCAGAAGGTAGGTATAAGTGGGCTCAAAAGCAAAAGCTGATCATTCTGGTTTAAACTAGCTAAGACACATTGATTTGAAATTTCACACACTATGGACTAAAAGAAGTTTTTCAACTTCCAGGTTGGAAAAAATAGGCCGCATATCAATGAATGTGAATTAAAATTGATTTTTCCACCTACAACAACACTAGAACGTATTTACATAACAACTTCAACGTTCTGGTGGAAATGTATTTTTAGGTGCAATTATATACCCACCACAACATCAGTGGAATCAATAAGTAGAATAAAGACATGAAACTCCAACAAGACATGATCCACCAAACGAGCGTGTAAGCCAAGAAAGAGGAATACATCTGATTTAGGAAATAGCATCTTAAACACAGCAAGAAGGCAAAAAAATCAAGGATGTTCATGAAGGGAGGTCATAACAAGTAAGCTGTCTACAGAAACAAAGAAACCAACCTAAATACATCAAATCAGAAAACAGGAGTAGACCCAGGATAGTGAAATTAATAGGATGCTATGCTAGTCTCTTTTGTGTTGCTATAACAGAATATCCAAAGAGGATATTTTCACAAAGAAAAGGGATTTATTTAGCTCACAGTTCTAAATCTAGAGATTCAATGTTCTTGAATCTCTAGATTCAAGAGCATGGCCCCAGTATCTGCTTGGCTCTGGTGAGGGCTGTGTGGCAAATGGCATCACAATGATGGGAACAGGTGGGGAAGAAAAATAACATTATGAGGTAGGAACCAAAAGACTGGGAAAGGGATATATATATATATATATATATATATATATATATATATTTTTTTTTTTTTTTTTAAATATCAACTTGCTCTCCTGGAAACTAATTCACTCCTACTAGACCCAACCCACTCAGCAAGGCCAGCATTGATTCATTTATGAATGCAGAGCCCTAGATAACAAAACACTACAAATTAAGTGGCTTCAAACAATATTCATTTATTATCTCAGTTTCCATTTATTAGGAGTCCAAGAACATCCTTGAAGTATTCTTTGGTTGGAGTCTCACGGGGCTTCAATCAGGATGTTGACTGGACTGCACGATCACCTGAGGAAAGACCCACTTCCAGACTCCCTCAGGTTCTTGGGAGATTTCATTTCCTTGTGGCAGTAGAACTCACAGGGGTCATGTTTCTTTAAGGGCATTAGGAGAGCATCTCTGATCTCAGTGAGTGCCCCAACCCTTCTTTAAAAGCGTTTCTCCCAAATCTATACAGAATATTCTACTTTCTGAGAGAATCATATTCAACTGATTTGGGACCTTAAACACGCCTGCAAAAATTCTTCACCTTTGTCATATTCTGCATACTAGAACCAAGTCACAGGTCTTGTCTTCAGTAGGGGTGAGGAGTACATAAAAGTGAGAGATGGGGTCACTATAGGGTGTTTCCTTCACAAAAGGGTATGTGTGTATGTGTGATAAGACAAAGGGAGAAGGCAAGCTAAATTCTTACCTCCTATAATAAAAAGTCAGTATTGATAAGGCTTCGAGTGGAAAAAAAATCAAGAACTGATATGAGCATTTCATTGAGATGTGGAGGCAAATTCTGAACTCATCTGCCAAAAAGGGGAAGACGGTTTCTTTGAGAAGAAAAGAGTGATTATTGTTGATTTGATGACAATTGTTTTCCTGGGAAACTTATTATAACATGTGAATCTTTTAAAGTAGATTATGGTATAAATTTGATAAAAATAAAAAATATGAGAAGATTATGAGAGAGTTTTCGAGACTTCCAGAAAGAGCCGAGTTCTTAGCAGGGTGTGGGGGGGGCGAGGTGTACATTTGAAGTTACAGGCAGAGGAAATAAAAATTAATGTTCAACAAGACAGATTTTAATGGAGCTGCAGAATATCTGTAAAAATACAGAGGTTTCTTTATATGGATTAAGATAAACATTATGAAAAATGTTTGACACATAAAAGTAGACATTTATAATATCAAGGATAAAGAAAAATAAAACCCTAAAGTTATCACACATAAAAGGCAGATTATCTACAAAAAAATGACTATTGGAGTTAGAACAGAGCTCTTAATAAAATAAAGGTCACAAGAAAATGGAGAGCCACATTAAATGTGTCTAAAAACTGCTAATCTATCATTTTGTATTTGTACAGACTGGAATTTAAGAATTAGTTTAAACTGGGGACATTTCTAGACATATGAAGATTAAGAGTTTACTGCTCAGATTTTTCCCTACCAGAAAGAATGAACATAGAGAAAGTGTAGGATATAAAAATCAACTGTGAGGATGAAAATTAATTTTTAAAAATCAATTAATATTTATTAATTGCAAATAATTATTAGTAAATAATATTTATTAATTGCAATTATTAATTGCAAATCATAGTAGAAAGTAGAGACCCCAGCTTATTAATGATCAACAAAACTTATAACACAATGAAATTCACTTTAAACTTGCTGAATAGTACTAAACAAAAATAAAAAGAAAACCAAATCTGTCAGTACTATTCAGCATATGGAGAAATAGGAATTCTCCTCAGTGCTGAGGTGGATTGCAAAGCAATTTATCACTATTTCATAACGTTGAAAATCTGTATATAGTACCATCATTATCACTTAAGGAAAATTGGGATCATATTCAGAGACTTGTACAGGGATTTTAATTGCAGTACTGTTTATAATAGCACCAAACTAGAAACAGTTTCTATATCAAACAGCAAGAGACACAAATAAATTTAGGTTAATACAATAAAATATTGTACAGAATTGGAGAAGAATGAATGCTGGCTGTAAGTGATCACTGAAAAAATCACACAGACGTAATTTTGAATGAGAAGTATGGCTGCAGATTTGTGCATAAAATATAATACCACTTGTGCAAATGTGTGAAACATAAAATACTTGATGGTATTTATGAACATAGTATGTACAATAAATATATAAAAGATGCAAGAGTATGATCAATATCATAAACGACTAGCCACAAGGGAGTAGAGGATGGACTGGTGTTGAGCAGACATACCTGATGGGCTTCCACTCAATCTATGTAGAAAAGGGTTAGATTTGCTTAAGCAAGTAAGGTAATAGGTGACTACAAAACAAAAACGATGACAACAACACACACACACAGAGCACACAAAACATCAAGAGACCCATTTAAAAAAATAAAAATAAAAATAAAAGGAGCCCTTAAAACACAACTGAAATTTAAAATTTAACTTCATCATAACAACAATTAAGATGACCTGAAATTTAAAAAGATGTCAGCATCACGAGAATGTTTTTAGTTAAAACTATTTTCTTTCTTGTAGGACTCAAGTCACTTCAATGCTTATATTAAACATAATTTTGTCCCCTTTGATACTGAATTTTGCAGATATATTGATTAATTGGATAGAGATTATTTCATATAAATGGATTATAAGATAACTTGGAGGCATCCCCTCCTTTTCCTCTCCTTGACATTCCCTCTCACCTCCACCTCATGTCTCTGTCCATGGCAACACTGCAGATTCCAGAATCATCTGATTAAACTTTCAGGTGAGTCAGTTTGTTTGTTTGTTTATCTATTTATTTATTTGTTTGTTTTTTCTTTTAAAGTGAGTTTCTATTAGAATAAGAAAGTCTTCCAACAATTAACGTGATCAAACACTTTGTGTACAATAATTGTCCCAAATTTTCTGTTGCCAATGTTAGTATTTGGCCTCAATTTCATTATTGCATGGAAAGGAGTTTCCTTAGAAATTTCTGTGTTTTTTAGATTACTTCCAATTTTATTTTTGCTCTCTCTGGAATCAGTTCTTTATCATACTGTATTATTAAATAATATTTTTCATGCTATAGTGATACTTCAGGGTCTATTATGCTTAGAAAGTAATTACATACTAGTGATACTTCAGGGTATGTTATGCTTAGAAAGTAACTGAAATACTAGTCTATATACTAGTATTCAAAAGACTTGGCTGTTTTTAATATTCTTTTAAAATTTATATAAAGTCCATATGTTTGAACTATCTTTAAAAATCCATTTTATTAATTGGGTTACAATTACTTTTAAAATTTTAAGGTATATGTGAGGTCTTTCTACATGCTTGACATCTTTTTAAGCCCAGTAGATTTAAATATTTTCATTTTCTATTCTTCCTGTTGGCCAATAAAATCCTTAGATATGCAACTATGTAGATATAGACATATGCCTATATATTTATCTTTCCTGCTCTCTCATATATTATCTATATAGATATCTATATCTGTAAATCCATAGCAAAATTGAAAAAGGTTGTATTGCTATTAGTTATTATAAAGCTAGCTCTGAAGGATTCCTGGAACATAAAACACATACGAGGTTGTTTGAACAGGGAAACGACTGTGAAGATGAGGGGGAAGACCAGCTCAAATGTCTGGACAACCTTGGAGCATTCTAGAAGTGGAAATGGCAATTAGCAGGGTCATGGGCTGGTGCACTACACAGTGGGAACATCCATGTGGTCAAAACTTCCTCCATCTCTCTCCCCAAGGGTCACATGCCAATAAGCAGAGATATTTGCTACTAGGCATGGGTACTAACTGTGGGAACTTGAGTGGAAAAAAGCATATAGAATCTCAGGTAACTGGTGACATCAGGGAGATGGGAGAGAACCCGGGACAGTGGTGACAACCCTAGCTGGCAGCACATTATTATAAGACTCAGATGACTGAAGAATGGAAGTCACCTGAGCAACCTTAGCACCACAAACCTAAGAAGCCACAAACAAAAACAAAATGGCTTTTTCTGAGCTGACTTGACTACAGACACAATGGATGCTCAGTGGTGACTGACACCAAAACATATCCCGTTATAGAAAAGAAACTTATTGGAAGCTCAACTAACTGATGTAGCTCAAGGTCCTTTTAGAGATGGATGCTGTTCCACATGTGTCATCTTTGTTAATCCTCAGTGAAGCTTGGTGTTTGTAAGACTTAAGATTCATGTGATTCTTTTTCACGGTTAAAGTACTTGAAAGGATCAAGAACCAACTGTGCACTAGACTCAGTATGTGTGAGCTTTCATTGAAACAGGATAACAGTTGTCATCTGTCAGATGAGAAAACTCAAGCACACAGCCATTGAGTGGTAGACCTGGGGTACAAAACAGTCACTCCCAGCCTGTAACTGCTGCATCTAAGCCCTTAAAAGATAGGTCAAGATCAGCATGAGTTAGTAAAGTTGTTCTCAAAAATGAGAAAGTTGTGAAGTTCTTTGAAATGACAGATTTCTTTCTGCTGAGAACTATCAAGATGGTATTAGTGGAGGACTTAGGCAGAGCTTTACCTATGTGAACAGCTACCCAGCAAATGAGAAAGAGTAAAAGAACTCTTAAGCTGGTTTGAGTGCCAACAAACATTTGAACCCTAAATGGAATGTACTTATTCAGTTTTATTATTCTTAAATTAATCCATCTTGAATTTTTTCGGCTAGGTAAACTTTGATCAACAAAACAAATAGTTTTGTGAGCGTGTTTCATAGTAAGATTGCAATTCAGTAAGTTCTTAACAAAGATTTTAAATTTTATATTCTCTAATATAATTGTGTGTGTGTGTGTGTGTGTGTGTGTGAACTTGAAATGGTCGACAAGTTCTTTAGCTTCATCATTTCTGTTAATTGGTGTATATATTCAAATAGGTAGTTTGACCTTAACTAGTGACTAGTTCTCTTCTTTCTATCACATTATGGACTCATTTAATGTTTTATATTTGGAATATTTCCTTTAGGAAATTTAGAAATATACAAGGTGTTTTCTATTTCTCTTCTGTCAGGGTTTAAGAAGCTCTATTTAGAGATCAAAGAGGTATAGTACATTGAACAGCAGGAAAAAAAATATATTAAATCAATAATTAATATGGGTTGATTTGAAATAATGCCTATAAAACTCCATTACTTGTAAGAGTCTGTGTCTGATTACTTCATAAAGGAATACTAAATCACTTGCCTTGTTTTTTTTTTTTTTTTTGGCCTGTAGAGGTTGGAAGTCTCCTTTAAATTATACTGTTGTAGTGATTTAAAAATGTATTTAAAGCCTGGCTTTATTTTCAACATCTAACTTAAACTCATTTTATTTTTAATTGTAATTATATTTTCAAACTGAGATACATTTTCAAAATGAGATATTATATGCTAAAATATTTTACTTTTCTACTCTAAAATTGAGGACATCTAATCTAATCTCTTTTTACATTTTTAAAATTTTGACATCATGGAGATAGGGCGAGCAAAGGAGAAGGGATGTTACTTGAGCCTAAATACCATGTTTAGATGATCATCACTCTTATTTGTATTTCTAAATTGAGGTTACTTGAGTTTATTGGAGCAGCATGTATAATATGGCATCTTAAATGAACAAATGCTGTGATCATCTTCCTTGGGAGGAGGCAAATCAGTTTGCTAAATAGAGACAGACCAACATGCCAAGCACTGTAACTTGTTTTTGACTCTGCTGCTGATAGAGTGTAAGTCCCCAGAGCATATGACAATGTTTGAAGTGACGGAACACATTTTTTCCTTTAATTCTCCTTTATATCACCACCCACATTAGATCTGCTCTCCCGCAGTTTACTGTTCAATGTATGTGCTGAATTTAAATAGCTAAGGGCCTGTTCTCCTTCCAGAAGATATTACAAACCTCACTCCTTCTAATTGAAATTGTATGATGAAGGTCGACTTTCCTTCTCCTTCTCCTTTGTGTTTAAGTCTCTGATTATTATTAATCAACAGGCTTCAGGGTTACAAATGCTGCCTTACCTAGCAATCAAAACAGCAAGCTACAGCGAAGGATGCATGGGTTGTTCAGGGTAGTTCAGTAGGTGTGTAACCAACAGAAAAGGTAGCCATCTGCAGCAGTCGCAGGATTTCAAGTATTTTATCAAAGGAAAACTCTTAGGAGAAAGCAAAGGTTGCAATCCTTTTTTCCTCCCATTTTACTCATTCATTAAATATTTATTGACCATCTATCTTGTGCTAGCACTGATGTAGGTACTGGGAAAGCAGCAAGGAATCAAAGAGGAAGGCAATCCCCATTCTCATGGAACACATAGTAATCTAAACAGCAAATCCAATAGATGTTTTAAGTGATATAAAATATAATTAAGAGTAGAGATGAAATGTGAAGTGGAATTTTTCTCTGGAGCAAACAGAGTCAGGATGTGATGTGAAGGCAGGTGTAACATTAGATGGATGGCCAGGAAGGCTCTTGAGGAGAGGGTGGCATGGAGTTAAACCTGAAGCCAACCACATGGAATATTGCTGGAGACAACGGCACCAAGAAGAAAGGAGAACTACAAACAGGGCTATGCCTGCAGGAGTTCAAGGAAGGCACATAAGAGTGGAGAATAATAGAAGATGAGGTCAGCAGAGCAGAGGATGAAGGTTGGGGCTTCATCAGCCGTTTTAAGGACTTTGATAGTGATAGAGGGAGTAGCTCATTGGGAACTTTTGGACAGTTATCTGACTCAGTCTGTCTTATTTTAACACAATAGCTCTGACTGTGTGTTAAAAATAGATTTTACAAAAGAGCAAGGGCAAGAGCACCGCAGATCACTAGCCACCCTTCTCCCGGCTTTCTGCTCCCTTGGCTGACCTGTGTGAAATGCATTAACCACTGACTGCCTTCTCTGAACTCTGGCTTGCATTAGATTCAGCTAATGACAGGTACTTGCAGGGGACACTAGGAGAAGAGTAAAGTTTATGTCTTCATTGCCCTCTCCTGCCCTTTCAGCTCCCACCGGCAATCTGTGTCCATTTACCATGGTCACAGTTCCTGCCAGCAGCCCTTTCATAACTCTGCAGGTCTAAGGATGGTAGTGTCTTCCTGCTAGTGCTGGTTGCAGGTACACACCATTCCTGATTTTTTTTTTTTTTTGTACTGGAGATTGAACTCAGGGGCACTCTGTTAGGTTGGTTTGAGGTGTCTAAGCAACAAAGCACCAGGCAACCCATTCATGGGCAAGAATCACGCACCAACAGAACCACCTCTATCAGCGAGGTCTACTGACCAATCCTGGATCTCAGCAAGCTCTCCCGACCAACCCCAGTAGGACAAGGGACTCCAGAAACCTCCCTTTCCTGTCCTAAGCCCTCCTTTTCCTGTCTCAAGCCCTCCCTTCCTGCCCTAAACCCAATAAAAATTCCAGTCTGGCTCTGCCTTTAGTGCCTCCCCAGGACATGCTCTGTTGGACTGGAGGATCTTGTGTGGGAGCAAATCTCAATAAGACCTTGCTCAGTAGCCTTTTATTCTGCCTCCTTTTAGTCACCGGTGCCTGACCTTGCACACTCAACCACTGAGCCACATCCCTAGCACTGTTTTGTATTTTATTTTATTTTTTTAATTTATTTTTTTATTATTGGTTGTTCAAAACATTGCAAAGCTCTTGACATATCATATTTCACACTTTGATTCAAGTGGGTTATGAACTCCCATTTTTACCCCATATACAGATTGCAGAATCACATCGGTTACACATCTGCATTTTTACATATTGCCATACTAGTGACTGTTGTATTCTGCTACCTTTCCTATCCTCTACTATCCCCCCTCTGTTTTGTATTTTATTTAAAGACAGGATCTCACTGAGTTGCTTAGAGCTTCACTGGGATGCCGAGGCTGGCTTTGAATTCGTGATCCTCCTGCCTCAGCCTCCAGAGCTGCTGGGATTACAGGCATGCAAAACCTTGCCCAGCTCATTCCTGTTAATCTTCTAATCTCTGTTTGCATATTTGTAAATAGTCCCTTTATTAAATCGTTCTTAATTGTTCATGTTTACCATTGATTTCCTGCTTAGAATAGCCTAATAATCCAGATAGGAGGCCATTCAACATTCTAGGGAGAGAAGACTGTAAACCCATGGATGACGGAGGCGGGCCTGGGAAGCAAACCTCAGATTAGCAAACTGTCCTTTATTCTGCAGTGAAGTGAATTGATCAGGCATGGAAGGGCTCACTTTCCGGGTCCAGGAAATGACCTCTCGGGGGTTACTGAAAGAGTTTTGAGTTTTATAGTTTACAATGAGGGTGAATTGATCATTGCAGACTGTGGACAGAGCAGTTTGGATAGTCAGGGACCTAGCTGTGCAGGTTAGAATTTTAACTCAGGAAGGCAGTTGTCAAATGTTTGGAACTCCTTGTCACTAGGAAAAGCTCACAACTTGGTGTTGACTGCTTATGTTTGTTCCTCTGGGACCCATTTTTACCTAGACCTTCACTATTTGCTTTTCTCCTTCCAGGCTCATCTGGAAGGATAAAAGTCCAGGCCCTAGTGTTTCAGTTTTGTCTCCTTCCTTCAGGACCCATTGTGGTTGGGAAGAGGTAAATGTTTGCTTTTGGTGAAGATGCTGGGGATGAACCCAGGAAGGAATGAAAGTTTGTTTCCCCCCCCACTCCTGCAGGGCCCATTATTACTGGAAAAGGATATATTGGGAGGGGTTTAATGTTTGGCTAACTTCCCTCCTTCCTCCAGAGCCACACTGTCCCTCCATATTTCTTAGGGAGCTATCTTGTGGGAATATTATTTTCCATAGCCCTTCAAAGACTATGACTCTGTGGGTGGTAAGAAGTGGACCTGTTCGTAAGTAAGAATGCACTAGATTTATTAATGAGTGGAACATGGAGGGAGGTGTGAAAACATTGAAAGGCTTTCTAGATATTTGGCTTCCAAAACTTGAACAAAGGAGTTGCTTTTGGGCATTGACTCTTGATGTTCACAGAAGCTGAGCTAGAGATATTAAATTGAAAGTTATTTGTGTAGAGATGATATTTAAGTATTGATAGAAAATGTGATCACTAAGTGGTTAAGTGTGATAGTAAGAGCAAATGTGACTCCATTTTGTTTTGTGACTCCATTCTGTAAAACAACCATGTCATGACTGGGGCAAGATGTTCTTTTCCTTTTGCTATAGAAACCTTTAAGAACACGGAATGGGGCATTGTTTCTGTAACTAGGGTAATGGGGCTCTGTTTCTGTAACTGGGGTAATTGGGCTAACTGTGATTGGTTAGGCTTCCCACCACTTGAGTGCACTGTCCTGCTTCTGTAACCTGGCTTGCTTGCATTGACTAGACCCCTGAACATCCCTTTTGCGGTTTTCAGGCTTATAAGGAGCGCCCTTGAAATTGTTCAGGGCTGATCAGGGGAACAGCTTTATGTTCTGGTCAGTTACCACCAGTGTGCTTCAATAAAGGCTTGATTCGATTATACGTGAGTGGTCTGGAAGTCAGTTTATGAAACCCAGGACAAAGTTTTAATTATAACAAAGTATATACAGAAAAGAAAGAGATTCAGATTGAGCTCTGATGTAGATGGATAGTCAGAGGTTATATAAATGAATACAAACTTGCAAAAGGGAGTGAGAAGGAATCGCCCAGAAAGTAAAACGAATTCTAGAAGTTTATGATATTCTGGAAACCAATTGAAGAAACTGTAGTATCAGAATGAATAGGCTATTCAGTTAGGTTCTGAGAAACTAATACTGTCTTTCAGTGTGAAACTGCATTAAAAATCCACGTGCAATTTTGATATATGAATTAAAATATCTTAAAGAGGTATATATGATATTCCACAAATAATAATGACACTTTAATTATAAATATTTCAGCTGTTGGTAGTCACCTGAAACTCACTATGACAATGTTTCCAGACAGCTTGTTTTAAGAACTAGATATATTTGCATCTTTACAGCTTGATGTCATTTACAGTGTCCATCTACACTTGTACCCTCAAGAATTCAAGTGTCTGGAAAGAAAGTTAAAATTCACCTGAAGAAGTAGAAGTTTCTCTATAAGGGAAAAAAAAATAGCTGAAGGAGACCAGCTCAGAGACTCCTGGTGCAAAATCTAGGACTCCAAAGTCCTTCCCCCTGCTCCTGCTCAAAAAAAAAAAAAAAAAAAAAAAAAAAAAAAAAATCATGAATGTTACGTTGTGCAACTGTAATTATTTTTCATGATTGTAAAATTCTAAATTCTCCATGTCATTAAAATAATGTTTTACATTTTTTTAAAAAATAATAGTAGGTTTGTGGGTATAGCTCAGTGGTAGAGCACTTGGCTACCATGGGTGAGACCCTGAGTTGGATCCAGAGTACCAAGAAAATAAAAATAATAGACTGTTGATCAATTTATTTAGGTAAAAATATTCAGTAGACTAATTTTTTGAGTTTTAATTGACAAATTTTTCAGTTCATTGGAAATCTCGCTTTTCATGAGCATACTCATTAATCATTGCAAAAAAGCTCATGTATGCCACATTTCTATAATAAAATTATTTTGCAGAAATGAGCTATTGTTGTATAATGGATCAGCTTCAAAACCTAATTTAGTGCTATACTAGTGAAGTCTTTTCCTAATGGACTTGAGTTAGAAAGCTAACAGGAATTAAATAACATATGAAAGGAAATGTAAGCTGTCTGATTCTAGTTTGAATGATCTGCACCTGTAAGTGCCACGATGACTAATCAAAAAATTGATAATGAACAGTCAGCTGTAAATGTTTTGATTTTGTTCATATCAAGTGTTAAGGATGCAATATTCTTGGGCCAATGCTTTGCATTTTACTGTAAAATTTGAGAGACCTGAGATTTTCTGATTATCTTTTTTTTTATACTGTTTTTCTATATTATGTTCCAACATAGTATCTATATCTCCATAGAATTACTGTTCTCATGAATACATTAAAAGCTTAGAAATACCTCCTATTGAAGCCAGGGAGCAGAAAGACAGTCAATAGAGAAAATAAATAACTGGTCTGATCAGGAAGGTGGGGGCTGGTTGGAAAGAAAATCAAATGCTGCTCCAATCCCCTATAGTCCTTCCCCCTGCTCCTGCTACAGTAACCTGCCCCAGGAATTGTTCCTCCCTGCAGGGAGTTGTAAGAATTGTTAATTGATTCCTCCTGGCTGTTACCTTGCTGCCTGAATCACTCCCTCATTTGGCCTTTCCACCTTTCAGTGCATCCCCAAGACTGGTCAAGATGGGGAGAGACAAAGGGTAACAAGATCAGGAGAACAATGAGAATCTAAAATTTATAAAAGGGGTAGGACTTTCCCACTTCTTTGGCTATCAGCAAAATTTGCATTAATTTTTCTTGTATTTTAAACTTTTATGATGCTGGGGATTAAACCCAGGACCTTACTCATGTTAGGCAAAGTGTTCTATTACTGAGTTACATCCCTAGCCCTTGACACTTTCCACACTAACTTTTTTGTTAGTATTTTCTTTTTCAATTGCTTTCTATCTTTGAAAGATATGTTTAGTATGCATCTTAGCTCACTGGAGCTGCTGTGACTAAACACCATACAGTGGTTTGCTTAAACAGCAGAAATTTAATTCTCACAGCCTGGTAAATCCAAGATCAAGGGCTGGAAGATTCAGTGTCAAGTGTACCTTACAGATGGCTGTCTTCTCACTGTGACCTCACATGGCAGAAGGGATGAGGGAATCTCTTTGGGTTATCTTTTATAAGGGTAACCATCTCATTAATGAACAATACAACAAAATCACCTTCAAAGTCCTCACCTCTGAATATCATTAGTTTGGGGTTGAGGATTTCAGAATCTGAATTTGCAGAGGACATAAGTGAAAGCATAGCATTAAGAAAGTATGTGGGGGAGGTAAATAAATATGAATAATAATTACGATGGGATAAAACATCAAATACGTTAAGAATCCATGAGTTCATAATGTTACTTAAAAACTAAATGAATAAACAAGAAAAACAAAACAGACTCATTCTGTGGATAGGGGAAATGAATGCAAAATTTATTTGGCCTTATTGCTATGTAAACTGAATCTTTCAGTGACTGAAAGGAAGTTTGCCTTTCAGGAGATAAGTGATAAGGAGATAAGATTGTTGATTAAAGAATCCAGGCCTTAGTGAAGTTACATATTATTTTGTTGATTAGTGTTTGTTGGTAATCCAATAATTCCTGTCCAGTGGGGGGAAAAAATAACTTCAAAGATGAGATACCAAATGGCTTGGTGCAAAATCTAGCAAATTGACTCTAATATTTATTAAGTTGAGAAAGATACCCTTACACCTCATAATGTACTTTGAACTACTCTTAATATCTTACTGTATTTCCTCCTTAACTAATGAGTTGAATGAAACCCTATATGTGTGTGTATTAAATTTGTATGAGAGTCATGATTTTATGTTTTTGAAAGTTATAGCAGCAATAAATAATAATACTAGTAAATAAAGAAGAAATGATGGAATCAGAATACCATCGTGCCTTGGCTTAGAATTTACTTTTCTAGACAAGAGGCTTTTCTTCCCCGCGTGTGTTTTAGTCAGCTTTCCCCTGCTGTGATCAAAAGACCTAACAAGCATAATTTTGAAGAAAAGTTTATTTAGGAATCTTAGTTTCAGAGGTCTTCTTGTGTAGATGGCGGGCTTCATTGCTCTGGGCCCAATGAGGCAGAACATAAAGCAGAAGAGTGTGATGAAGAAAAGCAGCTTAGAACATGGTCACAAGGAAGGAAGGAGCAGGGAGAGAGAGAGAGAAAGAGGGAGGGAGGGAGGGAGGAGGAGGAGGAGGAGGAAGAAGAAGAAAAAGGAGAAGAGGAAGGAGAGAATAGGAGAGGAGAGAAGACTCTATTTACCAGGGATGAAACATATATGTCTGTTATGATTTGGATGCAAGGTGTCCACCATATGCAAGAGGATTCAGAGAGGAAATGATTGGGTTGTGAGAGCCTCAACTCAATCAGCAAATTAATCACCTGATGGGATTAATCAACTAGTTGACTGAAGGCAGGTAGTGTATGGCTAGAGGAGGTGGAGAATTGGGGATGTGGCTTTGGAGTGTATATTTGTATCTGGCAAGTGGAGACCTCTCTGTGCTTTCTGATCATCATATGAGTTGCTTCCTTCCACTTCACTTCCACCATGATGTTCTGCCTCACCTAGAGCCCTGAGGAATGGAGCCTGCTGTCTGTGGATTGAGACCTCTGAAACCCTGAGCCTCCAAATTAACTTTTCCTCCTCTACAATTGTGCTGGTCAGATCTTTAGTTACAGCAGAGAAAAAGTTGACCAAAACAATCCTGAAGGCACACCCCAAATGACCTACTTTACCCAGTCACACACTATCTGCCTATAGTTACCACTGGTTAATGCATTCAGGGGATTAAGCACTACAGTTAAGGTTCCCTTATCCCAATAATTTCATCTCTGAACTTTCTTGCATTGTCTCACACATGAGCCATAACTAGACTCTAATGCCAGGTCTTTCCTGGATAATTCCATCTTTATTCCTGACTTCGGCTTAGATGACTGAGGGCATCTATGAGCCACATACTTAATCTTCTCAAGGAGACTTTGATGTGACTGAATACTCTGATTTGGAAATTTCTCTGAAGTGAAAAGATATTTCAGTCTCATTCTCAGCTTTTTCTCAAGAGCATACTTTTTTGAGCATGAATCTCCTAATTTTAGCATCTTTTGCAATCTGGATAGACAAAGAATTTCCTAAAGTGTCAAGTCCTGGTTCCTTTTTGTTTAACAGTTCTTCCCTTAATTTATCTCTATCCTCTCACATTTTATGATGAATAGCAAGAAGAAATCTATTCACACCTTCAACACTTTGCTTGGAAATCTCAAATATCCAAGTTTATTACTTACAGGTTCAATTTTGCACATAACTGCAGAACACAATTCCACTAAGCTATCTAGCACTATGTATCAAGAATTCTTTTGCCCAGATATTCTAGGAAAGTCTGCAAAATAATGAAATAACAAGACAAATGAAAAAAAATGAAGGAAGCAGAACTTAAAAAACAACTTCCCCCACACCTAACTCTTAGCTAAAGGTCTACAAAAATCCAGGAATGCATTGAATACATTGTATTCTACCTATGGACTGTGAAGAAAATGTAAGGGAAAGGAATAATAGAATTGAAATAGTATTGAAAGTTTCCAGTCATGCATTGCTCATTTCCTTCTGAGCCCTCACCAATAGCACTTCAGTGTACATATTCCTATGAGTAGCCTGTGTATGATTTAGGAATTGTCTAAAGTGAGAATCATCTTCTCTACCATTTCCTTGTGAGTCTTAAATGGCAACATCATTATCACCCATATTTCCATCAATGGTCTTTTTAATCCCTCTAGGCTTTTTCTATCTGCCTCTCAAAATTCTTCTAGCCTCTGTCCTCTACCCAATTCTAGAGTTGCTTCCATGTGTTCAGGTATCTGTTACAAGAACACCTCACTCTCAGCACCAAAATCCTCATCAATTTTCAATTGCTGCTGTACCAAGTTAACAGACACGTGGTGATTGAAAATAATGCAGATTTATCATCTTGTGTCTCTGTTTGTTAAAAATCCAACATAGGGGTTGGGGTTGTGGTTTAGTGGTAGAGTCCCATGTGTGAGACACTGAGTTTGATCCTCAGCACCACATAAAAATAAATAAACAAAATAAAAGTATTGTGTCCATCTACAATTAAAAAATATTTTTAAAAAGATCCAACAAAGATCTTCGTGGGCTGAAATCAAAATGTCAGCAGAGCTGTGTTCTTTCCTGGAAGCTTACAGAAAGAATACAGTGCATTATCTTCATGGCCTTACATCAGTTTCCCACTCTCCTTGGTTTATGGACCTTTCTCTCCTGATTTTATGTATTTATTTATTTATTTTTGTACCAGGGATTGAACCAACTGAGCTACATCCCTTTTTTTTAAATATTTTGTTTTGAAACAGAGTCTTGCTAAGTTGCTTAGGGCCTGGCAAAGTTGCAAAGGCTTGCTTTGTAATCATGATCCTCCTGCCTCAGCTTCCCAAGCCACTGGGATTACAGTGGTGCTCTATCACGCCCAGTTCTCTCCATGCTTAAAGCCTGCAATGTGGGGCAGCAGCCTTCTCATACTTTCATCCTGCGCATTTCTCTCCTAAGTCTCTCTTCCACTTTTAAGGACTCTTGTGAAAACATTTTCTCTAAACATTAGTGTCTCACCACACCAAAATGATAGCCTCTGAGGGGCACTGACCTTCCTTGGAGTAAATCCTCTCCAGATGTGGAGCACAGACCCCTGACCCAAGAGCTCAAATCCCTAAGCACCCAAAATGTCCCCTTTACTGATTGATAGAACAAATCCCAAATTCCTGGGTGCCAAAGAAAACTGCTATGCTCACTAGACCACCTCCCAGGATAACCTATATCAGCCCAGTCTCTTCCTTCGTTCGGTGACTCATTTTACACCAGGAAAGTGGGCCCATTCCTGTAGGCGTAGTCCCATTCCTGAATAAAGGCTGACATGATTTGTCAAGTTTGTAGCTGACCTGGTCTCTTTGTTCTAACGATGAATCCAAGAATAATTTTTTTAAAAACAAATCTTTCAAATACTGGAAAATAAGAAAATTCCCTGAAAATTCGAGAAAGATCAGTCCAAGAAGTTCAACTTTCAACTGATTCAATTTCCAGGAAAATGCAAAGTCAAGAGGAAAACATTCCCCAAAGAATAAAACTTTAAACTAAATTTCTAGAACTAAAAGGGAAACACACATCTCGAACTAGGAAAGGTCTTTATATGAAAAAAGACCTAAATTTAGACATCTATGAAAATTTTCAAAACCAAATATAAAGGATTCTAAAAGCTCCATAGAGAACATAATACAAAATTCAACTGGCTTTAGGCATCTCACCAGCACCCTAGAAGATAACAGCTTAATCTTTTTAAATTTCTAAGTAAAAATATCTTAAAACCTAGAATACCTCAGTCAGCCCAATTATGAATGGTGTGTTAATACAAAATTAATGTGTTCATATATGCAAAGACTCAGAAAGATTATCTCCCACATTCATTTCCTCAGGTATTGTATTCCAGGAGAATAAAGGAAGAATCCCAAATGAGAAACATTGCAGCTACAGTAAATAGTATATTGACCAAAGAGCAGTGAGAGGTAGCCTCAGTGTAACAGACGTACATAGACCCTGGAGCAAAGAGTGAACAGAGAACGGAAGGCTGGGAGGGAGCTCTCCCGACTGGAAGCAATGAAGCAATGAACTGAGAGATTCAAACACTTGATAATGTGGGAAAGTAATGAAAGCTAAGAAATAAAGGATGACAGACATTCCAGGAAAGACAAAAAGTTTTGCATCCCAACGTTGTAATTAAAATAAGAAGAAAAAAACCCAAATGAGTTCAGGATGACAGATGATGGGGAAGGTGGAAAAGATTGAGGTATGGTGAAAAGTTATGTGATTCTTGACTCCCAAACAACAACCACCTCCAAAATAATGACAAAAAGAGATCAGAAGTAGTGGATAGGGGGTAGGGGTGAGTAGAAAAGCACAAGAAAGACAATATGTGAATATACAGTGCATCAAAACATGAATGATTTAAAGAAGGAAGTGTCATGATAATGCACTACTTGACTATGCAATAAACAATATTTCATAACCTTAATATGGTAAGTTTCATTTACTAGATTTCAATTTCAAATCTAGTAAATTTCAAATTGAGTAAAGAGTTTTCATATCAATAATCTAAATACTACTTATGCAGATATATGTAAATAAAGGTATAACTGAAATTTGGGAAGTGGTTATTAAATGGTCAAATGAAGCTGTTAGGTAGTATAATATAGAAAATATCAACATTGACTGGTAATACAGTAAGAAAAATTGTTTTCTCTCTTTCATTTTTATTTTATCATTTTACCTCACTTATTCTAAATACAGAAGTTATGCTGTACTAGAGGTAATAGAAAGGTTCATTATGTAAATTATCCATCCTTCTTCATTCTGCATGCAAAAAGCAATGACTTTTAAATTTTTCTGTTTAGTTTTTATTTTCTTTCTTTCTTTTTTTTTTTCTTTTTACTGGGCATTTAACCCAGGGTGCTTTATCACTTTAAAAAGAGTTACATTTCCTACTCTTTTTAATTTTGAGACAGGGTATTGCTAAGTTGTTCAGGGCCTTGCTAAATTTCTGACTGGCCTGGATCTTGCCATCTCCTGCCTCTGTGTCCTGAGTCTTTGGTATTATAGGTGTGTGCCACCATACCCAGTGCTATTTTTAGTTTTTAAATAGTTTTCTTCCCATGTAACCAAATAATAAAGTGAGAGGTCTGTTTGTGTGTTACTTTATTTTGTTTCTTCCTTTGTATTTTTTATTGGTCAATTATAAAGTGGGTACTACTATAAATGAGGGCTTAACTATTTTGTTTAAAGTGTCAGGGTGGTTCAAGGAAGGAATAAAAGGCAATTATTAATTTTACCAAGAAGAAATATGAGAAATGAGTGAATACATAAGTTAAACAAATTCTCACATGAAGATAAGCAGGGCTGTGTTAGGTGGCACTTGCCTATCAACCCAGCAGCTCTGGAAGTAGAGGAAGGAGGATCACGAGTTCAAAGCCAGCCTCAACACAAGTGAGGCACTAAGCAACTCAATGAGACAAAATAGGACTGGGGATGTGGCTCAGTGGTTGAGTGCCCTGAGTTAAATCCCTGGTACAGAAAAAAAAAATAGCAGGACAATGGAGAAATCTAAATTTGATGCATAGACAAGTAGCTGAAAATACACTGTTTTATGGTTCAGATGTGAGGCTCATGAGTGGGTCAATGCAAGAAGGTTCAGAGATTAAATGATTAGATTATGAGAGGTGTAACCTGATAACTGGATTAACATACTGCTATGGATTAGCTGAGCAGTAACTGTAGGCAGCTGGGGTGTGATTGGAAGAAGTAGGTCACTAGGACATGACTTTAGAGGTTATATTTTGTCCTTGGTGAGAAGAATTTGCTCTCTGCTTCCTGTTGCCATGTCCTGGGCTGCTTTCCTATACCATGCCCTTCTACAGTGATGTTCTGTCTTACTTTGGGCCTAGACCTATGGAGTCAACCCAGTTAGGACTGAACCTCTGAAAGTATGAGCCAAAATAAACTTTTCCTCCTCTATGGTGTTATTGTTGGATCTTTTGGTCACAGCATTGCAAAAGGATACTAAAACACACCATATTTCATAACATGAAAAAACTTTCCATAGCCAAATAAACATTTTTAAAACTAAGAATAGCTAGGTTTAGAAATCATTGCCTCTTGAACAATACTTTATTAAATGAAGAACAGGTCAATGAAGAAATACGAATAGAAACCAAAAATTCTTAGAAACAAATAAGAACAACGATACAACATAACAATCTTTGGAACACTATGAAACAGTCATCAGAGGAAAAGTTTTAGCCTACATTAAAAAATCAGAGAGATCCCAAATAAGCTTATGTTCCATCTCAAAGCCTTAAAAAATAAGAAGAAACAAAAACCAGTAGAACACAGGATTTAACTAAGATCAGAGCTGAAATTAATGAAATTGAAAATAAGAAAATAATACATTGGATCCACGTAATGAAGAGTTGTTTCTTCAAAAAGATGATTAAGATGGATAAACTCTTAGCCAAACTAATCAAAAGAGAGAAGACTCAAATCAATAAGATCATAAATGAAAAAGGAGATATCACCACATACCCTACTAAAATCCAGAAAATTATCAGAACTTATTTTTAAAATTTATAACCCAATAGATTAGAAAATCTAGGAGACACTGACACATTTCTAGACACATATGACCTGCCTTGAATCAGTAAGACACAGAAACTTATACAGACCAATGTCAAATAATGAAATTGAAAAAGCAATTAAAAACTTTCCAAAAAGCAGAGTCCAGGACCAGATGGATTCTCAGCTGAGTTCTACCAGACCTATAGAGAAGACGTAACACCAATCTTTCTCTAATTATTCCATGAAATCGAAAGGGAGGAAACACTCCCAAACACTTTTTATGAAGCCAGTATAACCCTAATACCAAAACCAGACAAAGACGCATCAAGGAAAGAAGACTACAGACCAATTTTCCTGATGAATATAGATACAAAAATCCTTAAAATGGTATCAGACTGTATTTAAAACATATCAAGAAAATAATAGCCCATGATCAAATGGATTTTATTCCAGGGATATTAGGTTGATTCAACATACACAACTCAATATATGTAACTCACCACTTAAACAAGATTTAGGACAAGAATTGCATGATCATCTCAATAGACTCAGAAAAGGCTTTAGATAATACACAGCAATAATTCAGTTAAAAACACTGGAGAAGCTAGGGAAAGAAGGAACTTATCTCAACAACATAAATGCTATTTATGACAAACCCAAAGCCAACATCATAATGAATGGAGAAAAAACTAAAATTATTTCCTCTAAACTTAGGAATAGGACAAAGCTGTTCACTCTCACCACTCCTATTTAATATAGTCCTTGAAACGTTTGCCAGAGCAGTCAGGCAACAGAAGGAAATCAAAGGGAAACAAACAGGAAATGGAGAAGTCAAGTCATTTCTAAATTTGCCAATGATATAATTTTATATCTAGAAGACCCCAAAAACTCCACCAGAAGTCTTCTAAAGCTTATAAATAAATTCAGCAATGTGGCATGATACAAGATCAAAACCCACAAATCAATAGCTTTCCTATATTTCAGTCAAGGAAGAAATCAGGAAAACCACCCATTCACAATTAGTTGTTGTGGTTGTTGTTGTTGTTGTTGTTGTTCTTCTTCTTCTTCTTCATTATTATCATCATCATCATCATCATATTCTTGAGAATAAATCTATAATTTTCTAGGTGAAAAGTATAGAACACTGAAAAAAGATATTCAAGAAGATCTAGAGGATAGAAAGACATTTCATGTCCTTGGATAGGCAGAATCAACATTGTCAAAATGGCCATACTAACAAAAGCAATATACAGATTCAATGCAATGCCCCTCAAAATACTAATGACATTCTTCACAGAATTAGGAAAAAAAGTTTAAAATTCATTTGGAAGAATAAGAGACCCAGAATAACCAAAGCAATACTGAGCAAGAAGAGTGAAGCAAAAAGCATCACAATACCTGATCTGAAATTATACTACCAAACTATAGTAACAAAAACAGCATGACATTGGCATCAAAATAGACATGAAGACCAATGAAACAGAATAGAAGATACAGAGACAAATCCACATACATACAGTCATCTGATACTTGACAAAGATGCTAAAAATACATTTGGAGAAAAGTCAATTAAAAATTTTTAACAAATGTGCTGGGAAAACTTGATAATTATATATAGGAAAATGAAAATAGACCCTTCTTTCTCACCTAGCATAAAGCTCAAATAAAAATGGATCAAAGACTTACAGATTAGACCAGACACCTTGCAGCTTCTAGAAGAAAACACAGGGTAAACACTATTTTATAGGTGCTGGCACTGACTTTCTTAACAAGACCCTCAAAGTGCAAGAAAAAAAAAAAAAAACAAGAATCACTAAGTGGGATGCATCAAACCAAAAGCTCCTGCACAGAAAAGGAAATGATTAATAGCATAAAGAGAGAGCCTACAGAAAATCTTGGCCAGCTGCTCCTTCCTTAGGGTATTAATATCCAGAATATGCAAAGATCTCAGAAGATGCCACATCAATCAATCAATCAATCAATCAATAACCCAATCAGTAAATGAACAAAGAACTAAACAGAAACTTCTCAAAAGAAGAAGCACGAATGGCCAACAAATATATGAAAAAAATATTCAACATTCCTAGCAATCAGAAAAATGCAAAAAGAGAGAGAGAGAGAAAGAGAAGACCAAAACAAAACTACTCCAAGATTTCATCTAACTCCAGTCAGAATGGCAATGATCAAGATTACAAACAAAAAGGTATACTTGTACCTTGTTGGTGGGACTAAAGACTAGTGCAACCACTCTGGAAATTAGTATTGAGATCCCTCATAAAACTAGGGGTGGAACCACCATATGACCCACCTATCCCACTTCTTGGTATTCTCTAAACTAACTAAAATCAGCATACTACTACAGTGACACAGCCACATCAATTTTTATAGAAGCACAATTCAAAATGGCTAAATTATATAATTAACCCAAATGTCTGTCAATAAATGAATGGATTAAGAAATTTTGAGATACATACATACACACACACACACACACACACACAAACACAAATGGTGTTCTAACCATAAAGAAGAATGAAATAAATGAACTTAACAGGTACTTCACAGAAGAAGAAATGATTCATCAACAAATATATGAAAAAATGTTCAACATCTCTAGCAATTAGAGAAATGCAAATTAAAAAAACTACACTGAAATTCCATCTTACTCCAATCAAAATGGCAATTATCAAGAATACAAGTAACAATAAATGTTGCTGAGAATGTGGGGGGAAAGGTATAATCACACATTGCTGGTGGAACTGCAAATTTGTGCAATCACTCTGGGGAAAGCAGTGTGGAGATTCCTCAGAAAATATGGAATTTTTTAAACTACTATTTGACCCAGTTTTCACACTCCTTCGTATATACCCAAAGGACTTAAAATCAGCATACTATAGTGATGCAGCCACATCAATATTAATAGCAGTGCAATTCACAATAGCCAAGCCAACATAGGTGCCCTTCAAGAGATGAATGGATAAAGAAAATGTGGTAGATATACACAATGGAATATTGCTAGGCCATAAATAAGAATGAAATTAGGCATTTTCTGGCAAAGGGATGGAAACAGAAAATATGCTAAATGAAACAAACCAAACTCAGACACTCAAATATAGAATGTTTTCTTTCATATGAGGAAGGTGGAATAAAATAAAGGAAAGGGGGAGGGAAGGAGAGAATATCATAAAATAAAGGAAAGATAAGTAATATAGAAGAAGGCATTCAAGAGGCAGAATAAAGATATGGGAAAGGGGAGTCAATGCAGAATAAATTCTTTTAAAAATCATGCTTTGTGCATATGTAAATATACCACAGGGAATTTCACCTTTATGTATAAGAAAAAAAATCAAATATAAATAAATAGATAACTGAAAGGAAGACTAGTAGAGGAAGGAGAATGGGGGAGAAGAGCGAGGATGGAAGGGGAAAAGGGGAGGAAAAAGGGGGGATTGTGGACTGAAATTGAATTCCATGCGTGTGGGAATTTGCACAGATGAACTCAACTACTATGTACAACTATACAACTCTACTAAAAAGAAAAATAATAAGTTATTGTCTCTGGTATGTAGAATTAGAAGTGGAGAAAGATTGGTAAGAAGAAGGCAAACAATGGTTAATTTTCATTACAAAGCCTCTGCATTACCATGTGACTTCTATACTTAGGGATAAATGAAGAAAAAATGAAACTTATAGAAAAAGATTCATTTTCCTTGCTTGAATTACCGGTCAAAATTACTAGTCAATACATGGATATTTTTACATGGTGGTGCCGGTAGCTTTAAAGTCTGTGGAATAAGAACTAAAGGATAGCCTTGTAGATGAAAAAGGGTCCTTGACACTATAGTTTTTAAACTAAAATCTTTTAAAATTATAAGTGCTTCAGTATTACTTATACAATAAGTACACTATTGACTAAAATGTGTCTTGGTAATTAAAGCCTTTGAATGAGCAACATTGAGACACAAGGTAAGCAGCTGGATTGCTAGAAGTGAACCCCAAACCATGTGTTGGTGGTGATCCTACCTGTGTAGTGGATGCTGTCAAGTGCAAAATTTGTAGGGGAGGACTTCCAGTAGTTACCAAAAGGAACTTATGAGCTGTGCATGATTAGATCAGCATTGTGAAATTTTAAAAGACTTTGTTTAAATTTCATTGCATGAGTGTTGTGTGATTTAGGCCTAACAGCAGTATTTAAATTCATAAGCCATACCCTTGTGGATAATTCCTCCAAATATGATTGCACAGTACATTTGTTCTCACAATAATAAATGTTGGGAGAAATGATGGGGAAAGTTATAAATGGAAATTTCTTATATTAACAGGCCTTAGGAACTTCAAAATCTTTTTTAAATTCTGCGATTTTTAGTGACTCTAAATTCAGCACAGAGGAGTTAAAAGTAGAAAACTATGAACAACTGCTGTTTAAATGTTAAAAAGAGTGGTGTAGTTTGGATCTGGAATGTTCCCCAAGGGCCTTTGTGTTACAGACTTTGTCCCCATCTCTGTGGTGAAATTGGGAGGTGGTGGATCCTTTAAGAGGTGGGATCTTGTGCAAGGAAGATAGGTCATTGGGGTTGTGCCTTAAAGGGAATATTGGAACTTCTACTCTTCACCTTCTTTCTGCTTCCTAGTTTCCATAAGGTGAGCAGCTTTCTTCACCATGTAATCCAATTGTGTTGTACTGTGCTGCCCTAGACCCCAAAGCAATGGGGACAACCAACTATAGATTGAAACCTGGAAACTGTGAGCCAAAACAAATCTTTCCTCTTTTTAAAAAAATATTTATTTTTTAGTTGTAGTAAGACATGATACCTTTATTTCACTTGTTTATTTTTGTATGTGGTGCTGAGGATTGAACCCAGGGTCTGGCACGTGCGAGGCAAACGCTCCACTGCTGAGCCACAACCCCAGCCCAATCTTTCCTCTTTTTAAGTTGATTATTTTAGATATTTTGTTACAATAATGGAAATATGACTAACAGGAAAAATAGTATCCTGAAGTGGGGCATAGTAATTGAAAGTTGACTAATACAAAGGAATATATCTGAATGTCACACTGATAACTAAACTTTGAATTCAGTACAAGATTTATGTATTGAAAAAAGACATCATGATTTTGTTTGGCTTTTCTTTGCAAATGGGATGGTAATACCTCTAAAAATGCTTGAAGGAAAAAAATACATTTTTTTTTGGTTCTTTCTATTTATTCCTGTTCTGAAAAGTATTCTGCCAGTCTAAAAAATGGGTTTGAAGGCCACTTCTGCCCTAGAGTGAGTGGATTGTAAACTAAGTTTTTTAAAGGACTTTAGCCAGTTTAGATTGATAGAAAAGTAAATTTGCCACATAATATTGAGATACTTTAAATGTATCACTTCTACCATATGACTCTGAGAAAGTGTAATTAAGATACTCATGTATAAATATATAAATATGACTTGCTTTCAAACAATTATTTAAGACAGAATAAGGGAAATGAAATTATTTTTATTATAATTCATCTGCAAGGTAGGACTCATTTATAATGGAGTAAATGTGGATACAGCAAATTGTTGTTAAGTGAGGACATATATACTGCTAAAAATAAAGGAATGCATTGTGTGGTTTAGAATTATTGTCAAGAATCAATTATAGTAGCTAATAAAGCTTATTAAAAACAAGTATTTTTAAAGGGCAAAGCAAAAGTGATAATGATGAAATAACAGATTCTGGAAATCAGTGTGATAGCATGTATAGGAGAAATATTGGCAAGAAATGAGAATAAAAAAGAATTAGATTAAGAGAAATTAAAAACCATCTGGTTGACTGACAGAGCAAGATAAAAGTCTCTAAACATGTGCTAAGGATAAAAGTATTACTTTCTATTAAATTTGTATATTTATGCCCATAAGGCATCTGCTTACTTTTTTTTTATACCTTTATTTTTATGTGGTGCTGAGGATCGAACTCAGGGCCTCACACACGCTAGGTGAGCTCTCTACTGCTGAGCCACAACCCCAGCCCCATCTGTTTACTTTTCATTTTAGAAACTATGAAGAACTTCAGACATGAATACTAAACAAATTTCCAATATAATTTGAAAGATCAATTTTATAACTATATTTCCTTTTCAGAAATGTAGCTCCTTTTAAAATCTTACTATTATTTTCCATATTGATCCATAAAATTAAAACACCTTTACCAGTAATTTTTCTCTGTACTATAATCATCTATACTACATAATTAGTCTCTCAGCTACATCTGAAATGTGGCCATTCCTATTTTAAGCTTTCTTTTTATTAACTTACACATTAAATCATGGAAAGAAGCTGTTACGGTGTCAAAATATAGTCTCATGTCAATATTTCAAGGTAAGGTAATTTTTTAATGTATTTTTCCATGTTAAAACACAATGTAAAATTTTGTTAAGCAGAAATTATTTGAAAAGTTTGAAACACAGTTTTCTTTTACCATATTTATTACCAGGCATTGCATGTAATTAGATTAGAGGATTCATGTTGTAAATGTTATTCTTTGTGTAGGAAAACTTTCAAGATTTTTATTTTTATTTTTTTTTACTTTTCATTATAGAAAAATTCAAACATATATAAAGCATAAAGAAAAATATTGTATACATCACCTAGCTTAAAACATTATCTAAAGATTTTGCCATTTTTGTTTGGTTCATATACCCATCTCTACTGGATTATTGTTTATATTTTTAAGGTAAAATTCACATACATTGAAATACTCAAAGATGAACCACACCCTATCAAGATATAAAATATGTCAAGCATCCTAGAAAGCTTTCTTATGTCATATCCTGGTCGGTCAATCCTCTCCTCCTCCACCACCAACTAAGGCAACCACTTTTTTTGACCTCTTATTACTTTTTCCTGTTCTTGAACTTCAGATCCACAGTGTGCCCTTATTTGCACTTGGCTCACTTCGTTTACCATGATACTGTGAGATTCAACTATGTTATTGAGTGCATCTGTTTTTGTCCTTTTTATTGATGATTAATACTTTATGATAAGAATATGTTATAGCTGTCTATACATTTTTCTCCTAATGTACATTCAGTTATTTCAATTTGGGGTGTTATGAATAAATCTGCTGTAAACCTTGCATTTCCTCCAGAAATATATGAATGCTTTGCTGGCGACACATAGTATCCTTGCCTCTAGTTAGTGCTGTCAGTGTATTAAATTTCAGCCATTCTACTGAGTGTGTAGGGGCATCTTATGGTTTAATGTGCATTTCCCTTGTAACTAGTGATGTTGAGCACTATTTTTAATTGGTTATCTAGTCCGACATCTTCATATGTGAATTACCTGTTTAGTGTCTTGCTCTATTTTTAAAATAGAGATATTGGTGTTTCTTATTGGCAGAGTTATTTATACCTTTAGAGAAGAAGCCTTTTGTCAGATCTATGTTTCAGAAGAAACATATCTGTGGCTTGCTTGTCATTTGTAAACAATATCTTTTAATAAAAATAAATCAATTTTGATGAAAATAGCATCTTTCCAACTTGTTTTATATTCTTATACTTTCTTCCTTCTGATAAAATCTTTTTCTTTCCAGGCCATAAGGTTATTCTTCTGTGATATCTTTTAAAAATTTCCTACATTAAGCTTTTGAGTTCAGGTTCGTGATTCTTCTTGAAATAATTATATAGACTATGAGGCCTAGGTTAAGTTTTATTTTTTCCATGGGGATATTCAATTGCTCTTCACCTTTTCTGTGAACTTTGCCTTTCCTGTTCAGTTCTTTCGGTGCCTCCACAGAAGAGCGATTGTTCAAATAACTTTGCATCTATTTTTGGACTTTCCATCATACTCTGTTAATCTATTTGTCTATCTTCAAGCCAATATCCCATTGTTTTGATGGCCATAACTTTTTTTCAGAAATCTTGAAGTACAAAAAAATAAGTTTTCCAAATTTGCTTCTCATTTTTAAGATTGTAGAAAATTCCTAAATGAAATTTTGAATGTAGCTGTCTTCCTTCTGGTATTTGCACTTTATATAGTTTTTTTTTTAAATCTAAATTAAGCATTCAGTTTAGAAAATTTGGGTTATACAGATAAATAAATAGAAGGAAAGTATCGCAAGGTGGCCAGTACCCCACCAGAGTAGGTTTCTGTCAGGAGGTGTGAGCTGCCTGGGAAATAAAAAGTCTGAAATAATTAGTAAGAAATAGAGCCAGAGCCGGAAATTAGATATAGAAAGTGGAGTGTCTGAGGTCTTCCAGTCCTGATAGGATTGGGAACTCAAAAACTGAACAAAGGCTCCCATTCTTTATTTATCAAAGACAGAGATAAAGTTTCAGTGGGAGGAGTCTTGGTTTGGGGTTTGGTGTGGCAGTGGTCTTTCAGTAAACAGGTTGATTGGCATTTTGGCAAGTGGCTCCAGTGGGTCACCTCATCTCAGATGTTGTGCTGAATTTAAATGGAGCTAGATAGGAAGCCACATGAACCAGGGTTGCTGCTGGGAGTTCCTGATACCAGGCTTTCCTGCTTAATGGCTTTAACATTGCTTTAATTCACGCACAGTTCACAGATGGCTCCCAGCAGGAAAATATAAAAATGTCCTAATCCTCAGTTAGTTTACATGTAACTATGTAATATATCTTATTCATAATGTACTTGCTTTTGCCGTAGGCACAAGCAAGTACATTATGAATAAGAGCAAGTCTATACCTGGAGTTGGTAAGTGAATAATACTGTCATTTACTCTGCTGTTTTTTTTTTTTTTTTTTTTTTTTTGCGGAGGTGGGTGGGGGTGATGGTACTGGGGATTGAATGCAGGAGCACCTTATCCCTGGGCTACATCCTCAGTCTTTTTCTTTTCTTTTCTTTTTTAGATATTGGGGATTGAACCCAAAGGTACTTTAGCACTGAGCCACATCCTTGTTCCTTTTTTTTTTTAACCAGGGATTGAACCCAGGGGCACTCAATCATTGAGCTACACCCCTATCCCTTTTTATTTATTTATTTTTTGCATTTTGAGACAGGGTCTTGCTAAGCTCCTTAGGACCTTGATAAATTGATGAGGCTGGCTTTGAACTTTTGATCCTCCTTTCCTCAGCCTCCCAAACTTCTGGTATTACAGGCATGCACCACTGCACTAGGCTACAATAGTGTTTTAACTGAAGAGTTCTAAATAATTCTACACTGAGATACATAACATTTTGTCCATGCAGAGATTCAAACAACAATAGCTAACAAGGTCTTGCTATTCAAAAAAGCTTTGACATTTTAAACTGGGTTATAAATATATCCAATTGTAAGTAGCTTACAAAAAAATTTGAGGAATTCTAGTTCTATTTTAGCTTAAACCCTTAAATTCTACTTGATTGAGAAAATCAGGGTGCACTACGTTCTATACATAGCAGTCCAATATTTTTAAAATAAATCTTGCTTCTGTGCACATGAACGGAGACAGATGGAGGAATGCACTTCAGGTTGTTTGCATGAAGATGCAGAGGGCTGTGTGAAACAGAGGGAAGAAATTTACAATTGTGTGTTTTTAGGAAAGTCCAGAGTTAGCTGTAGTCTCTTCACCTTCTCCTCCTGACATTTACCTATTATGAGTTTGCTGTCACTGTTCTCCTCACTTCTGCCTTCTTTGTAGCATATTGACCCCTCTGAGTGTCACCTGGGAGTGATAAGCTGCTGTCAGCAATCTCTTCATTGCCCTTTGCTCCTTATTCCTTTGTCCCCAAGATTCTCAGTTTCAGAGGATTCTTCTTCATTTCTTGTGGGTATGCTTTTCCTTTCCAAAGATTAGATCTTGGACTAATATCTCCTTTCCAGTTTTCAACACTGAAAGAGTTTTTACCCCTCCCCCCCTTTTCTTTGAATACTTCTTTGGTTATTGTTGTACAAAATTGGGATTTGGGTAGGTTAAAAGCACAGATTCAAGTTATCAGTGCAAAGCCAATAACTCATGTTTTATATTATATAAGAAATAATTTTTATGTAGAGTTAAAGAAATACCCATGATGATTCCTAAACTATTATGCACATTCATACATAGGTCAAAGAGTAGAAATTACTGGACTTCAAAACATTTTTCCCCACAGGTAAGACCACTCATCTTTAATACAAGCAATTATTTTCTAAAGAATCATGCTGTTGAATATAAGTTTTTGATTTACTATCTTAATAAAACTTGCTATGTATACAAATATCATTGTGCCTTCCATAATGACTGCCAGAATTTAAGTATTAGTCAATAATTAGTCAGATTCCCTAAGGCCCTGAGAATTCATTATAGCTAGGAATCAGAACCCATTTCTTAATTTCTCTTTTATGTGGAAACCAACACACACTCTAAGAAATATTATTCATTTGCTGATGAGCAAAGGGAACAACTGGAGCTCATCACTGGCCTTTAGGAAAACTATCATAATTGCTACTAACTATAAATAATGAAGTTAACTGACATTTCTTCAGGAAAGTTCACTTACTACTTGAACATAAACTGATTTTCTGTTTGCTTAATTTGTAGTGATGATTGGCAATGCCAATAACTTGGCATTTAATTAAAAGCTGTCATACTTTAATTTAGCTTTAGGGTTATGCAGGTGGGGTACTGGGCTAGTGGTCTCCCCAGCTAAGTACATGGTTGATCTATCTTTTGTGCCTTATACCTTGCTTAGGATAACATAGTCACATAGTGGATGTTCAGGGTATATTTCCTCCAACAATGAATAAGGAAAAAAGGTGCTTTGGAATATGCTGGATATGATGTCAGAATATTTGGCTTATTCACTACATAAATCAAAGGAGGTAAGCATGGTGTTTAAAGGACACATGTCAACAGCAGCATTTTTAGGGAGACCTCTTCTTACAGCGGTGTATAGAAAGGAATGGGGGAGAATAGCCTTTGGAAGTACCCACATCAGATATATGTCTGCTACCCAGAAGCAGTTACTTTTAGAGGCTCCATGTCCCATTCCTACTGAAGTTCTCATTGCTTCTTTATCATGCTACTGCCCTGAATTTTATTTTTATTTAGTTTCCTTGTGCCTTTACTGTTCTGTTGTGGTAACCTCTCTCCTCCATGCTTTAAAACCTTCCAAAGCACTGGGAGTGTGCCACCACTTCTACTAAGACTTTTGTGACTCCCCAAATTGGTAGTTTTTCAAGCTTGTCTCTGAAATTCTTGCTTTTTATCCCCTAAAGACACCTGCAGTGTTTCCCACTTTGGGCATCTGAGTTGAAGGACATTAAATTATATCTCTCAGTTCATGGCATAGTCTTATCATGAAGGCATGTAAAATCTGTCACATTGTGTTGTGCTTTATTTTAATTAATTAACTAACTAATTAATTACTTTGTGGTGCTGGGGATCAAATTCAGGGCTTCATCCAGGCTAGTCTAATGCTCTACCACTGAGATACATCCCAGCCTATGTTGTGCTTTATTTATTTTATTTGTTACCCTTTGGTCTGGGTTCCTCTCTGGAACTTGTTTGGACACTTTTGACTTAAACTGATTATCTAGGAGCCAATACACCATTAGATCTTAGAATTCTGTTCTTAAGAAGGATGACTAGAAGTGTCAAGGAAATCCATTTCATTTGATTATAAATGCCACATGAATCCTGAAGATTTAGCGGCGGGGTATGTAGGATGCTGCATAGTGTCTGCCTGCATCCCCCTCTTATTTAGGACTGGCCTGCAGCTTGTCCATATAAGTTCTTTCCAGGACACAGGAGCCCTGCAAGACCCAGAAGGAGAGAAAGATTCCTTTAAATGCTGCTGGGCTTCAAATAAAATGAGGACAGAGATTTGGTCACTAGGTTAACATCAGAGACCTTGCTAACGACTTTGAAAAGAGCAGGGTTGGCAGACCATGAAGGTCTTAGATGGATTGAGGAGGGTTTAATAGAGTGTAGAAGAGAAGGTTTTGAAGAGAACAAATACATGTTCCTTTTTTGAGGAGATAATTGGTTAAGAGGAGCAGAAAATTTTCCATAAAACTGGCCTTCTAAACTGGAAAAACAATATGACTAAGAAACAATCTAAACCACTTTGTAGTCTTTTACTTTTCATCACCAAGAAATGAAAAACTAGCTGGGCACTGTGGCACATGCCTGTAATCCTGGCTGCTCTGGAGGCTGATGCAGAAGGATCCTGAGTTCAAAGGTCAGCCTCTGCAACTTAGCAAGGCGCTAAGCAACTCAGCAAGACCCTGTCTCTAAATAAAATAAAAAATGGAGTTGGGGATGTGGCTCAATGGTTAAGTGCCCTTGGGTTCAATCCCTGGTACCTAAAAAAAAAAAAAAAAAAAAAAAAAAAAAAAAAAAGAAAAATTGTAAAGAAATCCACAAAACATGGAAATAATGTAGTTGAGTAACAAAATGCTGTAACTACTATAATTATCATTAATATTTCCCCACTAATTTATATTGCCATCTCTAAGGAGAACAGCTTCAATGAGAAGCTTGCATAATGTAGGGTCTTTGAGCTAGATATATATTAGAGTTAGATCATTCAGAAAAACAGTACAGCTTTTGATCTGAGTTTTAAATAAATTAAACTGACTAGATTTTCTAGGTAATAAAATGTTTTCCTCCATCCTTATAGATTGTGTTTCTGCTGGTATTTGGAGGGTCATGAAAGTAATGTCAGGTATTATTTTTATTTTCACTACTCTGCAAGTGAAATGAAGTGGGCCAGAATGAGAATAGTAGAATATAGATGTTTTATTGAATTATGGTTTCAATAATGCATTCCATTATTATAAAACATCATCCAGTGTTGCATTATTTTAGCCACTCAATAGTAAATGGAAAAGCAATTTGTAATTAAATTAATGAAACTGAGCACCAAGGTGACCTTTCAATAATTCATTTTATAGCTGAACTGCAAGATAGATATAAAATGCTGTATGATCTTTGACATATATTATAGATCTGAATAAATTAAATGGAATTAATGTAATGCACATGCAGTTGAAAGGGTGTGAACATAAGAAGTATTTTTATGTGTGACCTTCCTAATTAGGCAGTGAAATAGGCTATTAACAAACATCACATTGTTCTCATCATTGTGCTTAGTACAGGGACTAGAACTAGAGGAAAGTCTTCAGTTAAAGGCTGTCATAAAAATCTATCATGCCTTGTTCTCGACCCCTGGTTCAGATCCTAAGTGTAAACAGAAAAGGGAATGTCTAATTTTTGCTTTTAGCTGAGGTCTTCAAAGATTTTTCTAATACTGATTCTAACATCAGATTCTAACAATGATATCTTATCTGAAGTAGTTCATTAAGATCCCATTGAATTTTAGCAAAGGAGGCAATTGTTATTAATATCCACTTTTTTTCCTGTCTACACATTTACTTCCTATTTCTATGTAGTTGAGAGGTTATGTCCATCCATTGATACCAATACTAAATATTTTTCATAATATAAAAGTGTATCTACTGCATGATCCTCTTTTTTAGAACAAAGTTTATGTTATAGTAATTTTTCACTTGGTAAATGCTCTGGCTGAGATTTTCTAAGCCTTGAGTTAAATTTTTTAAAAAATCATTTTCTCCATTTTGAAAATGTCTTCAACAGGGGGTGTGGTCAAAGAGCTTAATACTGATGGTTAGCTTGTTCATTTCAAAAATAAAATCAGGACTGATTTTTCTTGGGCCAGGAAAAGATTCAGACAAAATCTCTCCACCTTTACTTCTCTGCATTCTTTCCCAAGTATTTTTTTTTTTTTTTTTTTTTTTTGCTTGTTCTGGAGATTAAGGCCATTCTTCCTGAATCATTTTAAATACTGGCTACATACTGGAGTCATCTGGTAAACCATAAAAAATGCTGATGGCCTCAGGGCCTTAGGAGTTCTCATTCCCCTATATGGCATGCTCTTCCCAGGTTTATCCACACAGATTCATGGATTAGCCTCTCATCTCCTTCCAATCTTTCCTTAATCATTTTTTTGGTGAGCATTCCCACCTTTCCACTTCTAGTGCATTCTCTTATGTTTCTAAAGAAAGGACCATTCTGTAATTTGTTTACTGATTGTTCAGTATGTAGAACAGTTCTTGGACTTTAGCAAGCATTGAGAGACATTTATTAAATAGATTAATGATGCAGAATACGTGGGAAGTTAAAGTGATCATAACAGTACCTAAATAAGGTGCTCAGCCTTTTGTAATCTCCTGGAGCCTTTGTTAAAAATAAAGATTTTTCAATTATACTTTAAGAAATTATGTTTCTTAAAATGTGGATTGCCATTGTTATTTTAATTAGTTATTTGTATTACTACAAGTTGAACATCTTTCTGAGCCATGGATATTTCCAATTTCTGGTTAATTTTTTTTCAATAACTGTGCCAATCTATCTGCAGGAGCTTTAGCTTTATTCTTATCAATTTGCATGAACATTTTCTACATTAAGGCAATAAACTTCTTTCTCAACATATATCTACTCACTTTCTCCTTTGTCTTTTTGGGGTATTTTGATATTGCTGAAAATGTTATTATTTATATTACAACTTTTCATAATTTCTTCCATTGTTCTTTTTTTAAAAAAAATATTATTATTATTATTTTGTACTGGGGATTGAACCCAAAGGCACTTGGCACTTTGCCACTGAGCTACATACCACTGAGCTACATCCCACCAACCTACTTTGTTTTTTTTTTTTTTGAGACGGGGTCTAACCAAGTTTCTGAAGTTTTATTCAAGTTGCTGAGGGTGGCCTGGAACCTGTGATCCTCCTGTCTCAGTCACCTGAATAGCTGAGATTATAGGAGTGTGCTTCAAAGCCTGGATCTTCCATTGTTTCTAAATTTAGAAAGCACTTCTTTTCCAGCAGTGGAATCTGCAACAATTCTTATGGCTTATTTTCCCATAGATTTCTCTCTAATGAGCATCTAAACATTTTCCTTCTGTACAACTAATAAGTACTTGGCTTTTTGAATATTACCATTATCTAACTATTTAGCAAGCTTTCTTCTCTATTCTATACAAATTGATAGTAGTTGATTATATTAAGATAAAGATAAGGATACATACTGGTATGGGTGATGGAACTCTTTTATACTGCTCTGTTGATCTACTGCCCTGTTCTTGTTTTCAGGACTAAACTTCTATAGCATTATAGTATATTCACTACTGGACAGAAATTTAACTTTTCTCTATGTTTCAAAATTATTTTAGTTAGTGTAATATGTTTATTTTCCTAAATATTTTTAAATTAATTTTTGTTCACTCATGAAGAATCTGCTTAGAAATTTATTATTAATTAAATTTTAAAATTATTTTAAAATTAATTAAATTTTAAAATTATTTTAAATTTAATTTAATATTATTTAAATTTTAAAATTATTTTAAAAATATGTACAATGACAAGATCACAATAGTAATAGTAAAGGTTTTCAAGTTTATGATACACAATTTAACTAAAGGTTATGAAAATGAAAATAATTTTAAAATTATTTTGAGAAAAATTGGCATCTTTGTGATATTTAATATTTTTATCCATAAAATCTGTCTTCTCCATGGATGTCCATCTAATTTATACTTGAGTACATTTTTTTAAGAGAGAGAGAGAGAATTTTCTAATATTTATTTTTTAGTTTTCAGCAGACACAACATCTTTTGTTTTTTGTATGTGGTGCTGAGGATCAAACCCGCATTCGTGCTACCGCTTGAGCTGCATCCCCAGCCCACTTGAGTACATTTTGTAGTTCTTCACCTAAAACCTGTAGATTTCACCTTAATATTAGATACACAAACATGTAAATATATCTTGGCTTGGGTTTTTAAAGAAAAACCATGTACTATCCTACATTATATATTTTTAAAAGTCCTTCCAGGTTTTTCTCACTGTTCTTAATATTGACTGGTCCATTTTTCCTCCTTTTCTCTCTCTCTCTCTATTTTTTTTTTTTTTTTTTGGTGCTGAGGATGAACCCAGGGTCTTGTGCATGCAAAGCAAGCACAGTACCAACCAAGCTATATCCCCAGCTCCCGTTTCCTTCCCTTCTTTAAGGCAAACATTTAAAGTGGTTAGAGGGGCCTCATTATATCCTAACATCACTCAGCTATGTCATGTCAAAAGTGAAAAATAGTTGTCATTCTTAAATCAATGAAGGATGATCAAATTTCCTTTGCTATGATAGAGAAGTCATAGAAAGTGATTTGTCCACTATTAGTAGTCAAATATAGTAAGATTTATGTCGATAGATTTTTCATATAATATAAAATCTGATAATAAATCACTTAATATTTTGCTTCACCTAAGAAACAAATTACCAGCTGTTTTCCTCAAGTTCACCAAGATACATATTTTATTTTGCAATTTTCATTGGTTTTCTATTATAGACATAAATAAGAAATCCTTTAAAAATATGTACAATGATAAGATCACAATAGTAAAATCAGTAAAGGTTTTCAGGTTTATGATACACAATTTAACTAAAGGTTCTGAAAATGAAAATATTGAGACTTAATATCTTTCATAGTCATATATTGTGGTACACATAATTTTTGATGAAAATAATTTGTGATCATGAACGAAGATCCAATGTAGTTTTTGTCTAAGTTGGTAAAAATCTGGCAAAAAATAAACCATTTTTATGGGCTATATACGTATAATTTTATGATAGGGCCATTTTGTTTTCTCTTAGGAACTGTATTAAACTTTTATAAATAATATGACTGCTCAACTTGGTAAATGTTTTAAAACATTTAAAATGTAACTTACAGAAAGTTTCAAACGTATATAAATGCACTAAGATTATGGAATAACCTATGAGTGGAGAAATACAAGAAAATAGCAGATTCTCTTGAATGAGAAGTGAGATCGAAGTTGATAAGAGATGTTAGTTTTTATCCCAGAAAAACATAGCCATAATGTGAAATGGTAGTATGTAGGGAAGCCTGGGTGTAAACATTTTCAAAAAGATGTTTGAAAAAGCTCATAAATCAAGCAACTAACAAAGCAAGGCACTGCCCAGTTTTACTTCCAAGAAATCTCAGTGTGGTCAAATATTAGATGGGAAACTTTTCACTGAAATTCACTAACTCAGATATTAGACATAATACACATGTCCTACATTGAGTAAATTAAAATGTTTCACTTTAGTAATAATAATCACATCCTATTATTTTAGTCAAAGAAAGGGTAAAATCTTCCATTAGTACCTACTACTGTAGGTGAGTCCTTGAACAATTAAAACACCTACTCTGATTTGTAGGTTGGTGAATAAACTCACTAATGGTAGTAAGTGATTTTGATTGAACCCAAAGTAGTGATTAGTTTTATAAGCATTGGTTTAATGGTTATAATACATTTTTTATAGATATTTCCCCTTAGAAAGTTTAAAGTACATTAGCATAGTTTAATCATTCATTCTTAGAATTTTTTTATAAAGCAATTGAACACTAAGTAGTTATTTGTAACCCTCTGAAATTAGCATCAATGTCTTAAGCAAACACAAGTAGGAGGTAGTTTCAAATATGAAATAGTTGATCCAAGTGGATTTCATTTCTCCCTTTCCACTTTAATGAAAGGCAGGCACACTGATAGAATTTATATTTGGTTAGTCTTGTTAGAGGAGAAACTGGTGGACTCAACAAACTTTGTTTATTCATTCCACCAAATAAGTGCTGATCCACCTGGTGGCCTCCATTCTCTACTTTGTATGGAAACCTAGTCTCTACTCCAGAAAATAGCTGAATTCATTAAGAAAAAGTGATAGTGGCAATACAGTTAATTAACCAGGTTCAACCTGGAAGTACAGTTTCCAGACAACTCAATACTCATTTATTCTGTAGGTGAAAACCATGTTTTCAAGTGCCCTTATGTTTCATGTAACAAATTCTCTCCCTTGAAGGTCAAATAAAACAAATACAATAGCTGGGAATGTAGCTTAGTGGAAGAACACTTGCCTATCATGCAGGAGGTGCTGAGTTTGATTCCCAGTTCTACTAAGTAAGTAAGTAAATAAATAAATAAATCTCTTTCATAATTGTTCCCACTTCTGTTTCTTTCTGGTTTTAGGCTGTACCTGGTGAACATCCACAATCCCAATGCTTTCTAGAGTTCTAGGCCTATGCTTAGATGGAATTGGAAATGACTTTAAAGTATGCAGGCTTCTAGAAATTTTCCTTAGAGAAGAGAACTGGGCATGGTTCCTTACTGAGATGGGGACTCTAGTATAATTCTGGTACATAAGGCCTGGAGTTCCTTCTAGTCCAGTGCCAGAAAAAGGTTTTTTTTTTTTTTCAGGCTGAGAACATCTGGTAAATGTTGTCTGCCTTTCAAAGTCCCTAAAGTTTTCCTATAGAGATTGTAAAGAATTGTCTTAGCATATTATTCCCTGTCATGGGAAATAGTTAAGGCAAGAGGAATATAAACAAATCAGTATATAAGTAATACCTCCTTTGTGTTTAATTATTCACCATACCTTTACTGGAACTTGTTATAAAAAAAAGCTTTGTCCTGTGTGCTCTGGAAATTCAAATCATTAACACTTGTTTTCAAGCATCAAGAAGCTGTGATGAGAGAGAGAGAGAGAGAGAGAGAGAGAGAGAGAGAGAGAGAGAGAGAGAGAGAGTTTTAGTCAGTTTTTTTTTTTTTTCTGCTGTGACTAAAAGATCTGACCAGAACAATTGTAGGGGAGGAACAGTTTATTTGAAGGCTCACGGTTTCAAAGGTCTTAGTCCATAGAAGGCTGGCTCTATCCTTTGACACCTGAAATGAGGCAGGACACCACTGCAGAAGAGTGTGGCAGAGGGAATCAGCTCACACAAAGATCAGAAATCAGAGAAAGAGACTCTATTCACCAGATACAAAATATATGACCCAACACTCATACATTGTTGGTGGGACTGCAAATTGGTGCAGCCAATATGGACAGCAGTATGGAGATTCCTTGGAAAATTGGGAATGGAACCACCATTTGACCTAGCTATCCCACTCCTCAGTCTATACCCAAAGGACTTAAAAACAGCATACTACAAGGACACAGCCACATCAATGTTTATAGCAGCAAAATTCACAATAGCTAAACTGTGGAACCAACCTAGATGACCTTCAGTAGATGAATGGATAAAGAAACTGTGATATATATATTCTATTCAGCATTAAAAGAGAATAAAATCATGGCACTTGCAGGCAAATGGGTAGAGTTGGAGAATACAATGCTAAGTGAAGTTAGCCAATCCCAAAAAACCAAATGCCTAATGTTTTCACTGATATAAGGATTCTGATTCATGATGGGGTTGAGGAGGGGAGCACAGGAGGAATAGACAAACTTTAGATAAAGCAAAGGGAAGGAGGGGAAGGGAGGAGGCATGGGGGTAGAGAAGACGGTGGAATGAGATGGACATCATTACTCTAAGTACATGTATGAAGACACGAATAGTGTGGAATAGTGTGACTCTACTTTGTGTATAACCAGAGATATGAAAAATTGTGCTCTATGTGTGTAATATGTATTGTAGTGTATTCTGCTGTCATATATAACAAATTAGAATAGAAAAAAATATATGCCCCACAGCCACACCCCCAATGCCCAGCTTCTTCAGCCACACCCTACCACTTCAGTTACCACTCAGTTAATCCCTATCAGGGGAATAATTCACTGATTGGGTTATGGCTGTCACAACCCAATCATTTCTTCGCTGAACCTTCCTGCATTGTTTCACACATGAGCTTTTAGGGGACACCGCTCATCCCAATCATGAGAGAAAGAGAAGAAAATAGGTCAATATGAGTCAGAACACAATAAAACTTAAAAATTTACAACTGAGATAGAGACAACATAAAATTTTCAGGCAGAAGAGTTAATTCCAGCTTGAGAAACCAGGGAAAACATCTGAGAAGAGGCGATTCAGAGAGAGGTGAGTAGTGAGAGGTGAGTAGTGGAGAAGGGCTGTGGAAGACACAGAAAGCTGAAGGGAAAGATCCTATGAAAAAACATGAAGGTTCTGTAAGCCCACAGACAGGACAGGATGTGGAAAGTTCTCTGAGAACATGGAAAGGATGAATATGTAAAATATCTAGAAAACAGAGACAGAACTTGTGCATGGGTGAGTTCTGCATGCATTATGAGAATTTGGGACTTTAGTCCACAGAAAGATATTAAAACGTTTTGGAGAGAGACAAAGAGGGTCTATGGAGCTATCACATGGTGTCAACAAGAAGGGCTAAGAATCAAAGTCAAAATAAATAGGTCAATTTCTTCCCCCCTACACTATGAAGAATTAAGAGGCTCAGCCTAACTAGGAAGCAATGTGGGGATAGTATGAAGGAATTAATATAGAAGTTCCTCTAACCTTCTTTATAAATTAATTAGTAAGGAAATTGAATAATAAATAATTTTGAAGATTTCCAGGAGTGGTTTGGAAGAGGAAATAAAATAATCAAATTGTGATTTGATTTGGATAGTGTTAAAGTATAATGCTATTTCAAATCAATGCAATAATGGGTCAAATGGTGTGAAATTCAGAATAGGAGGTGAATGGGAAAAGGGAAGAATCAAGGGGACATTGTAGGATGCTGAATCATTCAGGACACTAGGAGAGGTGACCCCAGAAAGCAAAAAACATAGGTCACAGCCTGGATTGGTGGCACACACCTGTAATCAGAGCGACTCAGGAGACTGAGACAGGAGGATTGCATGTTCAAAGCTAGTCTCGGCAATATAGTGAGGTCTTAAGCCACTTAGTGAGACCACGTCTCAAAATAAAAATAAATAAATAAAAGGGTTGGGGATGTGGCTCAGTGGTTAAACAACTCTGGGTTCAATCCCCAGTAGCAGGAAAACAAACAAGCCACATATTTCAGGAATAAGCATTTTGAAGAAGAAATTCCATTTGTCCTTGTTTGAGAACAACAGAAATTTACTTAGTGTTGAGTGACAATAAGGAAGACTGTTTAGGAGCAGCTTTGGCCTTGTCACCTCTGATCTTTCATCCTGCCTGGTACATCCCATCTCTGTATTTTCTCCTCATAGTTATTCCCTTGTCACCTTGGACTACTCGGTTCAGAGTATTCTATCCCTCAGTTGTTTCTTTTTATTTGGGAGATGAACAAAATACAAATAAAATGAGTGATACCTGGTGATAAAAATAACTCATATTTACATTAAATCTGATAATGAGGAACAGCAGATGGAGAACAGAGGTGTGTGTGGGAAGCCATTCTCGCACGTGATTGGCATCTTCCTGATTGGGTGTGAGGCGTTCTGGCCAAACTGTGTCGGAGCTATCCTCACCCTCTCCAGGTGATTCATTAGAAAGGCAAACTTTTTGTAATTTCCTCCCTAGTTCCTCCCAAGTAAGTAAATTTGGGGATTCTTGTTCACAAAACCAAGGGCAAAACTTGCCTACAACCTTTAAGAATTGTAATAACTGAGTTTTCTTTATCTGTTTTCCTTTCTGATTAATTATGGTGTCTAGAGTAGTCAGATACATCTCCTTATCCATAGAAGTTGAATTTCCCATTTTAATTAATTTAACATCTCGTTTCTTCAGTACCTCCAGGTACTTTTGTGACCCAAAATTGTCACCAATTCCTTTATCTTTATAGCGTGCTCCCACTCAATCTAGTCAAGCTAAAATGCCTCCTCGTTAGGTGCCAATTCCACCAGGTGACCAACAAGTTGGTTTCATTAAAGAGGTTCATGGCATAGAAGTTAATTAGTGAGATCAAAATAAACACACAGGCTCAATTATCTTTTTCTATGACCAGGTCCTAGACGGCTCTCTCCTCTGGCTCTCACCTGTAACCACCCAGTGGGGCAGCAAGGCTTACTCAGGACTAGCAGGAGAGAGAGAGAGCATGCCAGGGAGTGGTCTTTTATTGGGGAACAAGAAATTCAGGGGAAAATTCCATCCAATGAAGGTCGATAGGGGCAGCATTCCAAGGTCAGGGTCAGTGATTGGTCTCAGGGTCAGTGGTCAATCACACCCCCACATGGACAGGCTCTCACACCTGGAGAGGGTGGGGCTAGCTCCAACACAGTTTGGCCAGAACGCCTCACACCCAATCAGGGAGGTGCCAATCACGTGCGAGAATGGCTTCCCACAGGTGTGGAGAAGGAACAGAGAGAAGGTGCTGAAACAAACTGATGTGTTGTTCCTGTATGAGAGTGAACTAGCATGTAATAGGCACCTGATGGACTTACAATGACAAGCATGTTTATTGCTTTACATACACTCTTTCTTTCTTTTGTCCTCTTTTATTAATTTGTTCTTTTTCATTATAATGGCAGTAGAATGTATTTTAACATATCATACCTACATAAAGTATAAGTTCCTGTTCTTGTGGTTGTACATGATGTGGAGATACACTGGTTGTGTATTCATATATGAACATAGGAAAGTTATGTCTGATTCATTCTACTGTCTTTTTTTATTGCGCATGACAACACAACGATCTTGACATATCATACATTGGAATCAAATGGGGTATAATTTCTCATTTTTCTGAGTGTACAGGTTGCAAAATCACATTGGTTATATAGACATATATATACATACAGCAATCCTAGGGTCTGTTTTATTCTACTGTCTTTCCCATCTCCATCCCCCTCCTTCCCTCCATTTCCACGTGTCCAATCAGGCAAACCTCCACTCCTCCCTCCCCTCTGCATATTGTGAGTCAGTATCTGCATATCAGAGAGAACATTAGGTCTTTGGCTTTTGGGGATTGGCTTATTTCATTTAGTATGATAGCTTCTACCTCCAACCATTTACCTGCAAATGCCATAATTTCATTCTTCTTTGTGGGCTAGCAATATTCCATCGTGTATATATACCACATTTTCTTTATCCATTCATCTGTTGAGGGCACCCATGTTGGCTTGGCTATTGTGGATTGAGCTGCTATAAACATTGATGTGGCTGCATCACTATCGTATGCTGATTTTAAGTTCTTTGAGTGTATACCAAGGAGTGGGGTAACTAGGTCAAATTGTGGTTCCATTCTGTGTTTTTTGAGGAATCTCCATACTGATTTCCAGAGTGATTGCACCAACGTACAGTTCCACCAGCAATGTATGAGTGTACCTTTCTGCCAACATCCTCACCAACATTTGTTGTTAACTTGTTTTTTGATAATTGCCATTTTGACTGGAGAGAAAATCTCCATACATACAGTATCTCTTAATTCTGAAAACAATTCTACAAGGTGTGAATATTCACATTTCACAAATATTGAAATTAGAAGTTTAAAATGTTGGAATGCTTGCCCAAGCTCATCTAACTGGAGGAAAGTAATATTGAACTTGGGAAAAATTATGCTCTTTTCACTATACCGTATTGACATCCAGTATTGACATCCATGTTAAATGTGAAAATATTTTTAAAAATCTTGCATTCAAAGTAATCCCAAATGTTGGAACATTTGTTAGTGAAACTATTTATGTATATGCTCTGATATACTACATTATTTTTATTTTCTTTTTATGAATATATTTTAGTAGATATTTTTATTAGTGCATTATAGTTATTCATGATATTGGGATTCATTTTGTCATAATCATACAAGCACTGAATATAATTTGCTCCACTTTAGTACTCAGTGCTTCCTTTCCCTCCCCTCTTCTCTCCCCGATTCTCCTTCCTCCACATTACGGATCCTCCTTCTATTTATTTATGGATTTTTAATGCTTCATAGATACACATAAAAGTGAAATTCACTGTGGCATATTCATATATGTACACAGCATAATTTGGTCAATTTCATTCCAACATTCCTCTCTTTTCTGATCCCTTTTCCTTCCCCATCAATCCCCTTTCTCTGTCTTCTGATCTGCCTTATATTTTCATTGATTCTCCTCTTTTTTCCCCTTATTTGTATAGCTTTTGCACATGAGAAAAAATATTTAGCAAAGGAAACAATTAAGAGCTTGAAGAGTCAACAGAATGGGAGAAGATATTTGCCAGTTCTTCCTCCAACAGGGCATTAATGTTCAGAATATACAAAGAACTCAAAAAACTTAACACCAAAACAAAACACCAACTAATAAATGGGCAAAAGAACTAAACAGATCTAAACAGACACTTCTTTTTATTTATTTTTTATTTTTATTTTTTAGTACTGAGGATTGAAATAAGGGGTATTTAACCACTGAGCAACATCCCCAGCCCTTTTCTTAGCTTTTATTTAGAGATAGAGTCTTGCTAAGTTGCTTAGGGCCTCACTAAGTTGCTGAGGCTGGCTTTGAGCTCATGATCCTCCTGCCTCAGCCTCCTGAGCTGCTAGGATTACAGGCATGTGCCACCATACTGGCTAAACAGGCATTTCTTAAGAGAAGAAATACAAATGGGCAACAAATACATAAAAGGTTTTTTTTAACCTTCTTAGGAATAAGGGTATTGTGAATCTACTATTTTGAAGAATGTTGTTACTGTAAAACTCTGAGTTTCTAAGGTAACAACAAAATGATGATTATCATTATCGCCAAACCTCATGCAATGGGAGTTCAATAAATGTTCATTGCAACCTTGTCTATTAACCCTGTGTTCTCCAAGTAGAGAAATTTTTGGCAAAATAATGCTCACATTGACTCTTGAACTACTTGGGACCACATCAAATCAAGCGTGATTGTAAAAACAGCTAACAAACCTGTTAACATGCTGAGTATATGTGTACAAGAATTTCCTCCCTTCTGAGAATTCAGTGTTATCTTTCTCATCTTGAAGAAATTTGACAAATGGTCAACCTATGGCAAAACTGATTCCCATGGAAACTTCCTTTATAGCTTCTGTTACAGTGAATCTTCCACCTTGATTTCCAATAAAACAGTTGGAGGTAGAAATCATATTTAAAATTAAGCATAACCTCACGGTGCCATTTCTATCCAGGCCCCTGACATTGTTGGTACATAAGAACTGATTAATCATCAGCAGTTTGGTCTATTAATGTCTCCAAATTCCTTTCTTATGCTTTATTATATTCATGATGAAAAAATGAGACGTGCAACTTCCTAGCTGAGAATCCCAGCTGAGAAATGCTTAGGCATTGCAACATGTCAAAACAAAGCTACACACTTCATTGACAGTGCTGTGCTCCCTGGGCATTCTTGATATTTGATGAGGAAACAAGACGTTCCTGAAACAAAGGCAGAAGTCACACAGGGGCAGCACCCAGCAGCCTCTGCTAGTGAGAAGGAAATATTATGTGATATAAATGTTAACCATGTAGTCTTTATTCTTGTGGTAGATGAAGCAATGCAAGGTACATTCAGGAGTGTGACTAGGCACAGGTGCATGACATCACTCAGTACAAGCCTCACCAGTTTGATTCCGAACTGTTCTTTCCTTGCCTTCTATTTTTCTTCTTGTACAGTCTGCTTTTTAGTCAAGAAGATGGCATCAGAACATTTTGAATGTTGGTTTTCCAGTGATTCATAGTATCCTCTAAGCTTATTGTTTTCATGTGGTTACATCCTTTAAATTTCTAGGAACTGCAGTAGGCACTGCGTAGACAGAGATGAATGAAACAGTTCTCTTCTTTTAAATAACTCACAGTCTAAGATAGACTGCAAAACAGACCAACTGCAAAATTGGAGGGCTTTAATACAAGAGATATGAATAAAAGAGTGGGTTGTTTAGTTAAGGAAGTTTCCACTATAATGCCTAGTGTATTAATACTTGGAGGAAATAAATTTAACACACCTCTTCTATGTGACTAAATTCTTTTTATAATGACCATAAAATTAGGACAAATATTTTACATGTGAAAATTAAAATTTACACTTATCAACCAAACATTCTATTTATAGTTTTTACTTTATTCATATACAGAATATATAGGAGAGCGTATAGAATGGAAAAATTGAAGGAACTCAAATTCTGCTTCCTTATTACAATCATTGTATGAACATTGTTTATTTCATATTGACTGTTTAGATCTGAGAATACAAAGTTTCACAGAAATTGGAGACCAAGATCTTAGGATTCCAGAGGCTTGTACACTCAATCCTAAATGAATGCATATATCTGAGTGCTAGTGTTGCAAGAGCCATTTATATAGCTATATGTTCTGATTTACTTTCATGCAAAATTTACAGTTTGTTAAAGGATAAGCAATAAAGGTGTGCTAACTTTATATATATATACACACACATATATGTAAAGTTATTATTATTATTATTATTATTATATATACATATATAAATAGGCACATTTGGTCTATTTTTCCTTTTAATTCTCTCAGTTTCATTTCAGTTATTTGGAAAATGTGTTATTAGTTGCATACAAACTTACAATAATTATGTTTTCTTTTAGAATGGGTCCCTTTATCATAAGAAATATCTCTATTTCTGGTAAAGAATTGCAGTGACTCAGAGGGCTGGAGTTTAGCTCAGTGGTAGAGCACTTGCCTAGTATGAGCAAGGCCCTGGTGTTCAATTCTCTATACTGCAAAAATCATTCAAAACAGTGACTCCAGTAAGTTTCTTGTTTGCATGATATAACTTTTCATTGCCATTAACTTTTACCTTCCTATATATTTAAAATAAGTGGATCTTTTTTGGACAGTGAATGCCTAGGTTCTGGGTTATTTTTTTGTCTTTTTAATACTTTCTGACAATCTCTGTCTTTTCCCAGAAATTCTTCATTCATACTTAACATAATTAATGTTCAAGTGGGTTATGCCCACTATTTTGTTTCCTTTGTCTTTTATTTCTTCTATGTCAACCTAAATGACAGTGAAATTTCCAAAGGAATAATGGTATTTATTGGATAATAGAATAGCATTGTAATGAGAATAAATACAACATTGTAAAATATAAATGTGTTTAAAAAATAGCTAGTGGAATTATACCCCATCTGATTCAAATGTATGATATGTCAGGATCATTGTACTGTCATGTGTAACTAATTAAAATAAATTAAAAAAATAGCTAGTGGAAGTTTTTTTAGGAGAAAATGAGGAGGATTACATAAGTTACTTTGAAACAATAATCCTTGGCCTCGAGGATTAACAACAAGGGTGATTACCAGACACCTGTCTAGGTTGTAGAGACAGTTGCTGGGTAGATAACCTTGCAGAAGTATTTTTCATGTAAAGTTGTGGCCTTTGCGCAAGGTTGTAATTCTGACAGAGGCTTTTGTGACAGTTAATAATGTGCAGTTGTGTGTGAGAACCTCTCCTTCATAACCTCTTAGGTTGATTTGTTTATTTTTGTAAGAGTTGATAATAAGTGAGTCCCTTTTGATTTTGACAAGGCTCACATCTGTTTCTCCTTATTTGCTTTTTTGATTATTACTTAAAATTTCCTTGCAATTTTCCTGTTGGCTTTTTAGATGTTATTCATTATTCTTATAGTGGCTGCCTGTGTGTGTGTGTGTGTGTGTGTGTGTGTGTGTGTGATCCAGATGCAAACATGAATCCTATGAAAAGTACAAAGACCAGTAAAAATGGCAAAATTCATATAATGACTAACTTTTGTTTGGTAGTATGTGTCTTTCATTTCTTTCTGAATCACATACAAACTTAAAACAAAACTATATATATATATATATATATATATGCATATATATATGTATATATGTATATATATGTATATGTATATGTTAACATTGAGAGACTGTCTTCTCCTCTCATCAAGGACAAAACATATACCGTGACTTACCTTCTCCAGTCACACCCTACCTGCCTGCAGTTACTATCCAATTAATTTATATAAGGGAATGTATGCCCTGATCAGATCAAGAGTCTCATAATCCAATCACTTTGCTCTGAACTTTCTTGTCTCACATGTGAGCTTTGGGGGGACTCTTCATATATGAACCATAACAGTTGTCTCTCTACTTTGGTAGTGACATACACAGGCACAGTTCACAAATATAAGGAATTATTTCAGATGGTCCCAAATGTCATAAAAAGACAACCAGTCTTGTTGGCCTTCATGGAGCTACACCCTGTGACTCTTGCACTTCCAGGAGCCACAAGGAAGACCTGATGGCTTTCTGTGGTTGGGAGAAATTGGAGCGTTGGGTTGGAGGAAGAGGAAAGGCAACAATTATCAGAAATATGCTTGAGGAGGACTGAAATTGTGAACTCAGTATTTTTTTCCCTTTTTCTGCTTTGGTGTTTCGTGAGAATGTCAGGAACCCAAAGAATAAATAATAGAGGAAGTTGGAAATTGGAATAATGCTCTACCAAATCTCTTCCTTCAATCTTATTTTTTGCAGTCTCCTGATTGTTTCCCTTGCTTTAAGCCTACACTTTCCTTATATCCTCCAAATTACTGTTGGAATTTAGTCCTTGTGCTGGCAAGTCTTTCATCAAATGCTGCTTCCATTTATGTTGTAGAAGGATGTCAAAGACAAGAGTTTGGAGACTGGAATGTTTCTGTCTTGAAATGCATTCTTCTCTTGTACTACAAACTGTCATCTGGATGTTTTCAATGGCTTTGTATTATTTGTTCAGGTTTTAACATTCTCTGTGCTTCTATGAGGAGGACATGATCAAATGGTGCCTTTCTTTGCAAAAATTCTAGATACCTCACTTTTCTTTATTGATGATGTTTCTCATTACACAGCATGCCTCTGCAATTTTATGTCTACCCTTCTGACTGAAAAGCTATCATTTTTTATCAGACTATTTTAATTTTCCAAGTTTCTACTCAATTAAATAGTGCTTAGAGCAGTGTTTTTGTGGTTCCCCAGAGTGTCTTTAAGTTATTTCAATGAGGGTCATTAAATGTTTCCAATTTTTTGAAGTAAAATTAATATTAATACATTTTAATGTTAAAAGTAATATCCCACAAAAGCATTTACCTGTCAGAATGTAAAATCTGATTTCAAGCAACTATTCTTTATTGTTATTTCCATATTTAATTTCTGAAGTACAGAAGCCAGACAATGCAGCTGCCTAAGTTTCAATTCATGAAACTGATGGAAAAAATGATAAAGCTAACTAAGTCCAAATTATAAAATGCAGTATACCTGACATTTAGCTGTAATCTTCTTTTTGGGGAAAAATGCTTAAATGAATGAATAAAATTCTTTATTTGAGAATTAGATATATTCACTGCATTAATAAAAAGGAATGCTCAGGGAACAATTATAAGCAAGTGTGCATCTCTTCAAATGGAAAAACTTTAAGCCAAAAATAAAATAAAATATACTTACAGTTAATATTTACAAATAATGTTACTGGTTCTAATAAAAATGTGTGTAATGTCAAAATTATTGATTTATACATTGAATGAGATATAATCATTAAAAACAACAGCATTGGGAGAATAAGTACCATTTAATAAAGTAATAGACAAAATGACTTCTAGACAAATTTTATTGATATAATGCTTTCACTGAAGTCCTTATGGTGATGGATATAAAGTAAAAGCAAGTTCATGAGTTCTCTTATTTTTTTTTTAACAGCACTAGTGGAGAAAATTTTAATGTCTAGAACTCAAAGTTCACAGGGTTTATTACTTTCTGAGCAAAGAAAGAAAGGCTTATGATCTTATATCATTTCCAAACAAAGCAACAAGAGGAATAAACTGTAAACAATAACCAGTAATCATAAGAATTATAAAAAGTAAAAGCTGCTCGCTAGAAAATGATACTGAAATGAAATAATACGTAGAGCTGGCTTATTATGGGAAGAATTATAAGGAAAAAAAAAGCCAAACTCTGATAGACTATGAAACAAAGTTTTTAAGAAAAACAAAGTGATTAAAAATTAGACAATAAAATGTGTCATAAATTAATAAGGATGAAACTTGGAAAAAAAGATATTCATAAGATAGCCAATGAAAAAAATTGTAATTTTTGTGTAGAAAACTGAGAGTTGTGGTTTATATACATAATGAAATATTAGTCAACCACAAAGAATGACTTTATAACGTTTGCTGGTAAATGGATGATGGATTTGGAGACTATCATACTAAGTTCAATAAGTCAATCCCTCCAAACTAAATGGTGAATGTTTTCTCAGATATGTGGAAGCAAACCTACAATAAGGGTAGGGTGAAGGGGAAGAATAGAAGTTCAAGGATTAAAAAAAGGGGGAAAGAAGAGAAGGGAGAGGAATAAGGATGGTAAAGACAATGGAAAGAGTATGACATAACTTTCTTATGTATGTATTTGAAAACACCACAGTGACTCTCACCATCTTGTACATCCACAAGACAGGGACCCTAATTAGAATAAGATTTATTCTATGCCTGTATAATTTTAACAAGATGGATACTATTGTCATGTATAAGTCAAAAAGAACCATTTATTTATTTATTTTAAAAATTTTATTTTTAAAAAATGACAGCAGAATGCATTACAATTCTTATTACACATATATACCACAATTTTTCATATCTCTGTTTGTATAATTAAGTATGTTGACACCCAATTCGTGTCTTCATACATGTACTTAACCATTTTTTTTTTAAAAAGAAAACTTTCAGAGCTAAGAGTTTATAATCTGAGAAGATCATACAGTTGGTCCAGGCAGGGGACCATACACAGCTCATCAGGGAGAGAGAAAAAGCACACTTTTCCTCATTCACTGGAGGTTCTTGAAGGACCACAGTGCTGGGCTGTGTGAGGAAGAAATAAGTCCTCCACATGAAAACAAGAACAAAATCAGAGAGCAGATGTTTAAAAGTGAAAACATGGCAAAATCTAGTGGTTTATAAGGTTCACAGAGTTCTTGAATTTAGCTTTCTTTAAATCCACTCCAAATTGATTGAGCCACATAACATTTTGTATCTTATTGCACACAATGTTTGATTAATATAATAATAGTATTATTATGGTCTGAATTAATCAATACAAGTTATAGGTTTAATTTTGGAAATACAGAAGCCAGAAAATATAGATTAATGAAATAGTAAGTATAGCCATAGTAGCTCCATCTTTATGGTTCCTGGGTGAAACTGTTATATGAGCTATTTTTAAGATGATAAAAAAAATTGTCTTTCTGTACTTTGTGTACCCACCTGTATTTTGGGTGCCCACGAATGTGAAGCCCCCAGGATGTGGTTGTCTATATATGCTCTGCTAACTGTGTTCTTAGCCCCTGTACTTCTCTTGCTTTCAATTTTCAACAATCTATAGGATATGGTTTCTTCCTTAAATATTTGGACCACAAGCAGCCAGCATGTTTCTTCCAGAGAGCCGCTTGGATTCTGACGGAAGCATCACTGGTCAGAAAAATATGGATAAAATAAAATTATTTGATTTGTTTCAAATTTGGACTTAGAGTGTTTTCTGAGCAATTGCCCCATAACAAGTATACAAATGCATTATGAAACTGAAGACAATTGCCTGTAAAATAAGTGATGAGTTTGTACTTAAACCTGTTCAAGAATGACTTTGTTATATGTGATCCAACATGGCGGCGGGCTTGGAGAGATCAAGTCTCTGACGTCTTCAGCTGCACGGGCATAGGGAGTCGTAAACCGTCTAAATGCTGTTTGCTCAGGATCACTAAGCAATGCTGAGCTGACGTGGATCTGGGGCGAACAGTCTGGGCCTCTCAGAACACACACCGAGCCCAGATCGGGTGAATTCAAGCTCCCATTCGCCTGCTTCTCCAGACAAACTGCTGTGACTCAGCACTAAATGATCACGCTGAAACAACTGGTAGGCCCTTCTGAACCTACGGAGGTAAAGGCCAACCGAGCCTTCATAGGCAGTGGCCACAGGATTGAGACGGGGCTTGGGAGAGCCAGTCAGGACCCACCCGTTGCATTGGTCACCCGGCAAAGGGAAACGAAATGTCACCATTTGCATGGGATACCACCATGGCAGAGAACTGACATCACCAGACTGCGGCGGAGGAGATAACTTCATTGAAACCAGCGGCGACAGGTGTGTAACCCCCTAGCCTTCCCTCTCCACACAGCAGGGAAACCTTAAGGGCCCCTCCCAGCTCTCCCGTAAGGGCCCCTCCCAATTCTCCCCTGAGCGCAATAGCCAGACCGAGGGAATCAGGAGTGGCGCGGGACCTGTGGCGCGGAACTCCCGGCTACTGTTCCCACTAGTGCTGACAACTGAGGTCTCTTGCACCAGCTACCAGGGGCGTGGCTACTAGAGGGCAAGCAAAATTCGCTGAGGGTTCTCAGCCCCAAGCTCTACAAACTTAGGGTCTGAGGGAATGGCAAACAGGGAGAGTGTGCCCAGTCGTTCATGAAAACAGGGCTCCCGGGAACAGCAGACCTGGCGTGTAGCCAGTATTGTGGTGAGCATCACCGGTGAGCTGGGCCTGGCTTGAGGAAAAGTGGGGAAGTGACTAGACACAAGAGAAAGCCCTAGGCACTCAGGATTGGAGACCCGCCCAGTCTGGGAGGAGGAGCTGCTGCACAGTGATTGGTTCCCGTGTATTGAGAGGAGAAGCGTGGCCCAGTGGGCACAGCTCCATCTACTGGAAGAGAAGTTAATCAAACTCTAAGACTGCATTTATTAATTTTTTTTAATTTGGGTTTTTTTCATTTTCATTTTTTTGTTGTTTTAAAAATTTTTTTATTTTTAAATTTTTTTAAAATTTTTATTTTTTTTTTATTATTTTTTAAATTTCTTTTTTCTATTTTTTCTTTTGTCTTTTCATTTCTTTTCAATTTTCTTATTCCCCCTTCCTTGAATTCTACCTGCTTACTCTTATTCTCTTTAGTGACTTCTTCCCTTCCCTCCTAATACTTTTCCTCCCAAGCATCAAATAAATTTATAGGAGTAAACAGTAACTCAGCAGTCAAACAGAACAAGAAGTAACATGAGCAGCATGAAAAAGCAAGGAAGAAAAGGAGTACAAACAATGCAGGACAGCCTAAATATTCAGGAGGACCTAGAGTCATCAGAAAAATGGTCAAAAAAAGAACTCAAGGAATACCTTAGACAGATGGAATGGAACCTTAAAGAGGATATGAGACAGCAAATTCAAACAGTGAAAGAACACATTGAAAATGAATTACATAAACAGATAAAAGAAGAAATTAAGCATCTTTATCAGGAGATAGAGATTATAAAAAAAATCAAACAACAATTCTAGAAATGAAGGAAACTATAAACCAAATTAAAAACTCAAATGAGAGTATCACTAATAGAGTGGAGCAAGTAGAAGCCAGAACGTCAGATAATGAAGACAAAATATATCATCTTGAAAAGAGTCTAGCCAACTCAGAAAGGCTGGTAAAAAATCACGAGAAAAACATCCAAGAGATATGGGATAACATAAAAAAACCAAACTTAAGAGTCATCGGGATAGAGGAAGGTATAGAGATTCAAACTAAGGGAATGAGTAACCTGCTGAATGAAATAATTACAGAAAATTTTCCAGAAATAAAAAAGGAAATGGATATACAAATTGTAGATGCATACAGGACACCAAGCGTACAAAATCACAGTAGATCAATGCCAAGACACATTGTTATGAAGATATCCAATATACAGAACAAAAAGAAAATATTAAAAGCTACAAGAGAAAGGAGGCAGATTACATTCAGGGGTAAACCAATAAGGTTAAGAACAGATTTTTCATCACAGACACTGAAATCGAGAAGATCCTGGAACAACATATTTCAAACACTGAAAGACAATGGATGCCAACCAAGAATTCTGTATCCAGCAAAATTAAGCTTCAGGTATGACAACGAAATAAAAATCTTTCATGATAAACAAAAGTTAAAAGAATTTGCAGCCAGCCAGAAAACCAGCATTGCAAAGCATCTTGAGCAAAACACTACACGAGGAAGAAATGAAAAACAATAACCAAAACCATCAGTGGGAAGTGTCTCAGTAAAGACAGAGGGCGGGGGGAAAGCTAATCATGGAGAAACAAGCTAAATTAAAAAAAAAGAGATAAATAATCAAACATGGCTGGAAGTACAAACCATATATCAATAGTAACTCTAAATGTTAATGGCTTAAACTCTCCAATAAAGCGACATAGGCTGGTAACATGGATTAAAAAACAAATCCAACAATATGCTGCCTCCAGGAGACACATCTGATTGGAAAAGACATACACAGGCTGAAGGTGAAAGGTTGGGAAGAAATATACCACGCACACGGTCCTCATAAGCAAGCAGGGGTGGCCATCCTCATATTGAATAAAATCGACTTCAAGACTAAGTTAATCAAAAGGGATAAGGAAGGACATTATATACTGTTAAAAGGAACCATTCACCAACAAGACATAACAATTATCAATATTTATGCACCAAATAAAAAAAGTGGTGCTGCGACGTTCATAAAACAAATTCTCCTCAAGTTCAAGAATCAAATAGACCACAACACAATAATTATGGGTGACTTCAACACACCTCTCTCACCATTGGACAGATCCTCCAAACAAAAGTTGAATAAAGAAACTATAGAACTCAATATCACAATCAATAACCTAGACTTAACTGACTTATATAGAATACATCAACCATCATCAAGTGGATATACTTTTTTCTCAGCAGCACATGGATCCTTCTCAAAAATAGACCATATATTATGCCATAGGGCAACCCTCAGTAAATATAAAGGGGTGGAGATAATACCGTGCATTTTATATGATCATTTATCTGAGGGGAGGGGAGGGGAGATAGTTGAGGATAGGAAAGGTAGCAGAATATAACAGTCACTAATATGGCATTATGTAAAAATGTGGATGTGTAACCAATGTGATTCTGCAATCTGTATTTGGGGTAAAAATGGGAATTCATAACCCACTTGAATCTAATGTATGAAATATGATATGTCAAGAGCTTTGTAATGTTTTGAACAACCAATAAAAAAATTATTTATTATCTTTGGTGTTTTCTTAGCATGGATATAATGATGAATGACTTTGTTGAAATCAGTGAAGTTTTAGAATGCAGGCCCTTTGAATTAAAAGGTTCTCATTTGTTATTTATAAGAATAATCAAATCTACTTTTGCCAATTTGATGAGTGCTTCCTTCCTAAATAAGACCATAATACTTAATGTTGGTAAGGTCACTTTATCTTTTTGAACCTCAATTTCAAATTCTCCAATGTAAGCAATTAACCAGACTTGTAAATGGATATTCTATAACTAATAGATTTGTTAGGTAATATTTGTGAAAGTACTCATATTTAGAAATTAATAAATGTTAGTTATTCACAATTTCTTTCCTATTGAATATAGTATTCTATTTCATTTGAGGGGACAAATAAGTTGGTATACATTTACAAATATCAGAAACTACCCAAATCAGATTTTCCAATTCTAATCACATCTGTAGTCTTATCTGTCAGTAAATTGTCCTGTATTTACTTCCATTGAATTTCAAGCTTAAGCTTCTCTCAACTGCAATAAGCAATTTATATAAACTGCATCCTCATTTTGCTGACTGCTGACTCACAATAACATACACTATTTCAGACTCCCTACAATGACTGGCAATGTGATGGGAAGGGATTTAGTGAAAATATCATAGAAGAAACCATCCCTTTTCTCTTCTTCCTCCATGATCACAAATTCATGACCTGAATTTGGAAGAAATCTTCCACATCTCCTGCTCATTTCTAGGATAAAATTCATTGTGTCAGCTATAAAATAAGTACAAGAGAGGAAGTAGTAGAACCAAAGTGACATAAATCAACAAACTAAATCTGAAAGAGTATGTTAAACATGATGACTTGAATTTTGCTTAATTCATTAGAATACCTCATATGCTTTAGAAAAATTTTCTTGATGCATCAGAAAAACATCAATGATAATCTTTTGGTTGTCCTTGTGTACAAATAGGAATTTTTGCAACAGTTTTATCATGTATCATTCTAAGAAAAGAAAACCAATATTCCCTTTATGTCATTTCCTCAATACATGCTTGCTTATTATTTCATTACAGAAAACACTTAAGGTAAATTTCAGCCATATCAATAACTAAAATGTGAGAAAGCAATATCACAGCTATGTCTTATTGGATTAAATCTACAAGGCTATGTCTTCATGGATTAGAGCATACTTTGAATTCAACAAAAGTAGGCAAAAAGTATTAGACTCATTTAAGTAAACTCTGAAGGTACAGCAAGTTTTCACATTCTAACATTATGAATACTTTGTTTTAAACTTCATTCCACTTCAGTAAGGAAGACATGTCAGAGCACACAGTAAAATTTGGATAGTAGTGATTAGTCTTGGGACCTTGGCAGACTGATTACATTTTCTATATACCTGAGTATCAAGGACAATCAAATACCGAATGACTCTGCAACCTGGTAACAAATGACACACTGCAGATGTTTACATTCAACCGTAAAGACAAGAAACACACACACACACACACACACACACACACACACACACACACACAAATATGCAATAATGTTGACTTTTTTAGTACAAATTTTAGATTACCCCCAAACTCCCAAGTACCTTTAATGAATCAGAATTTTAGAATTGGATGGAATATTTGGACTTAGCTCATGCAAATTCTTCAATTTGCATAGGTCAATAGATATTAGTGAGTCATTTCAGGTGCTGTCTTGACTTATTCAATCTGAAATAGATTGATATGTCTGGAGGCTCAAACTGTATTTGTTCTAATAATGCCTCCTAGCTTTGCTTTTCATTTTCTAATGTATTCTGAACACAAATTGCACACACATGAATTCAGCACATAGAGTCTAAAGATGGTTATGTCATCATTAAACTATTACCATTAATTAGTAAAATCCTCTGACCCACTGAGCACATTTTTTTATGGGTTTTCAATTGTAATTAATTTCCACCCTTTATGTTTCTCTTTTTGCTGAGTGGGTTTTGGTCATTAATTTTCATTTGTTGCTTTGATTCAGATGTATGCTATAAAAAGAAACATAATTTTTGTAGAAAAATGTAAGAAAGTTTTCTTTTATTCAACTAATTTTATGTTCCATTTAAAATACTATATTGTCATTTCCTTTGATTTCTCTCTTTTAATATTATGAGTCCTTTGTTTCTGTATTTTCCAAGTTTTGAAGACACATATTTACCCAAATCAACTATGGGTACTTTTATATTTTTAGAAATCTTACTCTTATAAACATTATAGGCAAGACAGTAATTAACTCTCAGATTGGGTTTCAGGGCATGTGAAATTTGAAAGAAGAATGAGATGGGTTTGGTAATATTTAATGATATTTAGCCATTTTAATGGTAAAAATTGACCTTCCATCTTTGACAACAGCCTATAAATTGTATTTCTAATTTCAATCATTAACTTACAAATCATGGTTTTGCTATAACTACATACTACTGGTACTGTCATTTACTTACTATTTTTGTCAGATGAACTTATTCTTCAACAGAAATATTCATTTTATAGCATTATCCTAAGCAATAATATCCATGAAATTATGGGATAACAATGAGAGGCTTATTTTTGTAAATATGTTGAAGTAAATCTAATATAACTAAAATCTAATATTATTTATGCAAATACCCATAAAATAATCCTACATGTCGCATGTATAGAACATTCACTGATATTTCTCTCATCAAAGTGTGAACTTGAAAGGACACAATTAATGTGTTACATTTCTGGAGGTCAGATGCTGAAAACATCTCCAAAGGGAGAATGGACTCCGTCAAGGGTGTTGAGATGGGGAGATCCACATGGTACTAAGGTTCCTTGTGGAAGGGAGATAGGATAGACTGTCAGAGTCAAGAAGGAGATTGGATGATGGAGGAATAGAAAGTCAATCTATTGAAACACATCTATTGAAGATCAATCTGCTGAAACACATACCCATAAATTTAGTGGCTTAAAATCACTCAGATTTATTATTTGGCGTATCAGGAAGTTAGAACTGAAATTTCCTCAGGAGGTTCCAGAAGAGCTGTTTCCTTCCCCTTTTCACATTGCTTCTGGAGTCTCTCAGGCAGTATATTTTTCTATCCCTTTTCCAGGAACTAGGTACTTCCTGAATTTCTCCTCTCAGCCCTCTTTCTCTTCAAAATGTCACCTTTCAACCTTTTATTTCATCTACACATTTCCTTCTCTGACTGACCCTTCTGTTACTCTTTTTTTCTTTTTAAAGAGAGAGAATTTTTTAATATTTATTTTTTAGTGGACACAACATCTTTATTTTATTTGTATGTGGTGCTGAGGATCAAACCCAGTGCCCTGCACATGCCAATCAAGCACGATACCGCTTGAGCCACACCCCCAACCCCTGTTACTCTTCTTATAGGGACACTTGTGTAGGCTAGGGATGTAGGTTTGTGGTAGAACACTTACCTATTATGTGTGAGGCCCTGGGTTCTTTCCCTGGCACCCCCAAAACAAACAAATCAAAAGTACTCTTGTGATTACATTGGGCCCACCTAGATAGTGCAGAATAGTTTTTCCAATTGAAGATCTTTGATCACATATGACAAGTCATTTTTAAAATATTCACAGGTTTGGGGGATTAGAATGTGCACATCTTTGGAAAGGCCATTATTATATCACATATAGATTCTCCCCTTGAGACCCTGGAAAAAAACACAGCCTTGTACACAGAATCAATCTGTATATACGAATTTCTGTAACAGAATATATCAGTTGAAAAAGTATAATTACCTATGTAATACATAGCATGTCTTCACAAAATATATGGAGAAAATGAAAAAAGTTCAATAGAAAAAGGATGAAAGAACAGCACAAATTTTAGTGAGAGAATAAAAATATCACAAAATTTTCAACAAGCTGAAAAATGCAAATTAAAATGATAATGAGAAGCCATCATGTTTACTAAATTTATAACAGTTAAAAGTCTGAGAACATCAAGTTCAGGTGAGGGTGTGAAAATGTGTGGAAAGCAAAATATTTGACTGTATTTAGTAGAGTTGAAGACACTTTTTCCTACCTAGTTCATACAGACATGAAACAACTGAAAAATTTAAAAGAAAGTTATGTCAAGCCATAGAAATAAGATTAGTAAAATCACAAAATATCCGAGGCCAAGAAAATGAAATACAAGAACACGTAAGCAAATGCTCAACTCACTAGTAATTAAATAAATGTAAATTAAGATTAAATATCATTTATATGTCTAAAATTAGTATAGATTAAAAATAAATACATTAATTTTTACCTTGTTGTTATAATATTCATTTTATCACTCACTGGAGATGAGACAGTTAATGTAAATGCCTGTCTAGTATGTTATTTGGAAATTAATAATGATGTGTCCATAGCTTTTGATATAGTAATTAATGTGTAAATAATTAATGTGGTAATTTAATCTTTTAATTTAGGAAATAATAATAGACAAGTACAAAGATTGATGTGTGAGGGTGATCAATGGATTGTGATTTTTCAACAAGACAAATTTTAAACTTTCAAAATATACATTAAAAAGGAGATGCAATAATTTCTGTGTGTCATACAGTGAGCAATATTTTAAAATTCATTGCTGTGGAAGAATTCTCACTCTATATTGTGACATGATACAAACTGGCTGGAGAAAAAGAGTGGGTATGGCATGATTCCTATGCTATATAAATATGACATAGGTGCACAAACAAGGGTAAAATGTTTAGAGAATTAAGTTATGGATCTTGAGATGGGATTAGCTGGGGGAATCCTAAATGTCTTCACATGCATCCTTATGAAAAGGAGGCCGAGAGAGATTTGCTTTGTGGTGAGATATGAAACAATCATAAAGCACTTGTCAGTGTCTGGCTTATTTCATTTGGTATAATGTTTTTCTAGGTTCATCTAAGTTGTTGACTGTTTTTAACAACAGAATAGTATTCCACTGCATATACTCCCCAGTTTGTTATGCACACTTAATTTCTTTGCATAACATGGCTATTTTGCATAATGCTGCAGTGAACTTGAAGATGCAGACATTTCTCTTGAGGTATTTATTTCATTTCCTTTAATACATACCCAGAAGTTGGATTATTGGATCATATGATAGTTTTATTTTAAACTTTCTCAGGAATCTCTATTCTATTTTCCATAATGTCTGTACCAATTTACATTCTTACTAACGGAGTACAATTGTTTCTTTTTCTCCATACCCTAGTCAACAGTTATCATACCATGTATTTTTGGTAAGTCATCTTAACAGGATAAAGTAATATCTGAGCAGTGTTTTAATTTATATTTTTCTGATGATTAGAAATGTTGGAACACATTTTTATATACCTGTTGGTCATTTGTAAGACTTTTGTTTTTTTGAAAAAAAGGTTCATTTTGTTCCTTTTCTCATTTTTAAATTGGACTATTTATATGTTTGTGTGTTTTTGCTCATACTTCTGCTTTCTTGTTATTTAGAACTTGCAAATAAGTTTTCTTTGAGCTGTGGTTCTAGGCTGTTGGCACAGTTAATTACTGTTTTTCTTGTGCCAGGAAAACACTTTTCAAATCTCTCTCTAACATATTTTCATGGAAATTCTACTCATTTAAAAATTTCTATATATTAAGAGGCTCAAAATTTGGGTGAAACATTCTGTGTTCCAAAATGCCCTTAATTGCTTGAAATATAAGGAACCTGTGCTGCCCAGAGCAACAAGTATAAATTCACTAGCAGATTCAATGAAGACTGGCCTTTTCTATAAATTTATTCATTTTGTTTGACACTTTGGAAAGTAACTAGAGCAACAAGTGAGGTGTATTAAATTCAGGGGCGAAGTTGCTTAGTTGATATTTGGTGTGAAGGAAATGGTAACATGATATAAAACCCAACTTAGAGTTGTTCCAAGAAACACTTCCTCCACTGACAAAACAGTGAAAACTCTATCCTTCAATGTGTGCATAAGAAAATGAAATCCTGAAGAAACAGCTACTCATATATCATTGTTATTGGGATAAAGTTGAATTTGTAATCATATAATTTAAATGTAACTCAGTTAATATGTCATCCAGAATAAATTCAGTTAGTTATTATTTGTATTGATCTGAATAGCAGTCCCCAAAAGATTAGGTGCTAATCCCTGGAATTTGTAAATGTTACCTTATATGGAAAAATGGTTTTTGTAGGTGCAATTAAATTATGGATCTTGAGATGCGATTAGCTGGGTGAGTCCTAAATGCCTTCACATGCATCCTTATGAAAAGGAGGCCGAGAGAGATTTGACTCATACAGAAGACAAGAAGGCAATGTGATCACCATGTGGAGACTGGAGCTATTTAGAAGCTAATGGATGCCGGCAGCTAGGAGAAACTGGAGGAGACAAGGAGCAGAAGCTCCCCTGGAGACACTGAGGGTGCATAACCTGCTGATACCTTGACCTGGGACTTTAGGCCAATATAGCTGTGAGAGAAGAATTTTTTTTTTTTTTGCTTTAAGCCACTCAATTCATGATAATTTGTTACAGCAGCCATAGGAAGTGAGTCAATAGTTCATAATGTAAATATAGGGATATTAATTGGCATAAGTGGATTCAGATCTTGTTATTAAACTATTGGCTACATGTTTACAGGGGAAAGTGAAAACATTAAAATGATATTTTCTAATTAATAACAATCATTTCTTATTGTCATTTTTTCATGATCACTTGCAAAGCATATTTTTCTCTTTTTAAAATTTCTTTCTCTCCTATGTTAGCAATTTTGTTTATCGTGGCAGTCTCTGAAAATCAATGCTACCCAGTTCCAGTACTCATTTATCTTCTTGTTTTAACTCTGATGCAAATAAGTCCATGAGCTAGAGAAGAAAGCAGAAAATGTCATCAGGCTCTTCAAAACATGAGACCCAGGGGGTTCTGGTACTAGAATATACTATTAAGTTTTACTTTTATTTTCACAGTATGTAATAAGTGCTCATAATCTTGAACAAAACTGTTGAGTTTTCTTATTTCCTAAAAACAAAGTTTGGAAACTGAACTATAAATAGTTCTTGGTTATTTGTTAGCTTTTGCTTCTGGGTCTTACTTTTAGTTTTTGGTTGCTTTCTTATTCTCATGAAAACAAAATAAGTATATTTTAAAACATTTTTAAAACATTATAATAAAAAAAAACTTTAATACTCCTACACATACATCTTCTTCACTCCCAGTCTCCTTAGAAATATTTTGTAATGGGTTCAATTTTTAATTTTCGAGTTGTTTTTCAAATTTATTATTCTTGGATAATTTCTATTGAATTTCTACTATGAAAAGTGAGGATTTGACTTCACACACATACTCTATAATTTCTTTCTCCCCCTCATCTTCCCAAGTTTTGGTAGTTATTTGTACAATGTTATTTTTTCCCTATTCAACTGGATATTTTGGTTACTTTCAATAAAATGTTTTACTTTTTTGTTTCACCAAATTTAGGTGACATCTTTTGACTCCCTGTTAAGTCAAGAAGAGAATAACTCATCTATCCTTTCCTTTGTTCTTCCTCCTCCTAAGTCTGTCAAGTTGATCATATTTTTTCTCTACTGTTTAGGTTATGAATATTACTGATCTGGGTGATGTGCATTTGCTCAAAGATTCAGAATGTTTGGGATGGTTGGCTTCTGGGCTGTGCCCAGATGGTGGGTTATTGGGTGGAGAAAAACACAAGGACACCTTGGAGCCGAATTCCCCTGGTTCTGCTGCTTTCTCTACCCCTTCAGCACTCCATAACTTCCTTTTTCTTTCTTTTTTTTTTCTTTTTTGTGGTGCTGGGGATTGAACCCCGGGACTTGTGCAAGTGAGGCGGGCACTCTACCAATTGAGCTATATCCCCAACCCTATAACTTCCTTTTTCTTGTCCCTGTTGATGTACTCTCCCCCTCAACCAAAACACCACTGAAAAAGTTTAAAGTTTTCTTACAAAAAGACCCCACTTCTTCATCGATTTCATGAAAGCCATTTCTAGGAGGACCTTGTCCTCTCAATTTTTCCCTATGTGATATAGCAATATTTTGTAGTTATTCTGAAACGTCACTCTTTTCCATTTCTTACTGTCTGTTATTTTAAAGGTTTTTGATGTTGTTGTTGTTGTTGTTTCCCTTGTTAAACAAAACTTCTTGAGAATGAAATAAAGTGTTATTAGTAGTTATCACTGCTAGCCAGAAAAGGACCAGGGCCTGGGACAAGATCCCAGAGCAAGGCTAGATAGCAGCTGGAAAATGCTCGATGGACCTAAAGCCAAGAGCGCTTTCATAATAAAAATTTGGGAAAGTATAGTAAAAAAAATGTTGCATTGAACCTACACTGACTAGAGATAAGAGAAGTGGGGTAATGCAAGGCAGAGAAAATTTTGGGATAAAGGGTGGCCCATAGAGAGAAGTAATTGTTGTTCTGGATTAGTTGAGGTTAGTAGTCCAGAAAGTTTATCCGTAAACAGGGAATCCGGTGGTCCATCATGATGGGATTTAAGTTAAATTTTCGATGTATGCTCAGGAATTCAAATGGTCTTTTATTGCTTTCACCTACATGTGCTAACTGATTAACTTTCTTTGTCTTTTCCCTTTTCCTACTTAGCCCTTACTATTAAATTTAGGACATCTCAGAATGTTTTCTGCATTGCCTTGGCATTCCCCTCTAAGATACTGAATGTGGAAGAAGCTTATGAGACTGAAAGTTCTGAAATAGTACATTGGAAAGTATAGGAGGCAGGAAAACAAAACAAAGAATTGCCAGACCACTTGTATAAATACCATATACAAACTGCCAAAAAAAAAAATGGTGAGCAGCTTCAATTTAGATGGCTGGCTTGACTGTCTTCAATAGGCAGTGGCTGACTTTGCTTCTGTGTTCCAGAAAAACAAGTTAAACTACATTGGGTTTATTGGGGAAAAATAGTGTGATTTATTTGTGATGTATGTCATGGATATGTGGCCATTTTGTCCAGTTGAAAGGACTTATTGAGCCAAAACCTTAATTGCTTTCTTCCTCTTTGACAGCTCAATCCATTTAGAGATTTTAACAACAGATATGCTGGCCACATAGTTGATTTGATTCTTGCCTCAGGGCAGAATAGTAATCAGCATTTGTTGTCCGTACGCCTACTCAGTTTTATCTTTTACTGATTAGAGATGTGAAAATTTTTGACTTTCTCAGTCTCTTTTCATTCCTTCTTGGAAACCAGCCAAGGCTTTTCTAAGCATCTACCTCTTAAACTTCCTTATCAAGTGCATCCAATATTAACTAACAAACCATAATATCACTCTGTTTCCCAATCATTTTATGTGGAGCTGAAAATTTATTAGATGCATTACCACCATCCAAAGTGAGGGCAGATATAGATTTTACCATACAGAGTATGACTCTGACCATTGTAGGATTAAACTAGAAATCAGTAATAGAAAGACAACAGAAATATCTACAAAAATCTGGAAATTGAGCAACACACTTACACAATCATGAGTCAAAGAGAGTCTTAAAGGACGTATAAAAATAGAAAGAAGTATATGGAAATAAAAATATAATGTATCAAAGTTTGTGAAAGTCAGTGAAGCTGTATTAAGGGAAAATTATAGGCATTCTGTTTATATTAAAAGAGAGAGAAGACCTCAAATCAATAATTTTTTACCTTAAGAAACTTGGAAATAAAAGAAGAAAAGAAAACCAAAGCAAGAAGAAGGCATAAAATAATACTAGGAATAAGAATAAAAATCAGTAAAAGTGAAACAGAAAGGGAAAATAGCTGAAACTAAGGCTTTTTTCCCCTAAGAACAAAGAAAAAAACAAACAATAATAAATTGGATAAATCTCTAATAAGAGTGACAAGGATAAAAACTGAGAAGATACAAACCACCAACATCAGGAATAAACCAGAGGACATCAGTACAAATCTTGCAGCCATTCAAAGGATAATGGGTATATATTACAAATTTATGCTCATAAACTCAACAACTTGAAATAAATGGATGAATTCCTTGAAATCTACACACCACTCAAATCCAACAAAAAATGAAATCAATAACTGGAATAATACTTTAGCACATTATCAAAACTGGATTTGTAATTTAAAAATTTTCGAAAAATAGATCATCAAGCCCATATGGTGAATCCTACTGTACATTTAGAGTTTACAAAAATGTTATACATTTTCTTACAGAAAATAGAAAAGGAGAGAAGAGAAGGAGATGCTTTCCAACTCATTTTATGATGCCAATAATCACCTGATGCTAAAATAAGTAAAAGATAGTGTAGAAAAGGAAAATTATTGATCAATACCACTTATGGACTTAATCTCAAAAATTGTCAACAAAATGTTTTTTGTAAATAGGTTCAAATATTTTCTCAAATGATTATACTCATTAATAAGCAGGAGTTGTTTCATACATGTAAAGCTGGTTCAACATTACAAATAATTAGCCCCTCATATCAAGAGACTAAATAAGTATAATGGCATAATTTGGCGTGAACATACTTTATATACAGAGTACTGAAAAATTGTGCTTTTTTTTTTTATTTTTTTATTTTTTTATTTTTTTATTTTTTTTTATTGGTCGTTCATAACATTACATAGTTCTTAATACATCATATTACACGGTTGATTCAAGTGGATTATGAACTCCCCCTTTTACCCCGTATACAAATTGCTGTATCACATCAGTTACCCTTCCATTGATTGACATATTGCCTTTCTAGTGTCTGATGTATTCTGCTGTCTGTCCTATTCTCTACTATCCCCCCTCCCCTCCCCTTCCCTCCCCTCCCCCCTCCCCTTTTCTCTCTCTACCCCTTTTACTGTAAATCATTTCTTCCATTTGTATTATCTTGTCTTACCCCTCCATTCCTCTTATATGACATTTTGTATAACCCTGAGGATCGCCTTCCATTTCCATGCACTTTCCCTTCTCACTCCCTTTCCCTCCCACCTCTCATCCCTGTTTAATGTAAATATTCTTCTCAAGCTCTTCGTCCCTACCCTGTCCTTGTTAACTCCCCTTATATCAAAGGAGTCATTTGGTATTTGTTTTTTAAAGATTGACTAGCTTCACTTAGCATAATCTGCTCTAATGCCATCCATTTCCCTCCAAATTCTATGATTTTGTCATTTTTTAATGCAGAATAATACTCCATTGTATATAAATGCCACATTTTTTTTTATCCATTCATCTATTGAAGGGCATCTAGGCTGGTTCCACAGTCTTGCTATCGTGAATTGAGCTGCTATGAACATCGATGTAGCAGTGTCCCTGTAGCATGCTCTTGTTAGGGCTTTAGGGAATAGACCGAGAAGGGGAATAGCTGGGTCAAATGGTGGTTCCATTCCCAGCTTTCCGAGAAATCTCCATACTGCTTTCCAAATTGGCTGCACCAATTTGCAGTCCCACCAGCAATGAACAAGAGTGCCCTTTTCCCCGCATCCTCTCCAGCACTTATTGTTGTTTGACTTCCTAATGGCTGCCAGACTTACTGGAGTGAGATGGTATCTTAGGGTAGTTTTGATTTGCATTTCTCTGACTGCTAGCGATGGTGAGCATTTTTTCATGTACTTGTTGATTGATTGTATGTCCTCCTCTGAGAAGTGTCTGTTCAGGTCCTTGGCCCATTTATTGATTGGGTTATTTGTTATCTTATTGTCTAATTTTTTGAGTTCTTTGTATATTCTGGTTATTAGGGCTCTATCTGAAGTGTGTGGAGTAAAGATTTGTTCCCAGGATGTAGGCTCCCTGTTTATCTCTCTTATTGTTTCTTTTGCTGAGAAAAAACTTTTTAGTTTGAGTAAGTCCCATTTGTTGATTCTATTTGTTAACTCTAGCGCTATGGGTGTCCTATTGAGGAATTTGGAGCCCGATCCCACAGCATGTAGATCATAACCAACTTTTTCTTCTATCAGATGCCGTGTCTCTGATTTAATATCAAGCTCCTTGATCCATTTTGAGTTAACTTTTGTGCACGGCGAGAGATAGGGATTCAGATTCATTTTGGTGCAAATGGATTTCCAGTTTTCCCAGCACCATTTGTTGAAGATGCTATCCTTCCTCCATTGCATGCTTTTAGCCCCTTTATCAAATATAAGATAGTTGTAGTTTTGTGGATTGGTTACTGTGTCCTCTATTCTGTACCATTGGTCCACCCGCCTGTTTTGGTACCAGTACCATGCTGTTTTTGTTACTATTGCTCTGTAGTATAGTTTGAAGTCTGGTATCGCTATACCGCCTGATTCACACTTCCTGCTTAGTATTGTTTTTGCTATTCTGGGTCTTTTATTATTCCATATGAATTTCATGATTCTTTTATCTATTTCTACAAGATATGCTGTTGGGATTTTGATTGGCATTGCATTGAACTTATAGAGAACTTTTGGTAATATCGCCATTTTGATGATGTTAGTTCTGCCTATCCATGAGCAGGGTATATTTTTCCATCTTCTAAGGTCTTCTTCTATGTCTTTCTTTAGGGTTCTGTAATTTTCATTGTATAAATCTTTCACCTCTTTTGTTAGGTTGATTCCCAAGTATTTTATTTTTTGGGGGGATATTGTGAATGGAGTAGTTGTCCTCATTTCCGTTTCAGAGGATTTGTCGCTGATATACAGGAATGCCTTTGATTTATGCGTGTTGATCTTATATCCTGCCACTTTGCTGAATTCATTTATTAGCTCTAATAGCTTCTTTGTAGACCCTTTTGGGTCTGCTAGGTATAGAATCATATCATCTGCAAATAGTGATAATTTAAGTTCTTCTTTTCCTATTTTTATGCCTTTAATTTCTTTTGTCTGTCTAATTGCTCTAGCCAGTGTTTCGAGGACTATGTTGAACAGAAGTGGTGAGAGAGGGCATCCCTGTCTTGTACCAGATCTTAGAGGGAATGCCTTCAATTTTTCTCCATTCAGAATGATGCTGGCCTGTGGCTTATCATAGATTGCTTTTACAATGTTGAGGTATGATCCTGTTATCCCTAATTTTTCTAGCGTTTTGAACATAAAGGGATGCTGTACTTTGTTGAATGCTTTTTCTGCATCTATTGAGATGATCATATGGTTCTTATTTTTAAGTCTGTTGATGTGGTGAATAACATTTATTGATTTCCGTATATTAAACCAGCCTTGCATCCCAGGGATGAATCCTACTTGATCATGATGTATAATTTTTTTGATATGTATTTGAATCCGATTCGCCAGAATTTTATTGAGGATTTTTGCTTCAAGGTTCATTAGAGATATTGGTTTGTAGTTTTCCTTCTTTGACGTGTCTTTGTCTGGTTTCGGAATCAGGGTGATGTTGGCCTCGTAGAATGAATTTGGAAGTTCTCCCTCTTTTTCTATTTCCTGAAATAGCTTGAAAAGTATTGGTGTTAGTTCCTCTTTAAAGGTTTTGTAAAACTCTGCTGTATACCCATCCGGTCCTGGGCTTTTCTTAGTTGGTAGTCTTTTGATGGTTTCTTCTATTTCCTCTATTGTTAATGGCATAATTTGGCGTGAACATACTTTATATACAGAGTACTGAAAAATTGTGCTTTGAATGGATAATACTGAATGTAATGCATTCCACTATTGTCGTGTGTGAAATAAATAAATAAATAAATAATAAAAATAAGAAAAAAAGAAAATCATATGATTATGTTAGATGACAATCATTTTGCAAAATACAATACCTATTCACAATAATAAGATGGTAGGAAAGGAGGAAACTACCTCAATTTGTTAGAGAATATCTACAAAATCTATACATACCATCATATATAATGGTAAGAAAATTAATAATATTCCCTCTAAAATTGGGGGAAAAACAAGAATGTCCACTCTTACTATCCCATTCAACATAGTACTGGAAATTTTTAGTTACTGCAATGAAGTAAGGAAAAGAAGAAAAAACAAAACTGGTCTTATTTCTGATGACAGGACTATTTTCAAATAAAGCAGAAACAACAACAACAACAACAACAAATCCAAAACAGCAAATATTTCAGCAAGGTCTCAGAATCAAACATCAAAATACAAATAGTAATTGCATTTCCAAATGTCCAACCAAGATTAAAAACACAATGCCATTTATAATCATTCTGAAGAAGATGAAATTCTTAGGTATAAACTTAGTAAAATAAATTTGGAGATCATATGCTGAAAATGACAGAAAGGCAATGAAAGAAACAAAGAAAAGTTAAATAGGTGTAGAGACTGTGTTCATGGATAGGAAGATTCAACATTGAGACACAGACTGTCTCATTAGGTTGAAGGAGCCATTGTGAATAAAAATCTAGAAAAAGAAGATGTAAACTGTTCCAGGTTCAATGAGAATCAACTATCAAGTGTAACCAGGATTCATTCTCGATCTCTTATTTTGATTTTCTCTTAACCATGGTACAGAGATGTCTGTACTCTTTTAGTCTTAGTTTGTTTTCTGTCATTGCCGTCAGAGTTCTTGTTAAAGCTGAATTTAAAAAATTTTCAAAATCATTTGAGAATGCATTTAGCCTGATCATGTGTCATTTATAATGCATCTATTAAATACATGTATCATTCAGTTTTTAAAGTTCTTAATATTTAGTGCTTATAAATCCATCTGTTCTATATTGAGAAAGGTATTCCCAAACCATCATCCTTTTATTATATTTACTCATATTTTTAATAGAATCTGATTGCCACACATGGTGGCACATACTTGTAATCCTAGCAACTTGGAAGAGTCAGGCAGAAATTGCAAGTTGAAGTCTAGGCTCAGCAACTTAGCAAAGCCCTAAACAATTCAGTAAGAACCTGTCTCAAAATACAAAATATATTATCCAAAGTATATGTATGAAGAGATGAATTAAATTATACATGTACTTCATACATGAACATACTTTATATACAGAGATATTAAAAATTGTGCTCTATATATGTAATAAGAATTGTAATGCATTCTGCTGTCATGTATTTAAAAAATAAAATCAATTAAAAAATAAAAATAAAGGGCTGGGAGTATAGTTCAGTGGTAGAGTGCCTCTGGGTTTAATCCCCAGTATCACAAAACAACAACAACAAAAAGTGAGCCTCATATTTTAATGTTTATTTTTTAATGTATTAACTTGTATAAATTCTAATATGTACACCAAGTGTGCGTGATATAGCAGATACCATTTTCTTTATACTACGGAAAAGCCATAGCTACTTAGAAACTCAACATATTTGGTATCTTTATGTATTTGTTTCATTATTAAGTCAAATAGAACTTCATTTTACTCAGCAGAAATACTGAATGAGTCTAAGGATCAAATGTTTTTTTTAAAAAACAACATGCAATTTTGCATGAATAAATAAATATATGTTCTGGGAAAATACAAGCAAATTCTTTCAAAAATCAGTTCCTGTGATTTCCTAAAGGAAACTTTTAAAAAAGTAAACAAAATATAAATTCCTTTTGTTTGATTATACATGGGATGGTTAATCTGGATTGTCAACTTGGTTGAATTAAGATATGCTTAAGATTAAGAGACTTTAGAAATAATTGGCAATAAGTTTGTAAGGAGACCCACCTTGAGGCACACAGTTCAACAGTTTAAGGCTTGGATGGAACCAAATGTGGGAGAAGGAGGAAGTCAATGATGCAAGCTCCATTCTTCTTGAGTGGGTGCTCAATTGCTGCTATGATCACCTGAGGACGTAGGACTCTAGCTTCTTCACTTTCCCAAAGTGGGTTCTAACTAGTGATTCTCCAGGGAGTTTCTAGGCTTTCAGCTTCAGACAGGCTGCATCATTGGTCCCTCTTTTTCTGAAGCTCCAGCTTCTGGGACTGAACAGCTACTGGTTCCTCCAGCTCTCCAGCCTGCAGATGATCATTGTCGAACTGTCAAGCTTCTGATTCTGTAAGCCAATCTAATAAATCCTCTTTTTAATAATTATACATGTATAAATATCTTGTGGGTTCTGCTCCTTTAGACACCCTCAACTCCTACAACAATGTATAAAAAGGCATATTTGTATCAGCTAGTAGAAATAGTGTGTGTTTGACTAGAAAAGGCTCCATGTTCATTGTAGGAAACATGGTATAATCACACCCTGCCTTCTCATGCTATGCTATCACATTAATTTTAACATGTTGCTTATTCAAATTCTGTTTAATTGGGTCTATGACAGCTCTCACAGTGAATCCAGTACCACCCAGAATAAGACACGGCTCTAAAGATAACCCGAGTTCAAATTTCAGCTCTGCCTCATCTCAGCTATGTTTCCTTGGTGATTTATGTAACAGGTCTGCTCTTCATTTCCTTTGCCTGCTCTTTGATATTAACAATAGTAGCTCATTAATTAACTTTGTAAAGATTCAGTGTGTTGACTATGTAAAGTCTTATAGTCTTGCCCATAGCAAGGGGTTAAGAAATATTATCTATTCCTTTTTCACATTATTCTCTCCAGGTTCTCAGTTCAGCTTCTTGATGGTAGAACTTCATTCCAGTGCCATTGTCTATTGTTACTTACTCTGAACACTTATGTTACACAACCATTTCTTCGGTGGTGACATAGAGTTTCATACATGGGTTTTCAATTTCTACTTGTTAAATCTTGTAAGATTGGATTATGTAAACACTCCAAAAATTATAAAGCACAGCCTATCAAAGTCAAAATGTATAAATTGAAAGAAATGATCTAAGTTTAGTAGGTGCTGGTGATTTTACTGACTGGAAGGATCACATGAAAATTACTCTTAGCTGAACCTTTAGGAAACATAGCAAAGTGTTTTATGTTTTGAGATTTAAGTGGTGAATTTTATTCAAAAATTTAAGAGTCATCTTTCTAATCTTTCAATTTTAAAGTAATTCTTCATGTGATACTAATATACTCTCCTTTGCTTCCTTTTTTCTTTGCATTTATGATATATATGATATATATCAAATATATGTATCATATATATATTTGCTCTACTTATTTTTTTGTGTTTAAAGGTTTGTATTTCAGCAAAATACATATAAAATTTGCCCTCTCAACTATTTTTAAGCCTAGGATTCAGCAGTACATTCATAATGTACAACCATCACCATCTATCCATCTCCAGTGCTATTTTCATCTTGCAAACTGAAATTCTATACTCATTAAACAATTAATTATATCTTCTGTCTCCCTGTAGTTCCTATCAGCTACCATTCTATTTTTTGTCTAGGAAGCCTGTGAGTGGGCATGCGCGTGCTCTGGTGTCATATATGTACTACATTTTGCTTATCCATCCTCCATTCATGGACACTTGGGTTATTTCCATCGTTTAGTTAATGTGGCTAATGAATATAATAAATTTTCCTACTTTTTTTTTTTTTTTACTTCTATAAACTTCTTGTGTGTTTTTTGGTTTTGTTTTTAACCTCCCTTAAGTCCTTGGGGATAGCTAGCAATCTTTCTAGTTGTGAAATAGGCTGGGAGCCGGGATAAGACAAAAAGCTCCTGGAGGCCAGTGACTGGGCATGCGCATGCTCTGGTGCTGTTCTTCTCCAGCGTTGGGTGTTTGTTTTAGCTGTCACTGTGGCCCATGGACCCCAGACTGCAGATTCTTCACCGTCTCACCAGCAACTCTCCTGGGAGCTTCCAAGACTTCAGCCTCGGAGTGGGGCTGCAAACAGCCTCTGACCAGGTGAGCTCATTTAATAAATCCCTTCTTTTAATTATATATATGTTCCCTCAGTTGTGTTCCTCTGGAAAACCCGAATGCACTAGTTTTCTATGATTAGAACCTCCTTCCTCCCTCCCTCCTTCCCTCCTTCCTTCCTTCCTTCCTTCCTTCCTTCCTTCCTTCCTTCCTTCCTTCCTTCCTTCCTTTCCTTCCTTTCCTTTCTTTCCTTCTAAGGTTTCTATGTTCTGGAACGCATGCTTAAGTGATTTTCCTGCCTCAGCCTCTCCAGTAACTGGAACTATAGGTCTGCACTAGCAGGCCACGCTCCTAATTCTTTATTCTAAACCTCCAACCCCTTTTCCTCCCGTTTCATTTAAGAGACCTCACCTCTACCTTTCAAACATAACTGCAGTGACCAAAAGTTTCCCCACATTCTTGTACTAAATCCCCAAATTACTCCTTTGCTGTTGTAATGCAAGAACAGCTTCTCTTCTGTAAGCACGCTCACATTAACTCTATCTTTGACTCCTCTAACTCATCCCTCATATTCCTCATATTCTTCCCTCTCAGTCAGTTACCACGTTCTCTAGAGTCTGCTTGCCAGTTTGGTCCAGTTTTCTTTGTATCTACAGCTATACTTGTCCTAGCTAATATCAACTTGAAAAAGACGAGGTCTCTTGTCTTGTCTGTCCTTCCTCTTTTGCTTTCTTCCAATGCTCCTCACAACATCCAGGGTGATTTTTCACAAATGTTACCCTTATTCTATCACTATATTGCTTAAAACCGTTTCCTGGGCCCTCAGAATAACATCTGAACAGATAAGAATATCTTGCAAATTTTGCCTTTGTGTATCTTTTCATTTTCTTTTTTGCCAATGGCTCCCTTCTATCCATGCTCCAACTTAATGATTTGATGGGTGAAAATTATTTATTCTGACCTCCAAAAATTCAATTTTATAAGGAATTAATTAGTAACTGGTGGATGGATAGATTATGGTAGTAGTTTATGGAATTTTTATTATGCAAACATAGTTTATATAAAATTATTTACCTCTAGATAAAATTCTTAATGTTTTATAATTAAGTCATGAATTAGTTCAAAAAGGTGAACTGAGTCAGAGAACAAATATACTCTGAGCAACATGTTAAATTGTCTTTGCCATCCACATTTATAAGCCAAATGTCATCAATGTAATGATACTCACTGATAGGCCAAATATTGAAATGACTCATTTCACAAAAACTTTTGAAATTATTTGCAAATATTCTACAAATGGCTTTCCTTTCTCTTTCTTTAGCTGGTTAAAAGTCATAAACAAATGCTTTGTATTTGTCACAATTAATATGTCTTGGAAATATATGTGCATCTCATTTCCAATGCAGTTTACATAAATCTCTCAGTCAGACATGCCACTTTTAATGAAATACTATTCATTTTTCTGTCTGTGAAGGAATTTTCATCTGTGGAGATGTTATTATGTCAAAAGGGCATTTTCATCCAGAAAGCTTGTAATATTAGACTGATAGAACTTATTTCCTTTTAAGAATTTTTTATCATGTATTATTCTCAGATGTGCATTCTCTGGGCATACATTCTCAAGAGTTCCATACTGGAAAATTAAGTTATATTCTTCAGAGGCATTAAATTTCCTATCCTCTCATTTTAATTAGTTAGAAAGCATGTTAAAATTATATTTTTGAACCAAAACCCATGACAAAAAGTAAAGACAATTTATTTAGTATCAGCTCTCTGAAGACATAGATGATGTCTTTTAAAATGAATAGATGATGCAGATTAAAAGACTTCCAGAAGTTACAGGTGGTAGTGAATGCTATTCCTGAAAATTCCGTTTTCTCTTAAGAGGAGCATGAGCAACTGTAGCATGCAGAAACCTCTCTAAAAACTGTTGTCCAGACATTTCAGGGTGCATTTCTTTCTAGTCCCAAAGGAAATCTCCAATGACTTGCATAGGGAGATCAAATTGAAATATATTTAAGACCAGGACTTCATTAGCTTTTCTGATATGGCCGAGTGTGGTGGTGGGTGGTGGGGAGGAGAGAAAGTTGAAAGAGCATGATGGATGAGTGGCATTGAAGGAGCAGCTTCATAAAATGGAAATTCAGTTGACATGATGACAATAGACATGAATAAAATGGATACGGTTTTACAAAAGCATAGGCTAAAAGCTAACAGATCATTACATAGCACACTTGGGCTTCACATGGCTGGAAGTCTGCGTATATATTTTCTTCTTTCAGTCTCTATACTGCTATGTTAGAAATGCAGTTTTTCATTAAAAAAATTGGACAGATTCTAAAAGGACATTACAGTGTTATAAAGTATGTAGGACGGGAGTTTGTTTGTTTTTTTTTTTTTTTTTCGCTTGGACATGTCCTTGTTTCAGGCTTGGACCTCCACAGATGAGGTGTCGTCCATGATACTTTTTCTGTATTCTGATTTGTCTATTTCTCCTATTTTCTCTCCATTCATTTCCTCTTCAAGCCTCAGTCTAAGGATCCCAAATCCCCAGGTAAAGTTTTGCCCCCTCAGATTTTGCTTATTGAACTTTCAAGCCTACCTCAGGTGTGAGTTGGATTATTCTCTTTGTTTCTCTGCCTCTTTACTTTCAGGTGACCTGGTAATGGAGGTGAAGGAATGACAGAGATCCTGTAGGGGCCACTAGCTGTAATCAGCCTCTCTACCAGGGGTGCTGTGATCTAGTTGCTTTTTTTTTTTTTTTAAGTCCCTTTGAAATGGTGGTAGCTTGCAGGTAACCTTCTATTTTTCCTGAAGACAATAAGCAATTCCATACTAAGGAAAAAATATTACTATGCTAATAGCAACACTTTTGTGTGGAAAGCTATTTTCTTTTCTGTTGTTTTTTAGTTTGTTTTTCTTCTGTCTTACCTGTGACTTGACTGTATTTCACAGGAACCATACGACTGTACTAGTCTAAATATACTAGCACCACTTAGATTATTTGATTCCTGCTACTTTTTCATCAAAGGAGTCAGGAACCATGAAATTTGCTAGTTTACTGGAAATAAAAATAATGGAAATTTCTGGTACCTCAATGGATAAATGACATGCTTTGAAAGAGATTTCTATCTACCTGCTAGATTTTCATTCCTCCTCTTGGATTTTAAAATTCATTAATTCCATTAGAATATATTGTATACCTACTATGTGAACCAAGCTTTCTACCAAACATTGAATGTTATTTAAACTAAATAATTACATTGAAAACTAAGTCAAATAATTGCATTGAAAATGAAGGTCACCACAGAGATATGCTAAAATTTTATGCCTCAGTTACAGAATATAATTAAAATACATGATTCTTTTTGATGTGGTAGCTTTGTTGGGAGTACCACATAAAGCTCCTTTTCCTATGTCTTATTGAAATAATTATAGTATTATCTTTTTAAAAGGGCATATCTAGTTCTTTTTAAAAGAACAAATGAGCCAGGGGTCTCACTAAGTCCTTAGGACCTTGCTAAGTTGTTGAGGCTGGCTTTGAACTTGTTATCCTCGGGCCTCAGCCTCCCAAACTGCTGGTATTATAGACATGTGAAACTGTGCCCAGCTAACATAGTAAAATTTAACACTTAGAAAAGGAGCTCTAATCTGTCACACCATCCCCCAAACAAAACAGATAACAAGAATGAAAAACAGATAACAAGAACAACAACAAAAATGAAAATATTCTATAAAGTCTTCTTCTTTCCCTGCATACTCAAAATTAGTATATTTAATAGTGATTTCTTTTAAGCTTTGAAAAAAAACAAATAATACCTTTGTTCTATAAATTTTCTCAGAAAATATGATTCTGAGAATGCAAGGAAATATGATAAATTCCCCAATAGATTAAATAAATCTTATAATATTATCTTAATGAATATTCATTGAATCATGGCAGCAGGTATAGAGCTTTGCTATATAGAGAAAAGAATATAAAAAATATAATGGATACCTCTGCCTGCGAGATAGGGAGGGCATATAAATATAAACTAGTAACAATTCAAGATAATTAGTGATTAAATACCAACATGAATAGATAGAGAATACCTGTTAAGAGCTCAAACAGAAGGGATTGTTGTTTATTGAAAGATGACTTAGACCACAACATTTGACACTTTTCCATAAAAGTCAAAAAGATTCATCTTGACCACTGTTAGAGTCTGTAAACAAGTCAAAATAACACCTGGCATTTTGCCAGGGGAATGTTAGAGTTCGTAAACAAGTCTGGATGGTGCCTGGCAAAATGCCAGAGGGAGTGGTTTGAGAAGTAACAAAATCGGGCCATTAAGTGTGGAGATTCCTTATTGGTTGACTGATGTATCTAGTTTATGCTAATTAAGATAAGCTGTGCAAAATGTGTAAATACCTCTGTTGTCCTACAGTAAACAGCTCCCACTCCTGCTGTATCAATGTTCACAAGTTATTCGTCACCCCGGCTATTTTGCTACAGCCGGACTGCAACAACCACCTTAGTAATCAATAGATGGGAAAAAGCCTGTGGGAATAATCGCCTTGGCTTCCTTATTCAGAGCAAAGTGGTTAGAACAATCAAGGTAAGTATTTGAAAACGTAGGTGTAACTACCCAAGCATAAGACCTTTATCTTTCTGCACTGATCCTTCCATGCAGCTCTTTGTGAATATATACCTGAAACCTTGAGCTTAATATAAACAGGGTAAAATAGAGCAGAAAGTTTCTGGAGCTTGCCCCTCAGAACCCTGACACTGTTGTGTATTAAGCAGTGAGTGTGTGTCTCTGCTAGTTTCAGCACTGATGTTACTTTGTTGATACTGATAATTTAGTGTCCAAGAGAAGCCTTTCAGACATCCAATTTTCCCTGGTTGTTAACCCATTTGTCTAAATTGAGTTACTATGCAAATGCCACCTGAGTTTTAGTTCTGTTTATGAATAAAATATTTTGTCCTTTATCAAAGCAGCATTAACCTAAGAAATTAGGAAGGAGACAAATTTGGAGATAAATATAGAGGAGCTAAAAGGATACACATCTTTATTCTTATGTACATGACACATGGGCCTCCTGCTCTCCTGTCTCTAAAGGTCTTAGTATAACAGCCTAGACTGAGGGCAGGTGGCCTGAATTCAAGTTCTGACTCCACCATTAATTTGCTATGTGACCTTGGGCATTCTTAACATCTTTTTTTTTTTTTTTTTTTTTTTGGTACCAGGGATTGAACTCAGGGGCACTTGACCACTGAGCCACATCCCAAGCCTCATTGTGTATTTATTTAGAGACAGGTCTCACAGAGTTGCTTAGCACTTCGCTTTGAATGAGGCTGACTTTGAACTCACAATCCTCCTGCCTCAGCCTCCTGAGCCACTGGGATTACAAGTGTGCACCATCATCTTTATGTTTCATTTTCTCATCTTTAAGTATTAGTACTTGCAATATAGTTTACATCTTAGTCCTGGGATGATTCAATGAGTTATGCAATAGAATACTTAGAATGGTTTCTGGCATCAAATAAACCTTTGCAAATGATTATGTAACAGCAGTCCTAATGATAGCACTAGTGATGCTAATAAAGCGTTAATGCACACAAAACTAATAGTAGTAGTAATCCTTACCCTTTCTACACATGGTGCAACATTGTTTGACATCCTACAAATAGTTCTGATAGGCTGTGGGCAAATGTTAATGTAGGTGTTGTTAATTTTTTTCTGCTTTCACATCAGCATCTAATTGCTCTACCATAATTGATCCTCCATCAAATGCTCTTTGAGAAACAAGTTGACATGCCTCCAGAGTTGCTTTATTAGAAAACTGAGTATTTAATTAATATATGCTGACTGGCTGTTTCTCTCTGGAGTGACAGCTTCATTGCATCACACATTGCCCAAAATCACCTGGACATCCTCATCCTGCCTCACCAGACCTGCTGCCATGGGCATTGGAGAAGCGCTATTCTTTTACAGAACCATGTTTGTTCACATGCTGTGATCTGGCCTCGGAATAAAGAGCCCCCAAGCCTTGCTCTTCTGATTTGATGTTACCACATGGCGGGGAAGATGGATCACAAAGGCAGCATAAAATGTCTGAGTTGAGGGCAGCCAGCTGTTTATTGCTACATTATCTGCTACCAGAAAAGAGACTACTGAGCTGCCCTCCTTTTTTCCCCCCCACACATAAAACTTGATGAGAAATTAACATTTAAATTACAGCACTCTTTATTTTTATTCTGTTCTAGAAGCTTTGAACTGCATTAGATTGTTTCAAACTGCCTTTTGGGGAAGCTTAATAGCACCTCCAGCTTTTTTGTGGTCTCTTTCAACCTCCATACCTGCTGTCACTCCCCAAGCCCACAGAAGGGGATTCCAGGAATTGCTGAAGCCCCAGGCTCTTGCTGGTCTAAATTCCCCATGTGCCTAATCTCCTAGGTACTTCACCCTGATGATTTGGTTCAAATAAAAAGCAAAATATCAGATTCCTCTAAGAATTTCCCGGGTGCCTGAGCCCTCTGTTTCCTTCCTGTCGGTGAATTTGACATATCACAGGGACTTTTAATTAGTAAGTTGGAGGGAATGAAGCTACTTTGTCATGGGGTCTGTGGAGGCCAGTTTTCTAACAGTGAGTGGAATATAGTGTTTTCTGTCATGAAAACCTTAGGGCCCTGCCCATTACCATTCCTCCCACATTCTGCTCTGCTTGTCCAGCTCCTCTCTAACTCTTCCTTTAAGACCAGAACAAATGTTCTCTCTTTTCTGTAGCTTTCCCTAACCCTTTCGCCCTCTTTCCCACCTTCTGAACTCTCATAAAATGAGCTTCCCCCATATTTCTTCTTTCATTTGATTTGCTTATTGAATAAAAAATGAACTAAAAGTATGTCATGTGGAAAAACAAGTAAAGTTTTAAGCTGCTTGAAACATCATGTGGTCTATACTACCTGAATAGAAAGCTCACTTGAGTAAATCACCAAAGCACTGAATTAAGAAAAAATAATAACAGCTATCATTTATTGAGTGTCCCTCAGGCCAGGCACTATCACAGGAGCGTGCCACAACCTCATGTGAATGATACGTTATTATGTCTGTTATAAAAATGAGAAAACTGAGGCTTGTAAAGGCTAAATTAACACCCATGAGATGATGAGTTTAGTATGCTGTATTAGTTAAAGATTTCTAGAAAAACAGAATCAATAGAATATACTTGCATATTTATATCCCCCCATCTATATTTAACTGTTTCCATTAAAAGAAAGAGACAGATTAATTTAAAGAATTGGTCCATGTGATGGTGAGGGCAGGCAAGTCTGAAATCCATAAACAAGCTGACAGGCTGTAAATTCGTCTAAGAGTTGATGCTGTGGTCTTGAGTCCTTGGGATAGCAGGCCAGAAACTCAGGCAGGGCTTCTTTGTTGCAGTCTTGGGGAGAATTCCTTCTTTTTTGGGAAACCTCATTTATTGCTCTTAAGGCCTTCAATTGATTTGATAGAGCCCATATTAAAAAGGGAAATCTGCTTTAAAATCTGCTTCTTTAATTGTTGATCAAAACTGAAAAATACCTTTATGGCAATATCTAAACTGGCATTTGACTGAACAATAGGATAACTTAGCCCAGCCAGATTGACACATAGATTTAGCCATCACATAAGTGGTAAAGAATTTGAAATCCAGTCTGAAGCCTACATTCTCTCCACAGTATCATATTCGGGTCTTAGTTCAATCCTCCTTGGACTTTGTTCTTTTTTCTCTTCTGTGCCACATCCCCTGTGAATGTGGCTTGTTCTCTGTGAAATCGACTAGGCATACTCTTTTCCTTTTTTGCTTCTTGTCTTAGTTATTTTTACCTGACTCTGACATACCACATTCCTAGCACATTTGCCAGCCATCCCTAATTCCATACTTTGGGTCCCAGAGCTAAGAAGACAGGATGTAGGTGGAGTGCTCAGCGTTCTGAGAACTGAAATGTAAGCCAGGGTGAAATTCCCATGTGTCCTTTTCAATGATGATGTGCTTATGTCCCAAGGAGCTTGATGTTAAGATGACGATGTTGACCGAATGATTTGCTGTTGCAGAGGTCAACTATTTTTATGTCAGCAAATAAGCCTTAAGTCCTTTTGGAGCTTGAACATAGCTTAAAAAAGTCAAATGAGGTCACATATTTGAAAACCCGATGAAAAATGTGAGAAGGCTTTTAAAATGTTGGCTATTTAAACTCTTACTTTGGATCTTCATTGAATTCCTCCTTTCTTTTCTTTAGAAAGATACATGTCCCCAACTGAACAGGAATTATTTTAGGATAGAAATTGCTTCTTATGTCAGAGATAAGTAGTGCAATGATTAAGATCTCAGATTTCAAGGGCCAAATGCCTGAACCTGAAGCCAACTTGTCTCTGTCACCTACCAGATGTATGATATTGGGCAAGCCAGTTATCTTCTGTGCCTTGGTGTCCTCATTTTTTAATGGGCATAAAATAATATTTATTTCATAGAGCTATTAGAAAGACTTAATTAATTTCTTTAAAAGAAGTAATTTAGCTGAGTTCTTGGCACACTCAAAGTACTGTTATTTTTGTAGTTGTCCAATTCACAAGGATTTGTTCCGTCAACATTAGGATGTCAGTCTACATTTTAGATTGATTCTATTGACATGGTTTTAGCTGTTTTGACTTTGATATAAACACATCCAAAACAAGGTGAACCTATCAGTACTAAACTTTGGGAGCAGCAGCAAAACCTGGGAAATGTGTGTCTTTAAAAGGTTCTCAGCATTAGGGATTGGAAATCAAAGTAATAAATCCTCAAAATTATTAAGGAGGTGGGATTAAGGAAATATTGATCCAAAATTGCAGGAATGGTTTCTTCCTGTGTTGCCTAATGACAGAGCAAACCTATCTGATTTTTCTTGGTTTGTTTCTGCCTTTGAAATGAGTATGGAAATACCAAGAAAACAAACAGCTAAACTGCTTAGATAAAATACTTTTTGATATATTACTGAAGGTATTATCCTTTAGGTTAAAGAAATTATAAGAACTGTTTTTGTGATATTTTGAAGGTGCAGCTTGTGTGCATTTGAAAATATTTTTATTGAGAAATAATTCATATACCATAAAATCCACTCATATAAAATATACTATTTGAAGGATTTTAATATTTCAGTAGACTTATGCAGTCATTGCTGCTATTTCCAGAACACTGCCATCACTTCAAAAAGAAACTTCATAGTCATTAGCAGTCTTTTCCCTTTCTCCTCTTTCAGCTCAACCCCAGACAACCGCTGAACCAATTTCAGTCTCTATGGATGTCTATTCTATGCTTTTTATATCACTGGAATCATATGATAGTCTTTTCTACTGATATTTAACCTACTGTTTATTGTTTCCAAGGTTAATCCATTGTAGTGTATATCATTGCTTCTTTCTAGTTGCCGCACAACAATCATTGTATGGATATACCATATTTTGCTTATATATTCACCAATTGATGGAAATGAGAGTCGTTTTCACTGTGTGGCTCTTAGGAATAATGCTGCTATTATTGGGTCATTAGTGTACATTTCTTTATGTGTGGACAAAGAATTTCATTTCTCTTGGATACTGAGAAGTGGAACTGATGTGCATTTAAAACCAATGCTAAAATGACTATTGAATTACTTTTGTAAAGGAGTAAACACAAAAATTTTCTGCTGCATGAAGAGATCGGTACATAAAGAAAAATGCCTTTATATGACTATTGTAAGTAGTTATCTTAGTTGTTCTCACCATTGCACTCTGAATAAGGGACTAAAGATGTGATTATTTCCATCCTACAGATGAAGAAATGGATTGTGTTGAGAGTCAGGGCTTAAAACACACTTTTATCAAATGTGAAAGTAAGAAGAATAACCTGTTAGAGTCTGTAAACAAGTCTGGAAGGTGCGTGGCATATTGCCAGAGGGAGTGGTTTGTGAAGTAACGCCAGCGAGCCATTAAGTGTGGAGATTCCTTATTGGTTGACTGATGTATCTAGTTTATGCTAATTAAGACAAGCTGTGTGGAATGGATAAATACCTCTGTTGTCCTACAATAAACGGCTCCCTTTCCTGCTGTATCAATGTACACAAGTTGTTCGTCACCCCCCCCCCCATTAGTTTGCTGCAGCCGGACTGTGGCAATAACCCATATTCTTTCCAAAATTCTCTGCCTCTTTAGTAGGGGGTTATTTTACTCCTATTGGTGTAGATATTTTTAACATTTTGGAATGAATACAAGTTTATAGAATCTGGCAAGATGTACAGCAGGTTTATTTTTCTTTTTTATGGATGAAAGCAGAATTAATTAAAATGATTTCTTTTATGCATCTATCATTATTTATTATAATATGTTCATATGTGTGTGTATGCATGTGTATATTTTTTCCAAGCTATCTAATCCTTTGACTTTTCCCTTTTTCCCCAATATTTCTATACTCTGACACTAAGTAATTCTGGATAAAAGTATAAAATAGTGTGCCTCTGTACCACTTTCAAGTTTTCTACCTCAATTGGAATCTCAAAACTACCCAGGAAACAGTTTTTGTGTTCTTCATGAATCTCTACTCTGAGGTTGTAATAGTCTGGAGCAATGGGCACATCACATCTGAGGTCTCTGCTGGAACCCAAATCTTTTAATGAAAAGACTGTGCCATTTATTTATTTATTTTACCTTTGTTGCATGCTGGAGTGACTCACATATCTACTGATGGGCATTATTATGACATTACTTCTCTATTCATGGCTTCAAGGATCTTTGATCAAAGTCTTAGCAAATAGACTTCTGTTTATACTTCATCAAGCATTAGTTTAAAATAGGCAATGTTTGTTTGCTTGTTTTAGGAAGTCAATAGACTTACCAAAGTATTTATTTGCTGTTTTATGGTTCTCAATCAAGATTGAATATTTTATAGCAATTAATATTGGTATAACCAATGAAGATGCCCTTATTGCATTAATTTTCTAGCTTTGGGGCATTAACTGCACTCAAATATATACTAATATATATATATACTAATTGAATAGATCTGGTGTTTTCCCTATTGAAACACAAAAGGATTTGATGATTCATGGCCCAGCCTAATTTACTACTTTTCTTATTGATTTTGGCTGATGATGCTCAGTAAACTTAAAACTAGCTCACTTAGGCCTTGAATTTGACTTTGCTATATATTTTGATGAATTCTCATTAACAATTATCTTGGCAAATCACTTGCTTGTAGACAAAATTTATCCTGTAGGGTGAATCCTGTATGATATGTAAGCTCCTTTCAAGTCACTCAGTGTAAATATGGGCATCTGATAATGAGTAAGTTAATTTGTCAGTTGTTTGCTTTCTAATAAGCCTTGCAGCTTTAAATCTCATAAACACAAGGTACTAATTCCATAGTCCTACAAATAAGAATGAATCCATTGTCTAATAATGCCACATAATGTAATGGTTGAATATTGTACTTCCTAGGTATCTCTTATGCTCCTGGCAATAAGAATTGGAAAATTCAAAGCAACCATACATCCATACTAATAAACAAAAGAGAGGCACTGTTGACATATAGAAGTTAACTAAATTTTTACTAGAGAGGCAGCCAATAATTCCTGACTCTTATTTCAAGAGTATTTTAACAGTAGTCAGCTTAATTCCCTGTACAAGGGACATACCAGTTTCAGTGACCTATCATTCAAAATTTCTTATTTGCATGGAGAGCACTGCCTTATCTTCACCAACTAACATATATTTCAGAGGTCCTCAGCTTTGCAAGCTCACGACCCCATCTCACAATACCTCTGCTGATGCAAAGGTGTTCATCTTGAAAGAAGAATCAGAGTTTACTCTTCACAAAACCAGGTTTCTGCTAGTATGCATTGATCACTTTGAAAAACAGAATCCTTGGGGTGTCTTTTCTCCCAAATGCTGTCAGGAAAAGAGGACATAGCTGAATTCCTCTGACCTGGCAGACCGTTTAAATCTGATAGAGCTAGCAGGGCTTTGCTAGTTGATAATTGGATAAAGACATAGAGGTCTCTTTTCACAGAGGGAAGAAGCTACAACCTGACTACTGTGCCTGGGCTTTATTAACTCTAAGGAGCATGAATTCATTAGCCTAGCTAGGTTGAAATTTCTGATAATGGCTGGGCATAAATAAGCAAGAGAATAACAGCAAACAGTGTGGGACAAGGGCCTGGGGTGAAAAGAGGAGGAAGCCTGTGTTTTCCAAAAGGGAAAAAGAGAATGGTGTGGCTGCTTTATTGCATTCCCAAGATCAGGAGGCCCTACCTTTACTCCTCTTTGGCTGCCATCACTACATATCATGTTCTGGGTGCCTTAAACAACAGATGTTTATCTTTCAAAGTGCTGAAAGGTAGAAGTCTGAGATCAAGGTGTTGGCCAAATCAGTTTCTGGTGGGAGCTCTCTTCCTGGCTTGCAGATTGCCTCCTCCTTTACTCTGTCCTCGGAAGGCCTTTCTTCTATGAGTGTACTCAGAGAGATCTTTTTCTCTTCCTTTAATTATAAGGTCACTAATCCTATCAGGAAGGGTCTACCCTTATAACCTAACCCAATTTCCTCCCAAATATTCACTGTTCAACTACCTTCACACTGGAGATGGGAGCTTCCACATATGAATTTGGTGGGGGCGAGGTACAATTCAGTTCATAGCAGCCTGTAAGTCCTCAACTTTATTCCTGGTTGAAGTGACTCTATGGACACTGGATGCAGAGAGAGATTTCAGGGTCAGAGCTGAGCAGGGAAGAGGTAAACTACCTGTTAACTGAAGAGCTTGAAGCCAGGAGGGACATAAAAGGCAGAGCCAGGAATCAAAGCTAAAATCTACATTTATCCCACCCCCACCCCTGCCCGATAAAGAATTAAAGGAAAGGACCATGCTCAGAGGGAAGAAAACTAAAGTCATCAAAGCTGAGCAAGTAGGTTAAGAAATGAAGCTTGTGAAGCAGAGCCTGGAGGGAGCTTCTAAAGAGCTGGCATAAACTTCATGTTTGCCCTGGTAGGGGTGGGAAGACAGGCTAGAAAAACACAAATCACCTACATGTATGAAGAGAAAATTGATGAGTGGTCTCCAATGGGTTCCTGGTTTCTGGAAAGACACCAGAGTTTAATCATTTGCAGATGCAATGATCTTATATGCTTAGAATTTCCAGGAAGAGACCTAGAAACTAGTAAGATCAATTGTCTCTGAGGAGAGGTACTGTGACAGTGGCTTCAGGCAAGGAGGAGAGTTTGCACTGCACTCTCCTGTATTTTAAAAAATTCTGTGCTGTACAAATTTAACAGAAGGCAGTATTTCTTAAAAATCTCAAAAGGAATAAAATAAAATAATTTAAAAGGAAGAGACAGGTAAAATATTAAGGAGAAATAAGAAATATAAAAATTGTTTATGAAAGCTTTGATGGCCAGTAGCTACTATCATGGTGGAAAATTTCTAGTATTGAATTAAGAAGGTAGTGTAAAATTGTATCAATGTCCCTGTTTCCCTTTTGTTGAAAGACTATTTTGAACATGATGTGTTTGAACAACTGGGCCCAAATTCCTTTGAAAACTATGTATAAACAGTCTACTATTCACTTAATAGAACATTTTGCTATTCTAAATATCCTTAATTTCATACTGATGCATTTTTACTAAATGCTAAAATCATACCAAATCCTGAAAGCCACCATAGGTTAAATGTCCTTTGTCTGAAATTCTTGGGACCAGAATATTTCAGATTTCAGATTTTTTTTTTAATCTTTTGGGAAGGGGACCCTGGGAAGGTCTAAAATTGTCACTTGATCCACATGGCCTGAAGGTAATTTTATACAGTATTTTTAGTGTATCAGTGTTTTGACAGTGACCCATCACAAGAGGTCAGATGTGGAATTTTTCACTAGTGCATCATGTTGGTGCTCAAAATTCTTCCAATTTTTATAGTTTTTTGTAATTCATATTTTTATGTTAGGGCTGCACAACATGTATTGCTAGACAGCATGTAATACAGGCACAAAGATGAAGTAATATTAGCATCATAATCTGTACAAGCCAAGAGTGAATATATACAGAGGAGTGTTAAGTAGAGAGGGGTTAGTCATGGCAGATCTTGGCAACATTATGAAAAACCCACCTTTCTCCTGTTACTAAGAAAAGGCTTTCTGGGGAAGGAAATTTGCTGTTGAACAGAGAGAGGATAGAGTATGCCAGACATGTAGCAGCTGAGAAGAACATTCAGAAATGAGAGTGGGAGGATTGGGGAAAGGCCAACTAAATAGATGTTCCACAGAAAATGAATTGTCCAGAGGGTGAAAAGTGGAGATTCAGCCTAGCAAAGACATGGGAAAAGAGGCAGGAGGAGGGGCAGGATATAGTAACACATCATGTTCAGAATGTTAAACTGCACAGCCCTGAGGCAGATGGGAAGCCCCAAAGAGCCATATTGGCAACTGCAGGAGAATGGTTGAGAAGCCAGGGAAAGTGAGCATTTCAAGAAAAAAGTGGTCAATTGTGTCAGAGCTGTATAGGATCCAAGATAAATAAGGACATAGATTAGTCTTTTCATTTAATCTTTTTCATTGAGCAACCACATGGTGATGAGGGGCTTGAAGAAACTCAGAGTCAGGGCAGAGTGGGGCAGATTTGCAGGATCCACAGGGCTACAGGAGTGGAGACAGCACAGAGGAATCATAAAAGAAGCTAGCCTGGGAGAGAAATGAGGCGTATAAATGGCTGAAAGTATCAAGAGGGATTTGTTTTGTTTTGTAGATGAGGGAGGCTTGAATACATAGAAATGAATAAAAAGTAGTGGCAGAGAGATTGAGGTAATGGCAAGTTAGCAATAGCTGAGGCAATCAGGTGACTGAGCATGAAGGCTACCAGCACAAAACACTATGAATCAGCATTAGATAGAAGGTGGTCTCTTCCACAGAGGAGGGAGGACAAGCTGTCTTAACCCATGTCTTAAGTCCCTACCTAAGTAAAAGTGCTTTACATGCAGAGGTATCTTTGTATTTATGGGTGTGAAGGCAGGGCCTGGTGGATATCCTTAAGGACCATTTGCATCCTGCATTTCAGCTTCTGGAGACAACCAAACTATAGAGTATTTATAGAGCCCTAGAATCAATACATGGGTTAGAGGACACACACACACACACACACACACACACACACACACACACACACACCCTGACCAGCAAGTGCTCCTCAAGTCAAGGAAGCCTGTTTCCTATGAGTTTTATTTAAAGTCCCCGTGGTCAACTCTAGAGACATGGGAACATGGAGAGATTGGCCACGGCCACAAGTGGCCAGTTCCATGGAAATCTCCTGTAGACAATGCTGTGAGGAGTCCTCTCTGCACACTCAATAAGGGAGGAAGAGGGCCCTTTCTTCTGGGGCCCACAGAGCTCTGTTAACTCAGGAGATAGTCACCTGTGGACCAAGAAAGAGCCACATCTATTGGAATGGAAGTTCCTTGGAGACATTCTTTGCATGTCTTTTTTTTTGTGCCTGGTACATATTGAAAAATGAATAGATGATAGTATGTCTTCCTACAGCTACATCTCAGAAACAGTGATGGCTGTGGTGAGCTCTCAATGGCAAGCTCACAAATAAGAATAGAGATCCAGGAAAGTCCTTGAGTCAAGCATCTCTTGTAGCAGTAGCACTGGGGAGCTATGCATAGGGATATGTCTCCAGAGAGAAAGGTGAGGTCTGAGATCTAGGAAGGTACATTTTTGTTCCTTGTATAGCCGTGGTGTTCAGGATCAGCCATATAGAGCCTGAGTTTCTTCATCTGTGAAATCATGGTGATAAAACCAACTCCTTTTCAGGTAAGTTTTGAAGATTAAATGACATACTGGGTAGATGCTTAGCACAGTATGTAGAATATTGCTGGCTTTAGACAAGAACCTCATTTCTTCTCACCCACAGCACCTCAGGCTGAGCAAGTGTCCAATCACCATGGAGCACAATGTGCAGTGTTTGCAAGGAGTCTACTATGGTTCCATAGGTGAATATACTAAGATGATTATGATAGCTCTTTGACCTGAAGAATGTGAGTGATAGTGAATGTAAACTCAAATGCTGTCAGCCTGGATCAATACATATCAGGAGTAATGATCCATTGACTTCTGGATAATGAGAGAAAGTTATGATGTTGTGACTGTATTATGGCTTCTTGGAGCTTTTATTGCTTTCCCTGTGCATTAATATAATAACAAGAAGCATGAATCATTTGCTTCTGAACTGCAAGAAGCCGCAGGCTGAGGTGTTGATCATTTTATGTCAGAAAGTCATTTCTGAAAGAAAAACAACCAGGACAGTGCTCTGGCATTTACTGACAAGTACTTTAAATTTGCAGCGATCCACATTAGGTGATTTGTCTCTGGAATCACTTGGCTCCTGTTTGGGAACAACACTTGTATTAGAAAGGCAGTGTGCAGTCAGTCAGTCAAATGTGAGAACCAAAGACAAATTTTATGAAGAACTGTGCATATTTCAACAAACATTTTTTTTGTGCCTACTATGTGCTAAACTTTGTTGTAGGTGTTAAGAGTATAAACATGCATGTTATACATTCTCTGCCTTCAAGATATTCATGTTGTAGTGGCAAGTAGAGCCAAATAAATGAATAATTGGAAAGCAATAAGGAAAATATTAAATTTAGTGACTTGTCAGTTTGGATATTATGAAAGCTCAGAGGAGTGAATTTTAACATAGTCTTGGCAGATGGTGTCCCTTGAGTTTTTCAGCTTTATTTAAGTATAACTGACAAATAAAAATTACATATATTTAAAACATGCAATGTGACAGTTTTATATATGTATACATTCTGAAGTGATTAAATCAAACTAGTTATTATATTCATCACCTCACATCTTTTTTTAGTAGTAAGAACATAATACTTCTTAGCAATTTTCAAGTATATAATAAATTCTGATTAACTGTTGCCATGCTGTCCCCACTACCCCTGCCCCTTAGCCCTAGTCAACTATTCTACTCTCTGCTTCTTTGAGACTGATGTTTTTAGTTCTACATGTAAATGAGATCATGCAGTATTTTTAATTTCTGTGCATGGTTTATTTGACATAGAATAATTATCCTCCATGTTCATCCATGCTGTCAAAAATGATAGAATTTCCTTCTTTTTGAAGGATAAAGTGTATTCCATTAAGAATGCATGCCTCATTTTCTTTATCCATTCATCTGTTGGGTAATTCCATATTTTGGCTACTGTGAGTAAAGCTGTAATGAATATGGAATTGCAGATCTGTCTTTAAGATTCCGGTTTCATTTCCTGTGGATGTATATACAGAAGTGAGATTGCTGAATCATATGGTAGTTCTAGTTAACATATGGTAGTTCTATTTAACTTTTTTTGAGGACCCTTCATACTGGTTTCCATAATGGCTGCACTAATTTACATTCCTACCACCAGTACACAAGGGTCTCTTTCTTCCACATCCTTGCCAACAGTTATTATTGCTGATTGTTTTTGATAACAGACATCCCAACAGGTATGAGGTAGTATCTCATGTGGTTATGATTTACATTAACATGATAATAAGTGCTTTGAGTCCTTTTTCATATACTTGTCTTTGAAAAATTGTTTGGGTCCTTTGCTCACTTTTTAATCAAGATATTTTTTATTCTCTGGTTTTGAGTTGTGTGAGTTACTTATATAGTTTGGGTGCTAAACTCTTATAAGGTGTATAGTTTGCAAACATTTTTTTCTTTTACTTTCTTTTTTTTTTTTTTTTTTTTAGTACCAACAAGATTAATGTCTTTCCAGCCGTGAATAGATTCTTTCTTCTTAAAATACTTATACAGGCCAAATTTCCTAACATAGTGGGGGTAGAGTTTGTTGACCAGTGGCTGATTGTACTATGGATCCTGGAGCTGCACTAGGGAGAAGATGAATCCTGGAAAAGCTATTAACACAATGTAGTGGGCAGCCTTGTGTAGACAACCCCTGCAGGTGGAACTGGTGTTTTTTAAAACGACAATTCTTGATTCTGGTTTGCTAATTCTAGGTTTGGGCATCTTCTCTGCATTGTTTGATTCATCTTCAGAAAAGAGAAAGCCCTCCTAAAAATGATGTTAATTGTCCCTCTTCTCTAAATAAGTTCTTTAATTTCGCCTCTTTGTCTTGATTTGGATTTTCATGTTGAATCATCTATTTTCCCATGCCCTTTCTAATTAATTTGCTAGGCTAAATTAGTGCCAAATAAATAATGAGTTTCCAAATTAGCTGACACCATAATGGAACAGAGATTTAATTAATTTACTATCAGGGGCCTCTACAGACAATTGTATGTTTATAGCATAAAATTATGGTATTTATTAATGTGGAAAGTTTTCCTTATTTTAACAGGTTGTTTTAATAATCAGACTTTAATATGGAAAACTTCTCATTTTCACCTATGTGAACAGTAGAATTCAAGTCAGGAAAAGAACCCACTGATATTCAGTACATTTAATTTCCTATGAAGTTCTTTCACTCCCCTTATTTAGCACTCAGAATAATTGGTAACTCTCTGAACTAAAAGTGTGTAGGTGTTCATGATATTTCTAGTAAATTATTTTGACCCTATATATTTCAGAATCATAAACTGTCACAAAAATATCTGCTGTCTGTCTTTTACTGGATCAGCAGTTTAAAAGCCTTCTCTTCCATAATGGCTTTAGTATATGTACTATGCCAATCTCTTCCACTATTTCCCTAAGTGGATCCTTACATGCTAGTCATTTCCATAGAACCCTAGATGGTAGTGACTGTACAATAACTGGGAAGTTCTACTTGGTAAACATATAATTTGGGTAAATAATATTCACAAGAACACTATTTTTCTCCACATAAAATATATGTATTTGTAGATATAATTACCTTCCCTAATAAATTCACTGGATTATTTAGAAAATCAACCAGATTATGGGCATGAACACCCATTGGTTTCCATCGGAAGGCACTTAAACCCATATGACCTTGAACAAATAACTAAATTTCCTTGAGTGTTCTATACAATAAAGATCTTATGCTAGTATCATTTTTGTTTTTATTCAATCTTAAAATACTCATATATTGCTGGTTGTGGTGGTGCATGCCTATAATCCCAGTGACTCAGGAGGCTGAGACAGGAGGATTGCAAGTTCAAGGGCAGCCTGGGCAAGTTAGTGAGACTCATTCCAAAAACAAGCAACACCAAACTCACATGACAAAAATCTGTATGAATAGTTAATATTTGGAAAGCACTTGCAATAAAAGTCAACCAAGTATCTGTTTTGATAGTAATGAGAATAATGTTTTTCATTATTTTATTATCACTAAAATAATGAAAGAGATTGAATTACCATACTTCTATGTGCTTTACACACTTCCTGAATGGAAAACAATTTCAAATCACAGAAATTAGTCTTCTGAAATGTGATGCTTGATGTTGCAAAATTGATGTAGCACAATCCACTATAGTTAAGCCAAAAAGTGGATTGAGTAAAATCTGTGAAAACATAGAGGGATGGGAGAATGCATATCTCTTAAGATTAATTATTCAAGTGGGTAGTTGAAGAGGAAGGGGTGATAGAATCTGCTCACCTTTTAAGTGTATGGAACAGAATAGGTAGGAATATAAGCAATATCTTAAACCAACCTCCTGAAAATATAAATGTTTTGTGAAATACAGAGAAAGGATAGGTAACAAAGGTGAATACTACAAATGATCAGTTATGTGAAGGGAAGTCTAGTTAATAGTATATTTATGAGCAAGCTCCAGTTTTTCATTTGTCTTATTATTTATTTTTTAAATTATTTTATTAAGGAAAAGTGTTATGACTTAAGCTAAAAGAAGAGTGTGAAAATCTGTGTAAATTTATCTGGGATTTCTTTGTAATTGAAACATTAACAAACACTTAAATTGGGATGTAAAATCCACCATAGAACATCCTTTTGCCTGAGAAAAGAAAGATATTTTTGTGCTTCTCTAAAAAGATAACACTATTTGTTGTTCTAAAGCTGAAATTTAACATCAATTTAATGTACATTAGTCAGGGGAAAAAACCTCATACTTTTGGGTAAACTCAACCAAATAATTCATTTTTTTTAAATAAGTCAGAACAGGAACAGTTTATTTATTTATTTTCTGCTACGAACATTCATGTATAGGTTTTTGTGTAGACTTATATTTTTAACTCTAGAATCCATAACGTTCAGATCTTTTTTTCCTTTGTTTAATTCTTTTTAAAAAATTTGTTCTAATTAGTTCTACATGACAGTAGAACACACTTTGACACATATAAATGCTACCAAATAATTCTTAAAGTGAAAGATTAGCTGTGGACACACAAAAAATATCTTAATATTATGTACAACTTTTTCTTGAAGTTCTCTGTCTATTTAGATAGGTAGGTAGATTCCATCACAGAATGTTTTGTATATGTGTAAGTACAACTATAAAACTTTTATTGATTTAAACCTTATTTAAAACAAAAATGTTGTGGTAGTCATTGTTCTTCTTTTAGAGATGAGGAAACTCAGATTCAGGGAGGATAAGAACAGGAATAGGATCATTAAGCTAAGTTGCAGAGCTGAGACTCAAACACCAGGCTTCCATTTTCCCCATTCTATAGCCACTCACAAACCTGGCCTGGCCTTACAAGAGTATGTCCCCTTTTATAGACATGTCTTATTATCAGACCCAGTTTTAACATCTATGAGTCTTAGGGCACACATGTAGATGGAGATCCACATGCGATCAATCTAAGTAATGTAAATAAATCTAACAGACTTAAAATATGTTCTGCCTTGTCTCCTAAGAAATTTGCCTTAACAAGGCCAGTTTTGAAGTGAGAACTCATACTACATGGATATCCATATCAAGATATGACCCACATAACATCTCATTCTTTTACTATCCCTGACTCTGTCTTGTACCCTGAAGAGTTTTATGCATAACTATGTAAACACTCCAGTTCATATAGCCACTGTCCCTCCAAACCTTTCCTGCTGCCCCTGGGCTTCCTTTTGCCTCTCTGTCTAGCAAAAGAAGATAGATCTCACTCTGTAGGCGAGATCAGGACTTCTGGGTGGTAATTACAGCTTTCTAGGTACGCCAGTCTGTTCTAGAAGAAGAGGATATGGGTGTGTGCATTCCTTATGAATTGCATACACTGGGTCTTGCTGGCTTTTCATTTTCTGAAGAATGCACACAGCCAGAGGATGGCCAAAGGAAGACAGATTTCTCTATTACTTGGGTGGAAGTCTGGTATTGTTCACACTTGTACTTGCTAGTAGTAGAGAGAGGAATGGCTTCCATGCAGTAGCAATAGGCTGTCCTTACCTGTTTATGTGACATTGTCTATGTTCAAATCAGAAAGCAGTAGTTGAGGGATTTTCTGACCCACTCTGACCCTTCCCCTAGTACTTCTACTCTTCTATACATAGTAAGCTAAATTTAAGGTAAAAAAAAAAAGAGTATTTTCAGAAAAATACCAGTTTGATACATATATTCTAAAGACTTAAAAGAATTCTGGGCTATATTGACTACATAGCATATCTGAAGTCTTAGCAGATGCTTAAAAGCAAGCCAGGGGGAAAAAAAAGTACAAAACCTGTTTTATTGTAAGCCAGCTTGCCAACACACTTCCTGAAATCTGAGCCAATAATTCATGCAGAATGATGCTATTTATCAAATTGTTCTGTGCTCTTCCTCTTACATTCATCTTAAGAAATAACTCAGGTTCTTAGCGACTTTAAAATTAAAAGATTAAGAATGAAGACACCAAGACCTCACTTTGTAAAAGATCATCAACTCATGTCTCTTACAGATAATAATTTACAATTGTAAAAGACCATCAACTCGTACCTCTTACAGATATAATTTACAACAATATTTTGTTCTTTAAATAGACAAATTGTATGACAGGAAAAATTAAAATTTCTTTTTGTTATTTTTAATGTTGAAAACATAGATGATGTAGGCTCTGCTAGGAAGAATGTATGGAGCACTGAGATTCCTATGGTGAGTATTCACTGGGAATCTGCAGGGTTCTGGTATAATATGCACAATATGGAAAATTGGTTAGAGACTGCTATCTAGTTTCCATGGGAATTAGCATATTTACCTAAAGAACAATACAGAATAAAATGTCAGGATAAGTTTTATTTAATGCAATAACTGTATTTAGGAACGTAAAATAGATACGAAAGTTAAAGACTGTGAGGAGAATCTAAAATCTGTAGTTGGAAAGAAGTTGTTACAAAATTCTCATGGTAATACTTATTTTAAAAGTGATTCTATTTTAACTTAAAGCGAAGTTGTGTGACTAAATTTCAGATAAGTTGGTGAAAATATTGATGTAAGATTCCTTTCTCTTTTTTTTAATGCAGTGCAAAATTAAATCAATTTTCATGAGCAACCAATCACTAATGAACAGAATGAAACCATTAAACAAATACATTTTTATTTTATTGGATTTTTTTTAGTTATACACCACAGTAGAATCCATTGTGATACAATCACACAAGCATGGAATATATCATATTAGAATTAGGACCCCAATCTTGTGGATGTATACAATGGTGAGATTCACTATCATGTATTCATGAATGTATATAGGAGAGTTATGTCAGACTCATTCCACTTTTTTTCCTATTCCTGCCCCACTCCCTTTCTTCATTCCTCTTTGTCTAATCTACTGGACTTCTAGTCTTCCCACACCCTCTCCTTCTCTTATTGTGGTTAGGTTCCACATATCAGAGAAAATGTTCGACCTTTGGCTTTTTGGAATTAGCTTATTTTACTTAGCATGATAGTCTCCAGATCCATCCACTTACTGGCAAATGTCATAAAGTCATTCTTTTAATGGCTGAGTAATACTACATTGTGTATACATATAGCAAATTTTCTTTATCCATTCATCTGTTGAAAGATACCTATGTTGCCTCCACAGCTTAGCTATTGTGAATTGTTCTCCTATAAACACTGATGGGGCTACATCACTGTAGTATGCTGATTTTAAATCTTTTGGTACTGGGGATTGACCTCAGGGGTACTCAACCACTGAGCAACCTCCCTGGCCCTATTTTATATTTTATTTATAGACAGGGTCTCACTGAGTTGCTTAGTGCCTTGAAGTTGCTGAGGCTGGCTTTGAACTTATGATTCTCCTGTCTCAAACTTCCCAAACAGCTGGGTTTATAGGTGTACGCTGCCACCTATAAAGAAAGTCAGTTTCTGAGCTGGCATGTTTGAATGTTGGGCTTACATATTATTCTTATTTTTTTGAGTAGTCTTCATACTGCTTTCCAGAGTGGTTGCACCAATTTGCAGTCCCACCAACAATGTATGGGTGTACCCTTTTCCCATATCCTTGCCAACATTTTTTTATTTATATTCTTGACAGTTGCCATTTTCACTGGAGTGAGATGAAATCTTGATATAGTTTTAATTTGCATTTCTTATATTGCTAGAGATGTTGAACGTTTTTCATATATTTGCTTACCAATCATATTTCTTCTTTTGAGAAGAGTTTGTTTAGTTTCTTTGTCCATTTATTGATTGGGTTATTTGGTTTTTTGGTGTTACCTTTTTGAGTCATTTGTATATCTTGGATATTAATGCAAGGTACACATGGCAAAGATTTTCTCCCATTCTGTAAGCTCTCTCTTCATGCTCTTGATTGTTTCCTTTGCTGGGAAGAAACTTTTTAGTTTGTCGCCATTACATTTAATGATTTCTGATTTTTACTTCTTGTGCTTTAGGAGTCTTGTTAAGAAAGTCAATTTCTGAGCTGGCTTGTTTGAATGTGGGCCTACATATTATTCTAGTAGATGTAGGGTCTGGTCTAATGTCTAGGTGTAGGTATTCTGACTGGTGGAAATAGACAGGGAAGCATTTCCCCTGGTGAGCAGACTCGCCGGGAGGGTAACTGGTGCCCTGATTTCCACAATTGGAATGCCTAGCAATTCCCTGCTGAGACTATGAACATAACTATGTGGGTGCACTACCTGGTTTACACAGTGACATCCTTTGAAGGAGAGAGGCACTGTGTTTGCATTAACCTGGACCTAATCTCTGTTGGCTAGCACTCAGGATTAAAAGGAATACTGGCTAAAATGTAGTCATTGGTGGTGATGTAACTTCTTAGGTTATTAAAGACAACAGGCAGAGAAGGGTAGACACCCCTTTTGTCTGCCATCCTTCTATCTGCACCTTCCCTATGTGTCTGTGTGTGTCCTTTGTGCACCTCCTCCACAAGTCTCCCCGCACAGGTGTTCCTTTGCAGCTGGCATTCATCCTTGGGGCACCAGACCTCACATGTCTTCCCAGTCCACTGAGAGTTTGGGACAAGGAAATCAGACAGAGATCCTTCCAGACTTTTGGACAGGAAACGGGGAAGGAAGTAGCTCATGCCGGCCCTCCATCGGTTATTACCCATCCCTAACCAGTTGAGCCATGGGGAATTCTTTGTCTAATGCATGGAACTTGCGTTCCTGCTCTGCATGGCTGGACATGCTGTAGGTGATGCTAATCTTACTGCCTTGCTAACAGAGATAAGCTCTTGGTGTCCCTTCTATCCAGAAAGTGAATCACTACATTTGAAAGACTGGGAGAAGATAGGTGAAATAATTCATAGAAAAAGCCACATTTTTTTATTCCCATATTGCAAACTTGGTTTCTTTATAGGGATGCAATTGATAAAGCCTCAGTTTCTCAAACTGCTTGCTCTTCTCTTTCTGTGCCTGGCCGTGCTGTGCTATCCCTTTAAGGGAACTGCTGCTGCCTGCAGGACACAGGCTCTCCTAGGTGATTTACTGCCTTTGTCTTCAAGAGCACCTCCAGCAACTGTCCTGCCTCCAGCTAAATCCAAGTTAATTACTGCTAAGGATATCCAAGTGAGGGTTCCCAGGCATAGAAGCCATGGCTCAGTTGATGGAGTATTTGCTTTGTATGAATAAGGGCCTGGTTTCTATCCCCAGCAACAGCTTTTAAATGAAAGGGAAAATAAAAGGTCAGACTTTACTGTTACTGGAACATGCTTGTCAATTACTTAAAGTAGATCTGAATTAACTTTTTGTTTTAATGAGAAATTATGGGATTATCAGACACAAATATTAATGTCATGGTAATCAATACTTTTATGGTATGTCTTTATGCATGGCTTCAAGAGGCCACCCAGTTGGGGAAAAGAAAATAAAAATAAACAAGTGTCCATTCATTCATGGCCTCAAGGGCCACCCTAGTTTGGGGAAAAGAAAGCAAAAATAAGCAAATTTCAAAATCCTCCCTGTGGCTACCATGATCTGCCCCTTCTAATCCACAACAGATCATTCTTCATGTTCAACCATATATGGAAATTTACAAGATTTGCAAAGTTTAAAAACAAAACAAAACAAAACAAAAACTCTCCAGAATGAATATAAACGGAAACACCAGGTTTTAAGGAATCAATCTTATAAGGAATGGTACAACAGTTTTCCTTACTTTTTGACTTCTGCTGGATTTCTAACTTTCGTAGCCTTCTATTTAAAATGTGAATTACGGCCCCTATTCAATTTACTAGGGTTGTAAAAATCCAGTTTGGACAAAAGAAGAAAAAAAATGTGTTTCTTTTAAATCCAAGCTCCTTGGCTGACTATCTTACCTGTTTTCAGCCAGCTTTCTTAGCCAGCTCCTCCCCCTTTCTAATGTTGCAACACAAAAAGGAAAGAAAAAACTAGAAAGATTTTAAATGTGCAAGTTTTCTTTTTTCAAAAAAGTTTTTTTTTTTTTAAATTTTACAGGCTTCCAGCTAATTCTTGTCTGAGTTAAAGGTATACTCTGACTTGATAAAAAGGTTGATATTACTACAATGTAAGTTTTAAAATATTCTATGTAAGTTGATGTGTTTTTCTGATTAGTCTTATTTTATCTAACTATTAAGGCTTTTACATTCTGTCTTTATGCAAAAGCTGATTTCTCCAGATTAACTCTTAAATATATTCAAAAGATTTTTTAAAATAAATCTCAGGAAGTTATAAATATGTTGTTGGGAATGAGTCTGATACGTATCAAGGACAACATAGCCAGCAAACTGAAAATTTTGATTTCAGTGTCCATGATACCTGTTGGATTTTATACCTGATTTTATACCTGGATTTTTTACTCAGGCCTGTCTTATGTTGATATATCATATACTTGATATTCAATTGACATTTAGACAAATGAGCGCTCACCTATTAAAACTTAAAGAATTAAATTGATCCAAATAAGTTAATTCAAATCAAATACTTACATAAATATATAGATGTCTTTAAGGTTATGGCTCATGGGTTTTTCTAGGTGGCCAAACAATGAAGTTTCAATTTCTAAAAAATATCTGAGATATAATATAATATTCGTTACTTCTAAAATTTTTTCCTCAACAGAAAAAGGATGAATAATACTATTAACCATGTTTTTCTTATATTTTTATGTTGCAATTAAAATAAGTAAATTAAATTTAACATACATGAGATTAGTCTTCATAAGTATGGTTTCTTAAATAAATAAATTAAAAATTATAGGTGACAACAAGTTGATCTCTCCCTTTGTTTCCAGTTGTTAAAGAAACAGAATGCTGCCTCCTTCTTTATTTGACTTCTTTTTTAAAACAGACTTTACAAAGAATTAATGAAAAATTCTCAGCAGTGATGGTGGATCAACTTCCAATATCTAATGTACCATTATCATTGATACTTTTTGTTGGAAAACCTTATGCTTTTGCAGCAATAGTTGCTATTCATAATAAGAAAGTATATATCATAAAGTGGTTATATTCTCCTCATTTTTCAGACTATAATATTTTGTCCTTTGCTGGTATGCATGCTAATGCTCATACTAAAATTTTATTCTTAACAGGTATGTTTTATACCTTACTTATAAAAAACTTTATATCTCTAATATTTACAGTTCATCCTGTTATCAAGTGGTATTAACAGATTTTTTAGCACCTATTGATTTTTCACATATCTCATGATGGACAATTCCATTTGTTATATCAGTTTCCTTAATTATATCCCTTTTTCTTAATTTCTACTGTTCTGCTTGCAGATGAAATCACGATGTATACAGATGGAGGTAATCAAAGAGGAATAATGTTTTTATTAATGGTAAATGAAGTAACTATTATACCCTACCTCAGATTTATTTACAGCGAGCTGAATTAGCTGCCATTATCCTGATGCTGAAATTGTTTTCTACTACTTTAAGTGTTATTACAGATTCTCAATATATAGCTAAGTTTGTGTCTCATATTTCCATGGTTGTGTTATGCCCTCGTCTGGATTCCAATTTACTGTCTTTTTTTTTTTAACACTTTAAACTCTTTTACAGCATCATACATCTCCTATCTTCCTTGCTTATGTACACAGCCACAACAAGACTTCTAGACTTTTGATGGAGGCTGTGAAATCCCTTTATCCTTTGTTTTCAGATGCTGTGGAATCCCATGGATTTTTTTCATCAAAATACTCGATCGCTGATGAAAATGTTTTCCGTCTCTTCTCAACAGGCTCATGCTATAGTTAACAATTGTTCTCACTGTGTACTCTTATGGGCCCCTGTGTAAAAATTTATGAATCTACAGGGCCTCCATTCTAATGTACTTTGGCAAGTGGATGTTACCCTTTTCCTTCTTTTTCATCTTTACTCCTTTCTTCATGTTTTTATCAATACCCATTCTGGGTTTATTTAAGTTAGTGCCCACAGATCTAAAAGAGTATCTTCTTGCATTTCTCATTTATTGCTTTGTTTTCCCACCATGGGCAAGCCTATTCATTTAAAGAGGGATAATGCCCCTGCATATACATCTTCTGCTTTTGTACAATTTTGTAATCAGTGAAATATAATTTTAAATCATAAAATTCTTCATAATTTTACTACAAAATTTGGTTAAATGAGTACATGGTACTCTTAAAACTTGCCTTTTAAAACCAAAAATGGATGAATCTAGCTTCTCTCATATTAATAATGCTTTAAATATTGTTTTATTTATAGTTAATGTGATCAATATGCAATGCAATGTTAATATTCACAATTGGTTGTCTGCTTTGGATAGACATTTTATTCCCAAATAGCCATTACTAAAATTTTATGAAAAATATAGGGTTCCACCAGACCCCGGATGACAAGATCCTATGCCTCTGATACATGGGGAAAAGGGTAGACTGCTATGCTTACACCAGCAGGTCCTGTCTGGACTCCAGCTCCATGCATAAGATCTATCAATTATGAATGGACATCAGGAACTTCACAACCTGATTCCCAAGTTTTATTTGATCCTGGATGAGGAGATTCCCACCAAACAAGATGACAATGATCACTCTCCTCGAAAGAGAGAAGACATTAAAGGAGAACAGATAAAGAAACACTGAAAAGGGATCCCAAGCTACTTGACTTTCAGTGACTTGGGGAGGTATAAAATCATTAACAGCCTCAGCTCAATAGTTTTGTTGGCTCAAATGGGGTTAAAATTTACACTGGAAAACTTAGTTACTCCTTTGTTTGCTAAACTCATACAAAATTCTGTAAATATTTTGATCCTTATGAGAAAGTTACTCTTCTGTTGTAACCCAGCTGTGGGAAATTTAGTACAGTCAGACTCTTGGAGTTCTAGAACCCATTATAATATCTGGGTTCACTTGGCTGAAATTGTTATATACCTCTAAATTGTCATGTGGTACCCATTGTTGTTTTAGCAGATTAACTGTGTTCTTACCATCCTCTAAGGATTTAATGGGCCACCATCCTGCACAACGTATTCTTAAGAGGTTTATTCCCCTTGATGAGAACTGTGATAATTCAGTACACCTTCTAAGACAAAATTTGATACTTTGACATTTTCCTTAGTGGGTATCCCTGGACTAGCTGTAAGGGCTTATGCAACCACTATGAAGCTGGCCTGTGCTATGGTAAAAAGTACCAATTATACCTCTATGGCCATTAAAATACTTAATGAACAACAAAAACAACACCATCAAGCCATTCTTGTCAATCTGGCTGCTATTGATTATCTGTTGTTGTTACATCATAAAGGATGCTAGGAGTTTAGCTTCAATTTAAGTGATAACAGTAATTCTATTTCAAGGGAGTTAGATTACCTTAAAGATATCATTAATAAGGTCCAACAAGATGATGGAGCTTTAAACTTATTGGATTGGCTAACTTTATGGTTACCCAATTTCATCTGGGTCAAACAATTATTCATAGGTGGAGGTTTACCGTTTTGGGGATTGTTATGTTGTGCTTGCTGCTGTCAATGCCTGCCCTATTTTTTTGCCTCCCACCAGCATTAAGAAGAAAACAGATATTATTTATCCAGAAGGCCTTAAAAAAAAAAACGAGAAAGGGGGGCTGTAGGTATTCCGACCATGGAAATAGAGAGGGAAGCATTCCCCTGGGGAGCAAACTCCTGGGGAGGGGAGTGGGAGTAACTGGCATCCTGATTCCCATGATTGGAATGCCCAGCATTTCCCAGCTGAGGCTATGAAGATAACTAGGCGGACAGACTCCCTGGTTTACATAGTGACATCTTTGAAGGAGTGAGGCTCTGTGTTTGTGTTAACCTGGACCTTTTCTCTGTTTGCTAGCACTTAGTTCTACTTTGAAGGTCTTGTAGAACTCAAGCTAAGAATCCATCTAGTGCTGGGCTTTTCTTGGTTGGTAGGCTTTTGATGGTATCTTCAATTTTATTACTTTATATCAATCTGTTCAATTTTCAAAATCCTCCTGGTTCAATTTGGATAGGTCATATGCCTATGGGAATTTGTTGATGTCTTCAAGGTTTTCTATCTTATAGAGTATAAAATTTCACAATACTTTCTGATAATCCTCTGTATTTCAGTAGTAACTATGGTGATATTTCCTTTTCTATCATGGATTTTAATAATTTGAATTTTTTTCTCTTTATCTTGTCTATGGGTTTTTAAATCTTATTTATTACAAAGAATCAACTTTTTGTTTCATTGATTTTTTGTTTGTTTTTTAAAATCTCAATTTCATGGATTTTGGCACTGAATTTAATTATTTTCTGTCTCCTACTAATTTGATGTTGATTTGTTCTAGTTTTGCCTTGACATATAATGTTAGAGTATTTACTTGATATTTTTCTATTCTTTTAATGAATGAGCTTAGTTCTATGGACTTTCCTCTTAGAGCCACCTTCTTCCTGGTGTCCCAGAGATTTTGATATGTTGTATCACTATTGTCATTTACCTCTAAGTATTTTTCAAATTTCACTCCTGATTTTTTTTCCACTTTAATCAATAGTACATTGTTTACTCTCCAGTTGTTACAGTATTTTCTACATTTTATCTTATTGTTAATTTCCAATTTTATTCCATTATGATCTGATATAATGCAGGGTTTTCTCTCTCTCTCTCTCTCTCTCTCTCTCTCTCTCTCTCTCTCTCTCTCTCTCTCTCTCTCTTCTCTCTCCCTCTCTTTATATTTCCTAAGAGGTATTTTGTTGACCAAAATAGGGTCTGTTCTAGAAAATGTTCCATGTGCTGCTGAGAAAAAAGTATATTACTTATTGATGGGTGAAATATTCTATATGTCTGTTAAAACTAAATTATTAATTGTGCTTTTTATTTCTGTAGCATCTTTATACAAACATACATTTAGAACTTAAAATATAAATGAAAGCAAGTTCCACATTAATGAATTTCTCTAATTCTCCAATGTGAGCATTCATTGACACAGGTGTTTACTTATTGCATGAAATAATAATGATGGCAGCTGGGTGAGGCCTCAGAGATATTCTTCATTGATGGTTCCCATAACTGACTGATCATAAAGATCACTTACAACAAAGGCTCTCAGACTTTGGTGCGCATTCATATTGCTTAGGGTTCTTATTTAAATGAAGGTTCATAAGTTTATAGTGGGGCCCGAGATTCTGCATATCTAATCCATTCCCAGGGTTATGCTGCTGGTTTCTGTGTCAAACTTTGGGTAGCAAAACCTCAGAGCCTATGTCAAAGTAGATTCTGAGGTCACTCCTCGAGATTCCAACTTAGTGCAAAAGAACTTGAAAATTTCCTTATTTTAAATGAAAAAACCTGAAGTTCAAAGAGGTATATTCACTTCATAGGTATTATCATAGTCAATGGTCAAGCTAGTAGTAGGATAAAGGCTTTCTAATCCTAGACCAAAGCTATTTCACCCATACAACAATGCCTTACATATTACACCTTTCATGTTTTGTAGTTAGTTTGTGCCCCATGGGCAGTGGCACAGGCTTCATGCTAAGAAGAATCTCATGCTTGAGTTATGCTTTGAGGTTTCCATCTTGAAATCTGTGATAATTTTGTCTTTGAATTCATGTTTTGTAACTGAAATCCAGTGTAGCATGTGGTAGTTGGGTTTGTAGTTTCATCTCACACATGATTTTGCCTCCACAGGGGACTGTCATCTACCTGCTTCCCATCCCTGGTGCCCCAGCCTCTACTTAACATCCCTTTCCCCACTTTTGTCTCAGATTGCTACTAGCCTTCATCAGGAGCAGTGCCGGGTTACATTTATGAGGGAAAGCTTACTCTGTTGGTGCCCTTCATCCTCTGTGGAGATCTAGGTAAGGGTGTGGGGAAGATTGGAGTTGAAAGTATCTTGGGCAGAGAGCATGTCTCTTTGTAGAAAATTAAATCCCTTTGAGAGCTGCCCATTGGTTGTGGGTCTGAGTAGAATACTGGGGGAGAGAAGACGTTGACTATACCTTGCCTCTGACTGGGACCCTAAACTTTCATTTTGTATTGGATCACACCACTTATATGTCTGGCCCTTTTGACAAGATTGTATGGTAGATCAATTCCCTAATGGAACAGCAGCCAGAGACTATCCTGGGAACATTCTCAAGGATCTGATTTTCTTTAGTTTTTATGGACTACTCTCCAGATGGTCCTAGATTATTGACTTAGATTGTGGATGGTTCAAAATTTACCACTTTAAATATTCTTTCCATGTGATACGTAACATTTCCTGTTTGGGATAAAGTGTGAACCAAATTGGCACATCTGATGGTTGGTATTATGAAGAAGGAAGCACTGCTCTTCTTGCTAGAAATATCTATCTTGTCAGGGTGTTCTTTTGTGTGTGTCTGTGTCTGTGTGGCAGCGATTGCAGTTTCTCCTCTACTACAAAAGGATGAGGCGCATTTTAGAAATTGCCCTGACAAATTTCTTCCATATTTTGCTCTTATTTGTGTGCCTCCAAATCTATCATATGGATAAGGTTACAGAGGAATATCTTCTGATATAAATACCCCCTCACCCTTCCTGGGGTAAGTGATAGTGCAGAAGATGATCATAATTAAGCATACATGCTTACTGTCAGTGATATCATGCAGTGCTCCTTGCAGTAGACACCACCAAAGCCAGGACAGGAGGGATAGCTTTGCCACCTGAGCAACAGGCAGAAGGAGCAAAGGGCATAACCATCAAGCTGTTTAACAAGACATGTCCTTAGGAGCCAGGCTATCCTCTTCACACCAACAGAAATGTACATGGAATTATATGGTGTCAATATTTCTGCCCAAGAAGAAGATCATTTTAGGTTAATTTCTGAATATAGCCAGGTAATGTCTAATCACCTTGGCACATGGAGAATAGAAACAGAATGAAATCAGAAAGCAGAGGAGCTGGCCCCAAACCCTGAAGAGGAGGCAAACAACAAGGAGTAACTGTTGGAGTAAATAGTGATTAGAAAGTGGTATCATTATACAAAATTCATGTATGAAGATGTGAATTTGGTGTCAACATACTATATATACAGAGATTTGATAAATTGTGATATAAAGGCATACTGAGAATTGTAATGCAAAAAAATTATGAATGTAATGCATTCCACTATTGTCATGTATGTAAGAAATTTAAAAAAGAACAAAGGGAAAGCAGAAAATTATGCTAACAATTAAAAACGTAAACATTGGAAAATAATAAAAAAATTAATAAAAAAATAAAGTATACCTAGATTGCCAAAAAAAAAAAAAAGAAAAACAAAGTGGTATTTACAGAACATTTTTGGTGGTTAGAAGATTCCCCTTGGGAATATTACCATAAAATCTCAATATCTAAAGTGAATTTAGAGTTATTACAGATTATCAAGACCAAGAAAATTTCAAACTACAATAAGGTACCTGACACTGGAAGTCATTTGCAATTTGTTTTTAATTATGATTATTATTATTATTTTTTCTTTTTTTATTGGTTGTTCAAAACATTACAAAGCTCATGACATATCATCTTTCATAAATTTGATTCAAGTGGGTTATGAACTCCCATTAACTGCATAATAAGCTATTTGTGATTCATATCTTACAAAGTTCAATATTTTAAAATTTTCTTCACCAGAGTATTATCATGAACTGGCAGTGTTACATCTGACTACTGTGGATTAAAAGATTGTTCCCAGGGAGTTGAGCAAATATCCCAAGGAAATTTGCCTTTGCTAGACTTAACCATGTGATAATGCTTAAGTTAAGCACTGCACAGTGCATTCAACCAGATGGTCACTGTGTTGTCCAGAGGGTCCCATCGTGTTGGTCCATAAGAGCACAATTACAGAAATGAGTTATTGGAATTCCTACCTCTAAATCAATTGGTCTTTGAAGGTACAACAGAAATGGGTTGAGGAACTACTGAAAATAGCTAGGGAGGAAGACAAGCATTCTCAGGGCTTCTCCAGTTTCCTCCCAGCAAAATTATCAACTGTGAATAATTGCACTTCAAAGCTCCTAAAGGATGATTCACTTACATAAAAGTAGAACAGATTCTAAAATTGTGATGAAAAAGTGTAATCCTTAATAGAGATGAGATAAAAACACATTTATAGGCTCTATCTCTTGATATATGCTAAAGCTTCATATTGAACTAAAGCTACCATGAACAAGAATGTAGTGAAATTTTGGAATGTACCCTTGACTAGCTCCAGATTTGTTGTGCATAAAGTCAGTGTTTTACCATTTGTGGTGAAAATAATTTACACTGTACTTAAATCACTTGTGGAAATATTTTTCTAAAAATCTTTATGACAAATGTCTACTAACTTGATAGAATGATAACATTTATGAATATAATCATATGCTTTTTCTCATTTAATATTTTTATTTATTAAATTATAATTGTAAAAAATGAATCATCTTTGTATTTCTTGAATAAATTCTATATTTTTCCCTTTGATATAACTGCAGATTTACTTCCTAATTTTTTTTTTTTGAGTTTTTTATTGTTCTTTTTTTTTTTTTCCAGTGGTGGTGCTGGGGTTGAATCCAGGGCCTTGTGCATGCAAGGCAAGCACTCTACCAACTGAACTATATCCCCAGCCTGAGTTTTGTATCTTTTTTTAAAGAATAACTTTTTTAAAAAAAAAGTTAAAAAATAAAACAGGTTCTGGCATTAGAATTATGCTGGCTTCATGAATATAGTCAAGGGTCTTTTATTCTCTCTGTCCAGAAATAATTAAAAAACAATTATCTGTTTTGTACTTGTGAATTCACTTGGTATTGGTACATATAAAGGTTAGAGCTTAAAATCTCATTTCTCTTAGTTTTAAATATATGTATTCAAGATTTACATTTCTTTACAGGTAATTTTTAGCAAATAAAATAATGTTTATATATTTTAAATTTTGTTGTAAAAGTTCATGTGATATTTGTTACTATTACCTTAACTTTTTATTTACATATATAGTTTGGTTTCCTTTCTTATTCCTAATCTTATATATTTTGACCTTCCTTTTTTCTTAGTCAGGCCCCCAGTGACATTTCTATTTTTATTTTCAAACTCCTTTCAAAGAGTTTTAAAGTTTATTATTTCTATTATGCATTTGTTTTCTTTTCCATTAACTTCATGCTTATTATTATCTAGTCTCTCTTCCAGGTTTCTTTTGGTTTATTTTATTGTCCTGTTAATTTTTTCAAATGAACACTAATTTATATATTTTTGGGTTTTTAAAAATATTTAATGCAATACATTTCCTCTGAACATAACTTTTTATTATTATTATTTTTATTGGTGCATTATAATTATATATAGTAGTAGGTTACATAATACCCATATTCATAATTTCACATTTCATTTCCCAGTACCTTCCTTTTCCCTTTCCTGTTGTTTTCCCTGATCCACTTTGAGCATTACTTTAACAGTATTGGTGTCTGTATATTTTTTAATTTCCTGTAATCCATGTTTATTGAAGGATATTAATCTGTCTGGTAGTATATGTATCCTATAGCTTAAAAAAATTTGATTGTTGTCAGTGAATATGATCTATAAAATCTCTACCTTTTAAATGTAAATCTTTCCAATCACATGTATAATATGCTTTTATAGATTGATACAAAATGGGTATTATAAGTGTTTATGTGTGTATACACATTCCATATTGGTATATATACATGCACAGGCACACTTTTTTGGGTTTGTTCACTGGTATTCAGTTTTTAATTTTCCTTCCTTGGTTTTGATCATTAAGCTTCAAATAATTTTACTAAATTTATACCATAATTTGATTTTTTATCAATTTCTGTTTACATTTGTAGTATGTTTTCCCATATATAAAACTTGTCACAAGATATGTACTGTCTTGATTATTGCCTCAACATGAACTGTGTTCATTGTCATTTTAAAATGTTCCTTTTAATACTGCTTACAATTATTAATCTTACCTAATCTTTTATCTAAGCTTTTCTAATGAAGAATTATTATTGCCTTCCATAATGTGTGCATTTTGCCTGGGTTGCTTAGCTTATCCCTTTATTTTCAACTATTCTTTATTGCTTGGTTTGAGGTGAGTTTCTTGTGAATAGCACATTGCTTAGTTTTATTTTTTAACCTAATTTTACAGCTTTTGTCTTTTTTTCTAGAAGAATTCAGTCAGAAGATTCAGTTTTCAAAATGAACCAGAGCACAGAAGGGAGACTGTCTCTGCATATTTAAGTAGATCCTGTTCCAAAGATAAGGAAATTGTTGAGGCAGGAGAACTAACTAGCTTCTTATATAGAAAGGTATTTCCATAGGGAGTGCTCCAGGAATTCCGATTAATTGTTTCACAGATTAAGAGAGCCACCAAAGTTCCCTTGTAACATTTCTCATAGAAGAGTGTCCTGTGGGGAAGAAATAAAAATCTCAGCAGACCAGGAAGCTAGGACAAGAATCAGAAAAAGGAAAGTGAGCAAAAAGATAATGTCAACTTACTTGAGCCAATTAAGGAGCAGGAGAGCAGCAGGATGTCCCAGACAAAAGGATCAGAGGTCAAGTGTAGACAGCTAGTAGGAGTTCTTGCACAGATAATGCATCCCCAGGTGCCAACTGAGTAACAAGAAAGGTATCTTCCTACCATTCCCCTCCCAGTTGGGTTAAGAAGGCAGGAACATTGCAGGTTGCAAAATTAACAGGCAGCACCAAAAGCAGGAGTGGATCCAGGTTTTATGAGGTCTGAAGCTTAAACTATTAGGCTTTCTTTAAGAAAAAGGATGCAAAATTAGGTGTCAATCTGATTATTTACTGAAATAAGAAATGTAAGTGGAACAAATGATTGGGTCCTTACAGATTTATATCTTTTTTTTTTCTTAGATCTCTTTGAATATGTTACCAGAAATGCTATGTTGAGATGCTGCCTGACTCTAGCCAAATTTTACCTCTTTCCATAGAAAACTTGAAAACTCCCATTTCTGGCAGGGGTTATGTAAGCTAGAGGCCAAGAAGCTGAGATCATTAGACTAGGTAAATCTACCTTTTGTTAGAATGTCAGCTTCAGTAGGAGTAAGGGGTGTATGTCTTTAACATGGATTAGCCTGGGAAGCCAGGTCCAGAAATAACAGAAGGCAATCCTAAAACAAAAAGTTGCTACTGGGATGTAGCTAAAAATGAGTGAGGTCAGATTTCCTCATCTAAAAGTTTGGGTGAATTGAGGACTTAGGTGTCAACACATAATTTCTGAATCTTGATAGCTGGTCAAGGCATACCCTATTTATTGTTAAAGAACCATCATGGAAGAAAACTAACTCCTGGGGAAAATAAATTGGGATGTAAGATTCTGGAACCTATAAATGTTGAACACTTGGCAGCATCACTTGCTTTCCCTGAAAAAGAAGGGTCAGAGTCTCTAAAGAGAGAACTAAATTAAAGGACAACTTGGTGAACCTACACTAGAGCAATCTTAAGCTTAAGTAGCCATATCTTTTATTTTTTAGTTAACTAACTGTCAGTTAGATGTCAGAGTTCTGAAAGAGTTCGTGTGCAGTGCAAATATTTTTGACCCTAGAAGAATAGACTAATTGCCAACCTCCTTTTAGTAAGTAAAACTGGTGTAAGGAGAATGATCCATTTAGGGAATCAGATCAAGTTCTCTAAAATCCATTGTCTCAGCACAAGATAATGTGCAGTTATTTAAAGAACTTGATTGATTAATTGGAATCTGTTATTCTAAAAGAGGTGGGGAGACCTAAATGTTTGATGTGATTACTTTGAACTAAAGGCCATGGAACCAAATTGAATTTTCTAGTGAGATGCTTACCCAAATATTCAGTCCTTGCTAGGCTTTGTTTCTGAGGGCTCGATACCCATCTCTTCCACTGATCATCCAGAGATATTAGACACCTTCACTCTCATGTGTGGCCTGGATTAGCTGGGGAACTGAGTAAGCTTGATTCTGGCAATGTATTAGGAGCTCAGCCTCATTTGGAGTAATTGTGGAAATGATGTCAGCTGAAATGACAATACCTGTAATTAGACACACCAATGTGTATTAAGCCTGGAGACTTGTGTACACATGGTCTCTTCCATGAATACTCAATCTGTGTAAATGAGGACTCTCCTTCCATTTCTGATTTAGAACTGGTCTCTTCTAGGGGGCTTGAAACTTACTGGGACAAGGTTTTGACCACCCACTGAACCTGCCAGAACCCCATTTTTCGAAAATGATCTTCATATCTTTTCAGCTTGATTTGTTTCCACTTTATACTTAACAGACTCCATTTCCCCGCAAAGAAACCCCTAAACCTGTAACTTCTTGAAAGAAGTTTCTGAAATTTGCAAATGCTATTGACTCTGTATTTGTGTCAGCTCAACACTGGAAGCTCCAAATAAACATTTCTTACAACAGGTTGCATGGTTTATGACTCTTTGTATAGAACTCTGAACTCTATATAATATTTTATAAGGGAGCAACAGATGTAAGTAAACTTAGTATGTCAAGTGAAATCCTGTTGTATTTCAAGTTTAATATAATACTCCCAGAAGAAATCCTCTACACAGACTTTTAGGTTTCCCACTGAAATGAGAAGGCCAGTGAAAACAGGCCTAATGTCTAAAAGAATCTGAAGTAATAGACAGTGTGATGCCCTGGTTTTATTGTATCCCAAATTCAATCTGCCCTTGGTTTTAGGGATTTGGTCCCCACTGATCTCACTACTTGTGACACATACAAAACCTAAGTCTGAGAAGTATGAATCATTCCACTTCTCTGTGTGGGTTTTTGTGGGGATAAAGTATCTAATAAATCTTTGAATTAGTTTTTGTGCCAGCTAATATTTATTATAAAATTTTCTACATGAGAATTCCACATTAACAAAATGCACTTCTAACATCTATTTAGTGGAGAACATACATAAGAAATGTTAAGGAAAAACTGCATTTGAAAACACTGTTCACCATGCACATTTCCTTAGAAAAATGTGTCTTCTCTCTTGATATGCATACGGTATGTTTTATTGGTGATTTTCTATAATTTTTAATTTTCATTGATGGGGCTTCATTACCAGTCATGGTTGTAGAGAATATTGGGACTTAATTTGTACTCACTACATTTGTAAAGGTAGAGGAAGCATTCACCAGGATGAAAGATATAACCCCAGATTTTATTAGTGAATATTAAGAGGTTAATCTAAATACAGGAAAGTTGAATAAATGCCAAAAAGATTCAGAAGTAAAATCATTTAACTCTAACTGTTAATGTCAGTCTAACTGAAAATTATATTTTTAATAGTATTGCTAATGCAATTTATTGAATATTTATTATGTCTCAGGCAACGTTTGGAGCCTTTTACACTGAGATGTTATAACAACCCAGTAAGGTAAATACTGTCCTTAACTACATTTTCCAACTACAGTGTTTTGAAATATAAAATTGAGAGACACATTACAAACCAATTTAACTTTAAATATTTATTTAATCACAATGGGAAACATTCGTTTTTGATCTTATGCCTACAAATATTATTCAGGACAAAATGTATTTTCAATTATAACAACTTATTTTTAATACTCACTGTTCAAAAATAATATCAAACCTCTACAGAAATGATACATATAATTTGATTTTGAATTCTTTGTGGTCATTTTTGTTTTAGTTACCATAAACTATAAAATTGGATAAAATCTATGGATATTTACAAAATAAAATACCAACTATTATAATTTTGCCATAGTAATTTAAACTGAATCATTTAGGTCTGGAAATATATGTTGACAATATTAAGGGATTCTGGAATATGATGCACATTTAGAATTAGGATCAAGATTCATAATTGCCCAGGCTGCTCTGATGTCATATGCAGAGTGTTGTTGTAGAATAACAAGATGGGCACAGAGTTTAATATTCATTTAGACCTAATAAATGCATAAGAGAGAAAAATATATCCAATTGAAATTTGAACACCAATATTCATGCACTTCAAAGAATGCTATATCCAAGCTCAAACTGTGAAAACATTTTTTAAAGAACATTTTCTCCTCCATTAATTATGTCAGTTGCTTCCCTAGCAATTTATGTTCATGAACCTTGATTTCCAAAGCATTTTATAATGACATCATAAATGAATGAACATAGTCCTTTCAGCCTTCCCTTTATGTGAAAATAGTTAAGGGCACCTTTTAAGTGTTCCCATTGTTCTATCACTGTGTACTTCCTCTGAGAATAATTGCATTACCTTTGCCTACTCCTGGTTATCCTTGAAAATAAAAACCAAGGTTTTATCTCAGAGGTAAATGTTCTGCAAACCTGACAGTCATCACTGTACTTGCTAATTCCCTTGTGGAAGTCCATGACCTCCATTGTCATTAGTCTTAGAAAACAGCTTTCAAGTAGTCCCATTTGGTAACTGACAGTGAAATGTTTTGTTCAAACTACCGCAAACAACTTACACAACAACTCTATTTACATGTTAATGGAACAGCAGAAAAGGGGTGTTTAAGTCAACCAGAAATTACCATCAAGATCTCTCATATAACATGCATTATTATAGGCTTTGTTGCAGTTGGTTCCAAAAATAACCAAATGCATTAAGGATGCCCTCTTCCAGCCTTACCTAATCCACTTGTATGATGTGACTGTTGGAGTATGACTCCTCAGTCCCTCTTAACTTGTTATTTTACCCTTGGTTCTGGGCCAGGATTCTCTCATGCTCTGGATATTCTTCCTATGGAATAGGGTAGAAAATGATAAATGTGGTATAAATTACTACTTTTAGAGCATAAATTACCTGTGTTGGGTTACTTCCAAGGCTTTTATCCAGTGGGTTAGATTGAGTACAAAGGTATCTTTCAAACAGACTATGCAAATTTAGCAGTCATCTCTGTAACTATAATTCATTGCGTTCATGGATTCATTCTCAGATATTTTATCAGTTAAGGCAGAGGCATTTCTCACAGGATCATGTAACGCCAAATAATGCATCAGATGTGGGGGATTCATCTCCCAGTGACTTGTTCACTCCCTGGATCTCCTCAGAGAACTGGGGGACGGTTGTTTCATTATTATTGTCTTAATTGCTCTATTCACTTTGGAAAGATGAATTTTAATTCCAAGGATCAAGGTATTTCCCGGCCTATATCAGCTCTGTTATTTCTAGTTTATTTAAATAAAACAGTACATTAAACTTCTAGTTAAACATAGCATATTGAAAAATTTTGTTTATCTCCTCTCCCAGGGACACACTCATACTAAGTGATGTTATAGGAAACAATGTAAGGGTTTAAATTCACGTAAACAAATATAGAAGAAAAAAAGACAGCATAAAAGAATTTTCACTGGGGCAGGAGGGAGTGTGCAGAGATGTAACTGATTTATTAAGGTAGTGGGGGGGGCGGTCCAACCTAAAGTGTCTTCAGACAGTAACTAGTCACAGGTGAACAAATTCACCCTTGGACATGTACCTGGACTTGGAGGTATAAGGTACTCCAGCGAGCAATTATTAAACAGGGAATTGGTTGAAAATAATATAGGAAGAATATAGAACCTCTGTCCTCTTTTTCACTTCTAAAGACCGGGTAACACTTCTTTTCTATCCATGACCCTCTCTTAAGCAAGCGATTATATTCTTACTCTCTGGACAAATTGACCTAGAGAAATTATAGAAAAAAAAAACTACATCAGAAAAGAAGGGACAAAGGGCAATGCCCTTTGGAATATATAAAATTCAAAGGATTACACCCCACAATGCATGACAATTTTAGTTAATTGTCATATGCAACTAAAAGTTTAGGTTTAGTTTGGTTTTCAGACTTTATGATATCATCACACTAAATAAGCTTCAGCTCCTCTCATCCACCCAGCTCCTAGAAGAATAGTCTATTTTACCATCATTGCACTTCCAGGCCTGAAAAGAAGGCTGGAAGCTTCAAAAGAGTTTCACTTATTTATATTTGCGATATCCCCAATGAACCAGGCAGCTTTCTACCTGGGCACCCTGTAATGAAATGATTATACTTACATAAAACTTCCAGTTTGTATGTTCTAGTAAAAGAGGGTGGACATCAAGGAGCCATTAGGCATTTGGGAAAAACATTTGAAATGAAAGGGACTAACACAAATAGACCAAAGGATGTCATAATTGACAACCTCAAATTATAATCCTCTAACTGAAATGTTTAGAGTCTAAGTTTTGTTATACACACAAAAGGGCAATCAGATGCCATGAGGAAGGAGTAATTGGAGAAGAATAAAGCACTTTGAAAATGTAAATACAAGGGCCAAACTGTTTTTTTTTTTAAATGAATACTAGTGTTCTTGTTTATGTCAGAGAGAATAAGCACACATTCTTTTTCTCCCTCCCACAAAATGCAAATGAAAACCTGGAACAGTAAATTGTAGCAGGCACAGTTGGTAAGAAAACTAGAACTGAAAATACTAACAATCTAGTAAGTAGTTTTCTGTATTCTTTCACATCATCCAGTTTCAACTAAAATGCAGTCAAATCCTAGAACGATTCATGAAAAATGACCTGTAGGAGAACCTCTTTTCCACTAGAGAAATAGGAATAGGAACCCTTATATGATGGTGACATGGGGCAAATCATCAAGTTTTTGTGGGTTTTGTTTTTTTCTTTCTTATTCTAGGTTCTAGGTTGTCTCATTTTGCAAGCTGCATGGTAGTTGGGTAGATGTGGGTTGCAAACAAGTAGACACTTAAGACTTTGATGGAGAGAAATCCTTCCCTCAAAAATCTAAAGAAAGATCTAAAGAGAGTAGGATGAATCCCCCCTTGCCTTTTCAAATTGAGATATAATCCATATACCCTAAAATCAATCTCTTTTAAAGTATAAAATTCAGCAGTATTTAGAATATTCACAGGTTGTGCAGCTATCTCCACTAATTCCAGAACAATTTCATTACCCATCCCCTTAAAGAATTTCTGTACACATTATTAGTCACTTCCATGTTTTTCTCTGTCCCTTGTTTCTGACAATCTCTAGTCTAATTTCTGTCTTGATGGATTTGCCTACTCTGGAATTTCATACCAATGGAAATATATAGAAAATATATATATCTCATATGAAATTTTGCCTCTGACTTCTTTCACTAAGTATAATGTTTTCAAATTGTATTCATCCTGTAACATTTGGGTGGTTCATACTGTGTGGATCTTTGAAAAACGCTTCAGAGCATGTGTATACACATTTTAAAAATTTATTGATTGATTCTTTTTAGTTATACATTACAGTAGAATCTATGACAGTAGAATCCATTTTGATATAATTATATAAGCATGGAATAGATCTTATTCTAGTTAGGATCCCACTCTTGTGGATCAATAATGGTGAGATTCACTGTGATATTTTTATATATGTATATGTGAAAATTATGTCAGAATCATTTCACTGTCTTTCCTTTTCCTATACCCCTCCCTTCCCTTCAGTCCCCAGTGTCTAATCTACTGAACTTCTATTCCTGCCCTTCTTATTGTGGTTTAGCTTCCACATATCAGAGAAAACATTTGACTTTTGGCTTTTAGAGATCATCTTATCTCACTTAGCATGATAGTCTCCAGATCTGTCCACTTACTGGCAAATATCATAAAGTCATTCTTTTTAATGGCTGAGTAATACTTCATTGTTTATATATAGCAAATTTTCTTTATCCATTCATCTGTTGAAGGGGACCTACTTTGGCTCTGTAGCTTAGCTGTTGTGAATTGTGCTGCTATAAACACTGATGTGGCTGCTTCACTGTAGTATGCTGATTTTTAAATCCTTTGGCCATAACCAAGGAGTGGATAACTGGGTCAAATGGTGGTTCTATTCCTATTTCTTTGAGGAATGTCCATACTGCTTTTCAGAGTGGTTGCATCAATTTGCAGTCCCACTAACGAATTCTTTCCCCACATCTTCGCTAACATTTATTGTTAATTATATTCTTGACAATTGCCATTCTGACTGGAGTGAAAGGAAATCTCAGTATAATTTTAATTTGTATTCCTCATATTGCTAGAGATGTTGAACATTTTTTCATATATTTCTTGACTGAGCATATTTCTTCTTTTGAGAATTTTCTATTAAATTCTGTTGTTTTTTTTATTGATTGGGCTATTTGTTTGTTTGATTTTTTGGTGTTAAGTTTTTTGAGTTCTTAATTTATCCTGGATATTAATGCCCTATCTGAGTAAAGGTGACAAAGATTTTCCCTCATTCTGTAGGCTCTCTCTTCATGCTCTTGTTTCCTTTGCCTTTTTAATTGATGCCACTGCATTTGATGATTTTTGATTTGACTTCTTGCACTTTAGGAGTCTTGTTGAGGAAGCTAAGATATGGTTGAGTGTTGGGCTTATATTTTCTTGTAGTAAAAGTAGGGTTTCTAGTCTAATGCCTAGGTCTTTGATCTACTTTGAGTTTTTGCAGGATGAGAGGGGTTAAATATCATTCTGCTACATATGGATTTCCAATTTTTCCTAGCACCATTTATAGAAAAGGTCCATTGTATGTTTTTGGTGCCATTGTCTTGTATGTCTTGTATTTTTGTGGGTTTGTCTCTTTGTCCTCTATTCTGTTCCATTGGTCTTCTTGTTTGTTCTGTTTACGTGTCAGTACCATGCTGTTTTTGTTACTGGAGCTCTATAGTATAATTTAAGGGCTAATATTGGGATGTTTCCTGCTTCCCTTTTGTAAGAATTGTTTTGGCTATTTTAGGTTTCTTATTTTTCCAAATGAATTTCATGACTACTATTTCCATGAAGAATGTCACCTAGTTAATATACTCACTTAGTTAATGTAGTCAAATAGATTAATGTTAATAGATTAAGACTCTCACTACTTTTTTTCTCTCTGTTCTCCCATTACTTGATTCTGCAAGCATATTCAGGTTTGGGTGTGCTTGAGAAAATGAAAATTAAAGTCTAGATTTTTAGTCTATAAAAGTGATCTCTGGGAACTAGGGAGTGTCAAGAGACATTAAGGAGGAGGATTATCCCAAACTGCACATGAATAGATTAGTGTTAGGGTTAGGATTAGGGTTAGGGTTATGTTTTGGATATCAGATATCCCCCAAATGTCATGTATAAGACAGTACTGGAAGATTCAGAGGTAAAATGATTGGGTTGTGAGAGCCTTAACCTAATCAGTTATCTATTAACATTAATCTATTTGAGTATATTAACTAGGTGGTAAAGAAGCAGGTAGGGTGTGGCTGGAGGAGGTAGGCCACCAGGGTGAACCTTTGGGGTATATATTTTGTCCCTGGTGAGCAGAGCTTTCTTCTTCCTGATCTTTATGTCCTGAGCTGCTTTCTTCTTCTACACTCTTGGGCAATGATGTCCTGCCTCATCTTGGGCCCAGAGCAATCAAGTCAGTCATCTATTGCCAGAGACCTCTGAATCCAAAAGCACCAAACAAACTTGTCCTTCTCTTCAGTTGTTCTAATCAGGGTTTTTGGTCACAGCGTCAAAAAAGCTGACTAAAACAATAATAGAACAGAGGTTCAAATGCTGCCTTGGTCTCAGACTGGCCAATCAAAGCAGATTAGAGCAGTACTGTGAGGATGAAAATTGAACTGGCACTGTGACCACAGTCCACAGGAAGTGAGTTGATACTTGTGGCCTAAAGTTAATTGAATTGATTTCTCACTAAAACAAATAATAATATCAATATTCTCTGTAATATTTAAACAAGACCCAAGAATGTATTGGCATAATATTAAAAGTATCCAGAGGCTATTACAAAATTACTTGTTATATGAAGAATGAAGAAAATTTCATCAATCTGTAAGAGAGAAGACAATCAAAAGATGGGAAGTACTGAGGACAGACATGGAACAAATTATAGTCCAGGCATGTATAATTATATCAAATTGAAGCCTGATATTATGTATAACTATAATTTACTAATAAAAAGAGAGTATTCCCAAGATAATTCAAATGTTAGAATTTTGAAACAAAAACTTTTTGAAGCCTAGGTCCATGGGATATAGTTTAGTTGGTGGAGTGCTTGCCTCACATATAGAGGGCCCTGGATACAGTCCCCAGCAACACACACACACACACACACACACACACACGAAAAACCCTTCTGAATTAGCCATGATAACCATAGCCCAAGGACCAAGGGCCAATACTTTTGAAACAAATGTAAAGACAGACCACTTCACAAGGGAGAAAAATTTATAATAGAATTATATGTTTATTTATAATAAATATACATTTATAATATAATAAGATTTTGGAAATGAAAATATAATAATCAATATTTAAAAAGCACTTGGTAGACTAAATAGCTAAAGATGACAAGGGAAGAAATGGTGATTTTGAACCTACATCAATGAAAATTATCCAGCTTTACAAATGGAAAGTTAAAAGAAAAAAGAACAACATCTCTCCCTAGGATATTATAAAATGTCAAAGAGTCTAATTTTCAGCTCATTAGAATTGGAAATAAAACAGACAAGAAGGGCTGGGTGAGATGGCGCATGCCTGTAATCCCAGTGACTCAGGAGGCTGAGATAAGAGGATCCCTAGTTCAAAGCCAGCCTCAGCAATGGTGAGGCACTAAGCAACTCAGTGAGACCCTGTTTCTAAATAAAATACAAATAAGGGCTGGGAATATGGCTCAGTGGTCCAGTGTCCCTGAGTTTAATCCCTGCTACAAAAAAAAAAAAAAAAGGACAAGAAGGGGGTTCTAGAAAAAAATATATAATTACACGAAAATATGATTAGTAAGGAGAATGAATCAATAAGAAAAAGCCTTACATCATAGAGAAGTCCAGGACTAGATAACCTTACAGCTCAATGCTACCAGATGTTTGTAAAAAGAATGAATACCAGTCCTTCAACTCTAAAATTTTAAGAAGGGGTAGTTCCAAACTTATTTTATGAGGCCATCATTACACTGATACCAAAACCAAAGATACTACAAGAGAAGAAAATTTTAAAACAATACCCCCAATGAACATAGATGTAAAAATCCTTAAAAATTTTAACAATACATGTAAAAAATTACCATCATCAAGTGGGACTTATCCCAGGATGGCAAGAATGGTTCAGCATACATAGATCAAATAAGGTGGTACACCATATTAGCAGAATTAATGATAAAAACCATATAATATTCTCAATAGATTCAGAAAAGGCACTTGACAAAATTCAACATACTTTCATGATAAACTTGCAATAGATTTGGTACAGAAGGGATGATTCTCAACACAGTAAAGGCCATAACATAATCAATGGTAAAAAAAAAAAAAAATTGAAAGCTTTTTCTCTCAGATAAAGAATGAAACAAGGATACCTATTCTTACCACTTATGTACAACAGTAATTGTTATGGTTTGAAAATATGGATTGTTATGGTTTGAAAATAAAAAGCTTCATAAAATAACCCTAACCCTAACCCTAATCCGTTCATTTCAGTTTGAATGGAGTGAGTGGTAACTATAGGCAGATGGATTATGGCTGGGGGAGGAGGTCACTGGGGGTATGCCCTGGAAGGATTATCCCCTGTACTCCTTTCCTGGCCACCAGGGCTGAGCAGCTTTTCTCTGCTGGACCTTTTACCCATGATGTATTGTCTTACATTGGGACTAAAGCAATGGAGTTGGCCCTCAATGAACTGAGAACTCTGGAACTGTGAGTTCCAAATAAACTTTTCCTCTTCTAAGTTGTTCTTATTGGGTGTTTTGATCACAGTAATGGAAGTCCTGTGAAAACAGAAATGAAAGTCATAAGAAGAGCAAGAAATAATAGACATCTTAATAGGAGAGGGAGAGGATGACTTTTTTTATGGAAAAAATGATATCTTTTTTTCAGAAAAACCCTCAGGATTCTGTCAAAATTGGTTAGAACTGAAAATTTATGATCCAAAGCCAAACAGAAAAATCCAATAATATTTGAATGTACTGAGAAATAGCTATCTAAAATAGAAATTAATGCTAAAAGAATATCATTTACAATAGCAATAATAATAGTAATATTTGGGTGTAAATTTAACTAAGAAGGTGAAAGATCTATGCACTGAAAGCTAGAAAACTGATGAAAAAAAGTGGAAGAAAATACAAATGGATAGACATAGACATCCTATGTTCATAGATTTGGAAGAGTTAATATTAGTATATCCATACTACCTAAAACAACTTACAGATTCAGTGCAACCTCTATCAAAGTTTTAATGTTATTTTACACTTAAATGGGGAAAATTATCCAAAATTTATGTGGATCCACAAAAGATGCCAAGTAACCCACCCAAGAATTCTTTGGTAAAAAGAATGAAGCTGGAGGCATAATGCTCCCTGTTTCAAAATACATCACAAAGCTTTAGTAATCAAACCAGTAATGTGCTGGCATAAAAACAGAAACATAGACCAATGTTATAGGATAAAGATCCCAGAAAGACATCCACACTTATGGCCAACTAGTTTTCAACAAAGTTGCCAAAAACACAACAGGGAAAGAAGAGTCCCTTCAGTAAGTACTACTTGGAAAACTGGAGATCTGCATGCAGAAGTATGAAATTGGAGCCTATGTCACACTGTAGACAAATTTCATCATAAGATAGATTGAAGACTTAAAAGTAAGACCTGAAACTGTGACATTTCAAGAAGAAAATATAGGGGAAAGACTTCTTGATATTGGTTTGGACAATTTTTTTCCCCAATATCATCCCCAAATCACAGGCCACAAAAGTAGAAATTGACAAATGGGAATTCAGCAAACCAAAAAGCTGCAGATAGCAAAAGAAACAATGGACAGAGTAAACAAAAAAACCTAGAAATTGGGAGAAAATATTTCAAACCATATATCTGAGAATACTGTTTTGCCTTAAAAAGAAGAAAATTCTTGAATTTATAAGGAGTTAATATCCAAAATAGATAAAAACTACAAAAAACTCAATATCAAGAAACAAATAACAAGATTAAAAATTTGGCAAATGGCTTGTATAGACTTTTTTTTAAAAGAAGCTGTACAATTTGCTTAATAGCATCAGGATAATGCAAGTAAATACTATAATCAGATATTGGCTTACTCTCTTTACAATGGCTATTATAAAAAACAAACAAACAAAAGACAACAAGAGTGGTACAGTGTTGGTGGGAATATACATTGATATAGTCATTTGGAAAACTGTATAAAAGTTCTACAGAAAATTAAATATAGACCTACCATATGATCCAGCTTTCTTCTTTATGATTATATTCAAAGGAAATGAAAGGAGGAGCTTAGAGAGATATCTGTAATTCCATGTTTATTGCAGCATTATTTATATAATAACCAAGATATGGAATGAACTTAAGTGTCCATTTACAAATAATTAGATAAAGAAATGTGGTACTATATGTTTATATACACCCAATGAAATAATTTTTGACCTTGAAGGGAATTCTGTAATTTGTAACAGTATGGATAAACCTGGGGTACATCATGCTAAATCAAGTAAACCAGGCACAGGAAAATCACTGATAAGATTTTATGCATGGAATCACTTATTACTTATATGTGGAATCTAAAGATATCTAAAATGTATAGAAGGGAGTAGGAAATGTTGGTCAAAGGCAGGAAATTTCAGAGGATGGGTGTGTTTGGAGAGCTTATGTACCACATGCTTAGTAATATTTTGTTGTATAATTTAAATTTGTCAAGAAAGTAAATAGATTCTTAAATGCTCTTAATACATAAAAACAAAGGTAATTACCTATCTTATGGGTATGTTAATCATTTCACAGTGTATATACATATCAAAATGTTGCACACAGTAAATATGTACAATTTTTATTTTCCACTAATACCTCAGACTTAAGGGATTTCAATGTATGTAATTAAAAGAATGTATTTATTCTTTCATTATATATATTTTAAAGATCTTAACAGGAAAAATATGTGTAGCATCATATTTAGCACTTTTCTTGCTCTTCCTTCATTTCTGAAGTTCAAATTTTCTCTCCAATATAATTTCCTTCATATATTAACAACTTTCTTCCATATTTGTTTTAGAAAAATGTGCTGGTGATGAATTAGTTTTCACCTGAGATTGTCTTTATTTCACTTTCATTCCTAAGGGGTATTGTATTCAATGTAGAATTCTGTGTGGATAATTCCTTAAATTATATGAAATGTGCTGTTACTTCCTGGCTTCCTTGGAGTCTAATATGTTCACTGTCATTCATGTCATTTGTTCCCTGTGTCGTAAAGCATGGTGTTTTGCTTAGACTCTTTCCATGAATTTTTTTTTTGGGGGGGGAGGAGAATGGTATTTGTTTTTTAGTAATTTGACTATTATATGTCTGGACATAGACTTTTTTCAGTTTATTATATTTTTTTCCTTTTTTTTAAAAACTGAGACATAAAAATTTTATAGATAAATGGGGGTATCATGTGATGTTTTGATATGTGATCTACTGTTCAAATCACAGTAAATGTATCTTTTTCCTCAGATATTTATGATTTCTATATGTGAAAGCATTCATAATTCCTTCTACCTTTGTTTAAAAAATACATACTGTATTAACTGTGTAACAGCATATCAGAAACTCTGTTCCTACCTAATCATAGCTTAGAACCTATTGATCAACCTCTTCCTAACCTGGCCTCCACTCTCTCTAACTTCTATGTATGAGTGAGGTCATGTGGTAGTTGTTGTTCTGTGCTGGCGTATTTCACCTAATAGAATGATCTTCAGGTGCATCCATGTTGTTGCAAATGATGGGGTTTCATGCTTTTTTATGGATTATAAATTATATTCCCATTTATTTTTCCTTATGGATAGATTTTTTTTATTGTATGTGAGATGTAATATACATGACAACATAAAGAAAGTTAAAAAACTCCTATGTGGAAGGAAGTTTTCTACATTCAATTTGAAATAGAAAAATATTAATTTTAAATGGGCTGTGAAGTGTAAATAGATTATAATACCTAAGAAAATTATTATAAATAAGCTGAAATATAATAAAAATATATGAGGAAATGAAGAGGAGTACTTTTTTATAGACATCTTCAAATAATCTAGGTGTACTTACTAAAGGGAAATAGAGGAATTTAAGCCAAAGGAGAAAAAAATCAGATAACAAATAATAAAATGATAGGTCTCTTAAAACCTGTCAGTAGTCACATTAAATGCAAGATGTCCGATCACATAAATTAAAAAATAGATATTGTCATGACTAAATGTCAAATGTATAACTAACTATATGATATTCACTAGAAACTGATTCCAACTGTAATATGTAAATGTATTGAAATGTGAAAAAGACTATATCACATAACCACTAATGATAAGAAAGCGGAAGAGACTACAATAATATCTGAAAAATCAGACTTCAAATGAAATAAAATTATCAGGGAAAAAGAAACAAATTACATAATAATAAAAGGTTTAATTCACCAAAAGTAGTGATTTTAAATATATATAAATGTAACAAGAGAGCTACAAACTGCATGAAGCAAAAGTTAACAAAAATAAAGGAGAAGGACAAGTTCATAGTTCTATATCAACATTCCTGTCTCAGAAACATGAAATTGGTAGAAAATTGTCAACCATATAGAAATATCATGATCAGTCCACTGGATCTAATTAAAGCACAATTTTCAAATGCACTTGAAATATTCAACGAATAAGATGGACCATATTCTGGGTCAAAAAACAAACCTTAATTAACATTTTAAAAAGCATTCAAATCCTACAGATAATGTTTTCTGATAATAATGGAATTGAACTAGAAATCAAAAAAACAAAAAAAAATCTCCAAACAATGGTAAATTAAACAATGAATTACTTCATGAGTCAAAGAGGCTGTCTCAAGGGATATAAGAAAATAGTTTGAATTAAATGAAAATGAAAATGTAACATGCCAAAATTTGTGGGATGTAGCTTACAGTGAAAAATATATAGCATTCTATACTTATATTAGAAAAGAAGAAAGTTTTCAAATCCATAGTATAAGCTTCCACCTAAAGAAATTAAAAAACAAAATAAAGTCAAATCAATTGGAAGGAAGGACCACCTAAAGAAATTAGAAAACAAACAAAATAAACTCAATCAGAAGGAAGGAAATAAAAAATAATTCATGAAACTGGATACAGAGATAAAATAGATGATATTTACACAAAAAATTGTTCTTTGTAAAGAGCAGCAAAAAAGATAAACAAATTACTAATATGAGAGAGGATATGGATGATATCACTGTATACAGACATTAAAAGGATAAGAAGGGAATACTACAAAGAAGTGTATGCACATAAATTTTACAAAATCAAAAGGTCAGTTCCTTAAAAGCTATAACCTACCAAAACTCTCCATGGAAAAAAAGAGAAAGAAAAAATGGCCAAAACTATGGAAAAAGAGTATGCTTAAGGCATAGCTCACATAAAATTGAAGTTATTGTGTCTATTAGAATTTGGGGTAGAAGATTATTTGTGTAAATACATTTGTATAAAGATATTACAAAGGGATATTCTTGATGTATGCTTGTAGGCAAAACAAAGAATATGTAACCTTTAGTATTGGCAAGGTAGTTGAATAAATTACTAATGGTGTACATGAATAAGTTAAATAAATTACTAGTGGTGTTCATAGTTCTTATTAACCATAATATATGGAGAGTAAAGTAAGGTGAACAAACCTTTTCTTAACTCAAGAAACTAAATTTTTCAACATTCACACGCAAAACTATAAGGTAGGCTTAACAACTTTGGAATCATTAGAGGAAAATTTAAATTTTTAGATTATTTTGCATATGTAACTAGAGGATTCCATTGAATTCCCTAGAAATGTGCTTCATGCATTTTATAAATAAAATAATAAATAATAACTATTTCCTACACACTATTGTAGATCTATAGCATTTGATAAGATAGCCATCTCACAGATCTTTTATTTTTCACTCTGGATTTTCTTCATGTGACCAGGGGAAAAAAGGTGTTACTTGGGGAAATTACTGTAGAGTATATATGCATGTGTGTGTGTGTGTGTGTGTGTGTGTGTGTGTGTGTGGAGAGAGAGAGAGAGAGAGAGAGAGAGAGAGAGAGAGAGAGAGAGAGGAGAGATAGAGAGAGACTCCTTTTCCATCATAGTTTTAATAGAATTAGAATTTTCAAACATCATTATTGTCTTATTCCATTTTACTTAGCCTTGGTAACTTCATAGTTTGAAATTTTTACTCAATTCCATTCCATAACTTGTATCAAGATACAAAGCATAAAGTTCTCCTAACAACTCTTTCAAGTTATTCCTCGTATTTGGGCTTGCATGTAAAAAGTGAAACAAAACTGATTTGAAGTGCCACTAGATGAATAGTAATTGGTCTCAAGTCAAAAATTCAACCAATTTTGCTGAGTTAATGTTGATTAAGTTTCCTGCTAAACATGTAATGATTCTCAGGTTGCTGTAGAGATTCTCCATGTGGAGTAAATAAACTCATCCGTTCAAGAATTTTTGACCCATAAAGATTAGGGAAGGTATAATATGCATATTTACATATGTTTATATGTGCTTAGTAAATAAATATGTTAAATAATAAGCTTTCATTCAAGAGAGGTTATGGGACCAATGTTAATATTGTCTAAAAGATTTTTTTAGGTAGTAGTTAGTAATGAGAAGTGGAATGCAAACCAATAATGCAGCAGAGTCATTGGTTTTCTTTAAATTGCCTAAATTCTTTAAGTAACCTACAGAGGAAAACATCAGGTATACTAATCCTGCGGGGGGAAAAAAGGAGCCAATTAAGAAATATGTCAAGGAAGAAAGATCGATGGGGCTAACTCATGGCAGGGTCAACTGGGATCATTGTTCAGTTAGGATATATGACCATATGTTTCTCGATATGTATCAGAAGGGAAATTTCTGTAGTAGCATAGGTGCACTAAGATGAAGTTGTCCAGTCATTGACCCCCCAATCCCCAACTCCCTCATTAACATAAAGTTGATTTGTAGATGAACTCCTCCCTCCAAAGATAGCCATGACAGTTCCAGAAAGGACTTAACTAGGTTCAAAAACTTCCCTACTGAATGTGAAGAAGGAGTTAAATTTTGAACCGGTAGATTGAAGAAGGTAGAACCCAGTTCTCCTGGCAAGCATTAAAGAATAGCAAATGTGGAAGTAACATTAAGTTTACTTTGTCATTTTCTGCTCCGAGATGACTGACTGTCTTGAGAGTGTTCTTTTCTTAAGCTTTAATTTCCCTTATAATAAAATTCTCTTTCTTGGCTTCTCATGTCTTTCATCAGAAGAATAACCAATTTTAAATTTTCTTTCATCTGGACACAAGAACCAAGGGTTGGAGCTTTGGCTCCTCATTTGCCTATGGCAATTTGTAATAGGACAAATATGGGTTTGAAAACCACCTCTGCTGCCTTACCTAAACTGTGAGAACTTAGATAACTGTTTACCTACTTAAAATTCTATTTTCTGATTTTTAAAATCTTATTTTGAAGATGAATAGCACTAATAAAGAAGCATGGTTCTTCTGCACATTAGGAAAGATGGCTACCAGTGGTTCTGACCTCTTACACTTAGGGCTCCTTGGTCAGAGTCTGATGAGAGGGTCTGTTATGATTTGGAAATGAAGTATCTCCTAAAAGTTCCTGTGTTAATGCAGAAATGTTCAGAAGTGAAATACTAGGATTATGAGAGCTGCAACCTAATCAGCCCTACCTAGTTTTAATGGACTGGGTGGTAACTTGAGGCAGGTGGGACATTGTTGAAGGAGTTGTCATTGGGGGATTGCCATCTTTTCTGTGGCCCTACCCCACCCTCATACTTCCTGACCACCATGAATGAAGAAGTACTCCTCCACCATGCCCTGTCTTGGGACCCAGAGCAATGGAGGCAGCCCACCATGGACTAAATCTTTGAAACCATGAGCCAAAATAAACCTTTCCTCATCTGAGTTGTTCTTGTTAGTTATTTTGGTCACAACAAAAAAGTGCTGACTAACAAAGACTCTTAACCTCTTTGTTGAATATGTGAATATTTATCTAAGAGCATTTTCACTTTCAGTCTTCTGAATTAGTTCAAGAGTAAGGGCCAGAGCCCATGATCCTATTTAATTCTATTTTGTTCTATTTCTGACATTTTAATTAATACTTTAACCAGTTGTAAAGCAGTTATAAAACAGTTGTAAAGAATTTTATCTATGAGTAGAAGTGAGGATACAGTGTGCAGGGAGAATCTATATTGTTTTGATCCTCATATTCAATGCATTGCATGTTTTACTCACCAGCACATACTCATCTGATCATCAGATCCCCACTCATAAGTGAGTACCTTCTAGTGTATTTCATAAAGTGACATGTACTCTGTGGATTTTTCAGAATTCTCCTGTGACTCTGTGAGTGTCCCTTATTGTTTTAGTATATCCATCAGTTAGTCCTAAAGCCTGGACTTTTGGGACAGCAGATCTGAATTACTAGGTCTTGCAGGGATGGTATAAATAGTGGAGAGATTCTTGAAGCATGTCTGTGGAAAACCACCACAGGGCTCTGTTATTCTTAGAAACAGAAATAGGGGAAACAATGTAGTAATTAGTGAGGCAGATTTCTAGAGTACTCCTCTAAGGCTTCCCAACTTAATACCTGAGACTGTGAATATGATGAGAAATCCCAACTGTTACAATGTTACCATACATGGCAAAAAGGAATTTGCAGAAATATTATAATGAGTTGAAGTTGAGCTAATCAAAGGCAGATTATAGGATTGGGACTAATCTAATCACATGAACCATTTCTTTAACCAACAGCCAGAAAGATAACTGGGATGACTGAAGAAAATAACTTCTGCCAATTATAGGAATGAGCCTTTAAAAAGGATTCCAAGTTTCAGATGAAAATGTAGCTAGTCAGCACTTTTAGACCTGAAGACCTTTAGCAGGGAACCCAGTTAAGCCCTCCTAGACTTCTGACTTTACAGAGCTGTAAATTAATAAATGTTAAGTCATTGAGTGGTAATTTGTAACAATGAAAAACTAATACAAATGTCTATCTAGTAGTCATGTATTATTCTAAGAGTTTTCTATATAGCATTCAGTTATCACATCAATCCCATGAGAGACTGAGTCTTGTAATTATTTTATAGAAAGATAACAAAGGCTCAGGTTGTTTATGTGACTTGTCTAGGGTCTCTTTTACAGATTATAAGTGGCAGAGCCCAGATTGAGTCATTGGCTGTATATTAGTACAAGCAGCTTTCATTACACTGTTCTCAGAAATCTGGTAAAATAACTAGTAAGGTTACTATTCAGCTATGGAAAGTAAGTCCAAAATAATGCCTCAAAGGAACACATTTTCCCCCTGAACTGCTTAGTAATAGAGGGAAGAAAAATCAGCACTAAAGACTAAAATTGTTAATTTCCTTTGATTCCTCCCTCTCTTCCTTAATGCAACATGACCTCATGTTAGTGTTAATATTTCATTTCTGAATTATAAGTCAAGAGTGCACTGTTTTTTCTATATAGTGGTAGGTTTTTGCTTTATTGTACTTAATGTTTTATATTTTGCCTTACTGATATGAAGTTGTGCTGATTCCAGATGACATCTTAACCATTTGTAGTTAAATTTACCTGCCAGAGTTATCCCCATCCCCACATCATTAACTAATGGAAGTAAAGTTCCAATTTCTTACACCAGATTAACTTTATATTACTTTTAAAATGTAATTTTTTGGAAGAAAGCCAAGAATAGTTCACCTAACACTAATCAGATTCATCTGTTAAATTTGTTTGATCACCTGGACATAATTAATTGATTGAATTATGATAATTCATTTACAGCAAATATAGCTAAAGCTATATAGCAAATATAGCTAAAGCCTTTACCTAAGTTCAATTAAAATTGAACAGTAATCTTTATAGATTTTCATGTGGTGATGTTGTTTCCCTTTTTAGTATTTGATTTCATTTACAAATAAAACTTGGCACTTGCTCTGTAAAGTCATGAGATTAAGAACATAAGAATGGACTTTAGAAAAAGGAATTTTAATATTTAGTATACACCATTTGAAACAACTTTCAGACGAATCATATGAGTGTTTAAGTCAATTTTCATGATTCAAAAGGCCCAAATTATTTTTTGAAAATTGAGGTTTATTTTTTTTATTATTATTATTTTGAGTTGAATTATTTTTTTTACACCAACAGAGCTCTAGCTGAAGCTCTAGAAACAAGTAGTTAGCTGAATTCCATGATATAGGATATTTCCTGTGGAATCATTCTCCATTTTAGATTGTAATGAATAAGTCATATAGTATATGCTTACTAAAATGCACAATACAATTAAAGAAAAAATATTCTGAGACCTGACTCAAAGAAAGCAGCTAAATATGTCAGTGTATTTCTTATTTTAAAATATCTACTGTTTATAGCCTCAAACTAGACAAGACCAATGGAAAAGAAGACACATAGCAAACCCTCATACTCACAGCCATCTGATACTTGACAAGGGTGTCAAAAATATATGTTGGGGGAAAGATAGATATTTTTACCAAATGATATTGATAAAACTGGGTACATGTATGTAGAAGAATGATGCTCTCTCACCCTGCACAAAAAGCATCAAAGTAGATCAAAGACTTAGAAATTAGACCAGAAACTTGCAAGTGCTAGAAGAAAACATAGGGTCAACACTCTATCATATTGGTGCAGGCACTAGCTTCCTTAAAAAGACCCTGAAAGCTCAATAAATGAAACCCAGAATTAATAAGTTGGGTACCATTGAATTAAAAATATTCTGCCCAGCAAAGAAATTATTAAGAGCATTAAGAGAAACTAGAGAGTGGGAGAAAATATTTGCCAGCTATTCCTTCTCACAGGGCATTAATATCCAGGACATATAAAGAACTCAAAGAACTTAACCCAAAATAAGTAAGTAAGTAAGTAAGTAAGTAAGTAAACAATCCAGGGAATAAAGGGAAAAAGAACTAAACAGCCAAGAAGAAACACAAACAGTCAACAACTATGTTAAAGAAATGAAGAAAATATACAACATCTCTAGAAATCAGGGAAATACAAATCAAAACTACACTACAATTTCATATTACTCCAGTAAGGATGGCAATTATCAAGAATATAAACAGTAATAAACACTGATGAGGATGTGGGGAAAAGGTACACATGTACCTTGTTGGTGGGACTGCAGACTAGTACAATCATTCTGGAAAGCAGCATGGAGATTCTTCAAAAAACTATGACTGGAACCACAATATGACCCTGCTACCCCACTACTTAGTATTCATCCAAAAGAACTAAAATCAACATACTGTAGCCATAGAGCTACTTCAACATTCATAGCAGCATAGTTCACAATAGCCAACTTATGGAACCAGTCCAGATGACCATCAGTAGATAAATAGATTAAGAAACTGTGGCAAATATACACAATGGGGTTTTACTCAGCCATAAAAAAGAATGAAATTATGGCATTTTCTGGTAATGTATGGTAGTGGAGAATATCTTGCTAAGTGAAATAATCCAGACTCTGAAAATCAAGGGTTGAATATTTTCTCTCATGTTAGAGAAAAATAAGGGAAAGGGAAGGGGGTATTGGATATCATAAAGAAGGGGGAATTGGATATCATAAAGGGGAAGATCAATGAAGTAGAACGAGATCTAGAGGGAGGGGGGAAAGATAGGAAAGGAGAGGAAATGCAGAATGAATTTAACAAATTATGTGCATGTGCAAATATATTTAATTTCACCTATATGTATTATTAAGCACCAATGAAAAATAATAAAAATGAAAGAAGTTCAGTAGAGGAGAGGAAGGAGAATTGGGGGAGAAAAGAGGGAAGGGAAAGGGAGGGGGTACCAGGGACTGAAATGGAGTAAATCAAATCCCATGCATATATGATTTTGTTAAAATGAACCCAATTATTAGGTATGACTAATAAAAAAAGAAAAGAAATGTACTGTTTATATATAGAATTACAATCACAGTATCTATTAATCATAAATTTCTACAGATAGTATTGAAAATAAGTACTTCCTCATATTGTCATAGTCTCTATAAGCATTACTCTGTGACAATGTAGTTACCAGAATGTAGCTGTATCCTAATTCATTAATAATTTCATTATTGTGACCAATTTTCCTTACTACTACAATAATTTGGTAAGTATTAATTTTTGCATAAATCTTTTTTCTATTTCTTCTGTTTTGAGTTAGTATCACCTTTCATCTGTTGTGACTCTGATACATTTTAACTTGAAGTCTCCACTTAAGCAAACAAAATTTGGTGTATACTTCATCCTCTAGGGCTTGATGAATATAATCCTTTAATTTTCATTTTCTTCAAAGGCAGTTTTCTCTATCCACTGATTTAGGTGCCTCAGCCTCCAGTGATTAAATTCTGACATCTTTTCACAGTCCATCTCCAACAGTATTTCTTGTTCTGTGGTATAACAAGTGATTAGTTTGAATTATAGTCATGACCAACTTATAAGCAGAGGCCAAAAGAATGATTACACAAATCATGTTTCATAATATTTTTCATTAAGATTGAGCTTCTGTACAGCTTTCTGGCTCAAGTAACTAATGTATGTATTATTGTATAGAATTTGATTAAACAATTTATACAACATTACCCATTAATTATCTGATTACAAGTTAGAAAATGTATTGACTGTGTTATGAGTCTGCAGGTGAAATTAAGAACGCAGCATTCCTTTATTGATACAGTTAAAATTAGGAGAAAAAAAATCTCTAGGTTATTTTGTATTCTATCTGATTTAATTAATTATATTACTCATATATAATTGGCTATCAATATGCCATTAGAAAGGCTTTTTAAAAAAGTTAATTATTAAGTAGACCCAGAAATAATTATTTCAGTGTATTGAATGTGTTGTATGAAACTGATGTTTTTCTGAGTTTAACATGTTACTGCATCTTATTTAATTAATACAAAAAGAATTAAAGAGTCTATGTTTTATTTTATAAGAGAGTGTTTTATTTGAGAGTGAACCCAGGGCCTGGAGCAAGCACTTTGCATTAAGCTATATCCCCAACCCCTGTATTGTAAATATGAGGAAACCGAGTCTTAGAAAAGTTATGCAACTGACTAAGGTCATTTTATTGATCACCAGCAAAGTTCAGATCTAATCTTGGGTTCTTATCATCACCTCAGCCAAGGCTCTATGACTGTGTTTTACCATGGAAGTATCTTTGAAGAGTGCTTTGCAGAGAGAGCTGTGTCTTGTTATACATGGTATATGAGGTAATAGTCTTGTGCATTTATATCCCATCTAGTTTTTAAAATAATAATTATGGAAGGTCCATTCTGAAAAGCATAAGCATCACTTGCAACTTTGTTCAACACTGAGGTTTTTACTTGAAAAGAGAGCACATATCCTTTCTCTTGGTCATGATCTCTAAGTCTTCTAGAGAGAAACTTAAAGGTTGATATAATTAGGGGATAAGTTGAACAGCTGTAAGAGTAAAGGGGAAGATTATGGGAAGTCTGTGATGCTCAGAGTTGATCCCTACTCATAGTAAATTCCATTCACAGAAGGCTAGATCTTTCTTGTTTTTGGTTACTCAAGGAGAAGCGTGTCCAGACAAGAAGGTGGGAGCTCTATGGCTGAGATCTAATTACTCATGGAAGTGTAGGTGCTTAAGTCATCTTGGAAGTAGAGCATATACAATACACTCTTGGGTCATGTGGCTACCTGAAACTGGGAGTCATCAGAGGTGATAAATTAGGTCAGAGACAATTTGAAAGAGCTAAAAGCTGACCAACTGGCTAGAAGCACACTCCAGATATCTAATAGTGTCTTTAACAGGAAAAAGAATGTTCATATATTGAATATATCAAAAATCAGAAAAAGAAGAGGTTATAAATACCACCCCAAACACACCTTTTTTTTTCTTCAGAAAGATAAACTTCTTTATATATTCTTTACCAAGGCTTTAGCCATGTGGTTATCCAAGAATTCTAAAGAAATGCACATAAAAACATAAAGTAATAAAGTTATAGAAAATGTTAGGGAAGGAGAAATATACACATATATTTTAGAATCTCATGCACTTTGAAAGTTTCATTGATTTAGATTATCCACCTCTATGAACCCTAAATGAATACTTAACAGGGTGATCTAGACATTTGTAATTCTGGAAAAAAAAGTCATTTGATCATCCTTTCAAAAACAACTTATATTAAAGAGAATATATATATGTATACATATATATACACACACATATATGTGTATATATATTTATACACACACATGCATATATATATATATATGTAATATATTTATTGTGGAAAAATTAAGATGAGGGACAAATTATAAAAATGAGATTCTGCACATTCTAAACAACAATTTTTCATTGTGGTTGATAGACCCCCCCCCAAAAAAAAAACACAACATGATTTTCCAATTGATAGGTGATAATTAAATTCATGTCACCTGCTAATAAGATTTGACTCTTTTCATAGTTCTTTTGAAATATCTCATATGTGAACAACCAATTTCATTGATTAAGATAATTACGTGGATTTTTAACCTTTGACTCGAGTCCTCATTTTGAACCTTTCTTTTATATGTGCTGCCTTTCATGTCACATGTTGTGCTAGTTGCCTGAGACTCAGTGGGTAAGAGACTTCCTGATTGTATGGATATTGACATATAATAGAGGAATAAACACATCAATCAGTAATAATAATGAATTTCGATAGGTGCTATGTGAAGCACTTGTGAATGGTGGCAAAGCACTCAATTTAGTTACAGTGCTAGGTTAGGATATGGACAGTACTACTTGGAGTGGTCAGAAATTTTGTCAAAGGGGAAAAATAACATGGAAGCCCTTAACATATAACATAAACAAAAAAGTATCATGCCAATACATTTCATAAAGAAATTCCTCAGCCTCTTAAAATTTTACCTCCCAAGTCACTTGTGAGTCTAAATGCAAAATAAATATCAGTTTATCACCATGGACATTCTCATTCAGTTGTCTAACATCTTATTTGCAGATGCATACAGCAGCCTTTAGGAACTCAACTAATACTGAGGCAGATAAAGCTCCTTTATAAGTGCAATCACACACCTAAATGCCAAGATTGCAAAACATCACTGCAGCAAAATTGGATGAGATACTTTTTGTTATCATTCTAATTTATAGACTGGGGGCCCAAGGACTTGGACTCACCTCCTTCCTTTCAGGCATACTGAAGTTGCCAAATTATAAAGTCACAAACTTAATTTCTTTTGGATCATGACTTCAGGATATCCAATAAGATAGATATTGAATTAAGGCTTTGGCTTCTTAGCTAGTGAAGATCTAAAAAGAATTTATGGAATTACTGATGCCAGAGTCATGCGGAGGATACACTGGTTTGCTGAGAGCTCTGATGTGCAGAAGCTGATCTTGTGAATTTCATTTCTAATTCAAGTATCAACATAGGAGAATCAGATGTCCCAGAATCATTGTTAAAAATAAAAGGAATGTGGTATGTATATATGTATGTGTATGTATGTAAACATGTGTGTGTGTGTTTGTGTGTATGTACGTGTATGTGTGTGTGTGTGTGTGTGTGTGTGTGTGTGTGTATCATTAGGTTAAGCTGGACATATTGGCACATGTCTGTAATCCCAGATGCTCTGGAAGCTGAGGCAGGAGGATCACTGGTTGAAGTCCAGCCTGGGGAACATCACGAGAATCTGTCTCCAAAAATAGGTTAAATAATATGAACTTGCTCTATATTATCCTTTTTTGATGCTAGAATATAGAAATTTCATATGATTGAAGCTAGTGATAGTACAAGCACAGGGACCACATCAAAAATCTGTTAACAGAGCACTTTAAACACATTTAACACTCTAAGACAGAAAGTTGTTTTCCTAAATGACATGGGATACACTGAGATATTTTCCCCATTTGGGAATTGTAGTGACTTAGTTGCTACCTTAACTTGGAGATATATAATATCCAAATTTCATCTAAGACTAAGACAGCTTAAATGGTTCTCTAATGCCCTGAGAATTGACAACACAGGGAGACTCAGCTGCCTGTGTTGTCAAAATATTAGGTCATTTTAAAATACCATTAAATATTAGATTGATATATATATATATGTGAGAAGCTTTGGTACTTTTATAGTTTTGTTAGATTATACCTTTATATAGTTTTTATTATAGCAACCAAACAAGTATGTTTTCTTTGAAAAAGAGTGACTACTCAAAACGTGACAGAGTTGGGAGAAATGTTAATATATTTCCATTTTTACTTAAACAAACATATTCTTAGTTCTTTTGTAATAAAGCTTACAGTTGAATAAAACTAGTTTTATCTAATTCAACAAGTAGAAATACAAATAGGATGTCATTTCATGTAATTTATAAATATTTCTAAAATAATTTGTAGCTTTCCATTATTAAGTAAATAATGATAATTACTGTTTTATAAGTATTTGCTAAATAATTGCCCTAATTTTCAGAACATTCATCACCATTTCGTTTTTATTTAGTCCTAGATGGACACATGCTTTTATTTATTTATTTATTTATTTATTTATTTATTTTTGTGTGGTGCTGAAGATTGAACCTAGTGCTTTACACATGCTGGGCAAGTGCTCTACCACTGAGCCACAACCCCAGCCCTCATTACCTTCTGACTATATCAACCTCCATCCTTAATGCCACCTAGAATTATTTGGCAACTTGGGTGGGGCTGGCTCATTTTAAAGGGGTTAATCCTGCTTCCAATGGCAGTCAGTGGGGAGAACCGAGAAGTCTTGTCAGTGCACCAAAACCAGGGTTTCCATCATACCTATCAGTCTTGCTCCTGGATCCTGTTGAAGGGTAGTATAGACTACTTATGTGTGCCAATGCACTTATGCACAGACCCATGCCGGTACCTCATTAGAACCAGACCTTGAGCTCCACCTTTCAAGCTCCTTTGGTTCATATGCATTTGATCAGTCATTGTCCCCAAAGCATGACATTGTGCCCCAATGACTTATTCCAGAGATTCTTTGTTCTTATCTGTATAATCACTAGACCATTGTTGGAACAGATCTAGTTATCATGTCTGTTTACCAATAGGAGTTCTTCTTTGCTCCCACATCACCTCAGAATCATACTGGTCCTTCATGAAACATTGTCTTTCCTGGGTGGTCCTATACAGCTATGTATTTATTTTTAACACCCCTGCATCAGTGACCTTTTGTTCAGTCTCCTTTTTCCTCCTTGTTTTCTTTATTATGGTTTTTCTCTTGGTGAATTACATTAGATTCAAGGCTCTAAACATCATCTAAATATTGATGAAAAATCTGTTCACAAATCTGCCCAGTCTTACTGTCTCCACTATTCAATGCATAGTCTAAAGCACCGTTATCTCTCATTCAATCTACCTACTGCAGGAGTCTCCCAGCCGGTCTTCCTGCTTTATTCTCATCCGTTGGGTGATGGACCAATCATCAGAAAGGGTCATGGTAATGTTAAGTCTCATAAGAGACACCATCCCAATTATCCCAATTGTTAATCTATTTCTCCTTTACCCTTAGGCTTATGTATTTATCTCTAAAGGCCTTGCCTAGCCAGGAAAATGGAAGGAAGTTGGAGGAGCTCACAAAAGATCTCATGTCTCCTTTATCTCTGTCCTGGGACTTTATGTAAGAAACACTCATACTGTGGCTCTTTGCTGTGAAATTGTCTCAGGTTGGGATTAGGTTGATCCACACAGGAAAGTGCTGTTGGAACATCTGTCTCTTTAGGTTATACAAGAAAGTATGTGTTTAATGATGATAAGCAATGAAACCCCAGCCTCTCATAGATACCAAGAATTATAAACGCTTCCATCAATGATAAATAGCACAAATTAAAATACATTTCTCTTTCAGCATAAAACCTAATGATTTATACCCCAATAAAGTAAAAATATTCAATTCCCAGGTAGTGAGAATATTTCAGAAGTCTTTAATGCCTCTCTCTTTTGTTCCACTCACCAATCTCTAAGGCTTGTTTTTGTTTCCTTTTTATGGAAGTTTACATGCAAGTTAGTTCTCTTTTCATCTACTTTATATTTCTATGACACACTAAGATACTTCTATGGGATTCACTTAAATAAATCGTATGGGGTCAGGATGACTGCTTTACGAAAAGTAATTGTATTCAAACGTATCGACAATACTGCAGTTCTTATATAAATAGTAAGGTCTCTAGAGAAGGCTTCCTACCTTTCTCTCATGTTGCTCTCGTGAGTATAAGTGAATACAGATGAACACAGTATTTTCTACCCATTCTTGCTTTTTATTCTGTTTCCTAGCTTTAAAAGATGTCACATTATTTACACTAGGGCATCTTAAATAGCAAATAACTCTCTTTTCAGTGTCTGCAAAATTCCTTTAGTAGTCTTCTTAACTAAAGAATTTGAAAGGTCTCACCCTCTAGGGGTTTAAGCAAAGTTCAAATAAGTAAAATTCCTAGTCTGGTACTTAAAATAAATTGGTAGGTTTCTTAGCTTTTCATAGCACAGTCCATTGAGACAGAAATCCCTTCACTTGATGTTGCAGAATTTGTATTTGCTAAAAATTAAATAACTTCCAGAAGTTGGTCCAAAGACTTAGATAGTTTGCACCTATTAATAAGTATGTGCCTCTGTTGAAAAGAGGGAGGATAGACTTGAGAGGGCATGGTTAAACTAAATTGAATCCAATTGACATTGCAAGACACATCATACTTTGCTCTTCTGGGTAAAGAAAATTTCATAATTGATGCTTATGTAGCTAAATAAAACTAAATTATAATCATTAACCCATATCATATCAACATTAGAGACTTCAAGTTTAGTTTCACAAGTTTGGGGTGTTGGGATCCTTTTAGAGATCCCCACAAACCTAACAGTGCTTATTTGACAGCAAGTCATTTGAGATCTATTGCCCATTTAAAAGCAAAGATATTTTTCATTTGCATAGTTGCCTGGGTAAGCTGTTTCAGTCATGTACTGCCTGGGTGATTACATTTGCAAGTATATTAGAATATTCATTTAATATATGCCACCCTAAGCAGGAATGGCATGAAAAGTCCAGGCTGTTTTTAAACCTAATACACTTTGAGAACCTGGAATATAATTTGAAGCCCAAGCTCCTAGCGATGCAAATTTTGCAATGTCCAACTACAGATTCCCGCAGAAATCTTCTACAAAAATTGCTGCAACATGGGTATTGGCTTGCCAGAAAGTAAAAAACTGTCTTATTTCACTGTCAAGAAGTGATTTCAGGGAAGTGGAGAATGAGATAAGTGTGAGGCTGCGAATCAGACAGACCTGATTTCTAGTCTGGGATCTACTACTTACTAGTAGGGTACATAGTTTAACCTTGCAATATTCTTTTATGTAAAATGAGAATAATAGCGCCAAACTCGTATGATTATTTTAAAGACTATGATAAAACAAATGCTGTGCTCAGAAAATGTTCCTGCTGCAATTGGTGGTATTTGTGTTTGAAACTCCCTGGATTTTCCTGAAGGCTACATATCTATAAATCATCTTCTGAAGACTCTGAAGGAACCTTTTTTCTGCAATGCAAAGTCTTGTTTGCATGATCATGGTTTTTTAGAGCTTCTCCTACCAGGAAGAAGCATTAGGCTCAAGGGTTAGGGTGATGCTCATGGTCTGAACTTGAGCTCCCATTCTACCCCCTCTGTGAGTGCTAGTGCACTGTCCTGCTTGGCCACAGGAGCTGTCAGAGAGACAGACTACTCTGTAGTAGGAAAAATTCCCTGCCAAGATGGCTGGGTCTCAGAGTTTGAGGTTCTTAAAGTCATCACACAGTCACCTCCCTGAAATATGAGACTATCCCAGGAATGGTGGACAGGGTGTACTCTCTTTTCCTTGCTGTTTTCAGAACTCCTGCCCCCTCTCAGATTTAGTGCTGAAGATAGCCTACAGCACTGTCTTTTTGATACCAACTGTATTTTTAATTCAGAGACTACCCTTACCTTCTACCAAGCATTGGTTAACATTACTCTGGACTACCCCAACACATTCTCCTAACTTTAATTCTTAGTATTTCAGTTTCTTCCCTTCCAGGAAGCCCCTGGGCTCCAGATGTAGATTGGTATAACCCTTGGCCAGAATTCTGCATGTCAAGATGAGAGGGCTGTTTTACTAAGACATTGAAAATAGCCTCCAAATAAACCTTCCAATTCAACCTCTATACTTCTAACCTTATTTTTATGCTCTAGTTTATCAGTTACTCTTTTGTATTATTTCATAATATCACAAATAAATATTATGTGGGGGAAATATCATTCTATTTTATAGATGAGGAAATTGAGACATTGATCAGTCACATGCCCAAGATCGTCCAACTAATTAAGAAAGCCAGGAACTGAACCCAGTTATAATAAACCTGGTAATTATTCCTCAAAAGTACAGATGCCTATTTTTCCTCTATTAATATTTAAAATAGTAGTTTACACATAAGAAAATATAGTTGTCTATTATTTTGTTTTCTGTCTTTTGTTGATTTATTTTAAAATAATTTTTTAAAAGCAGACTGTCTTGTCGAAACAGCTAAGGACCAACATTAAGTACAAAATATAATGATTTGTATTAATAGAGACAAATTGAAGAAATAACATCAGGCCTGTCAAGCAGTGCTTAATGTAAGCTTCATGTTCTTCCTCAGCTTGTATAAGAATTCCTTGGTCTAAACTCCTGGAGCTTCCTATCCTGGAGTCCAGCCCTCGATCTACTTAGACAAATAGACAATCTTCTAAATACTTGCTCTGGGCTCACAGTTATCCATCTCAGTCATAAACTGGTAAATGGCACATTTATGAGTTCACAGCTAATGAGAAGAAAATGTCACTTTTAGCTTTCTTATTTTGCTGATTAGTATAACATATTAAAAAGGATATGGATTTGGAGCCTGTCAGATATGGATTCATAATTTTCTCATAAAATGTTGTACATTACTAAAAATTTTTGAGTCTAGTATTCTCATTTATAAAAATAAAGATAATTCACTGAGGAAATAAGGTACTGTTTTAGAAACTGAATCTTTGTCTACTTGACTCCAAGTTCAGAAGTCAGTCCACCAGACCACGCTTCCTCCTGGAATTCCTGTTTGGCTTTTGTGTTACAATTCTAGAAAATAACATAATGCAAGGATTTTGAATATTTTCACCATAAGGAAATGATAACATTTGAGGACATAGATATGTTTAAACTGATTTAAACATTACACAATGTATACATCTTGAAACATCATATGATACCCTATAAATGTATAATTTTTATGTTTTTATGCATCATATAAAAAACAAATTGAATTTAAAAAAAGCAAAGTAGTGAGGTAGAAACTCAAAGTATGCTATGGCCCTTGTCCTAGTAACCATGCCCTTTTTGTGTTTCAGAAATTCTTTTCCTTGATATAGAGGGTGAAGTACTGAATGTGAATACTTTCCTTGTTAAATGAGTCACAGACCTTACATTCTGGTTTTCCAGGGAATCTTTGTCTACAAATCTTAAAAAACATCTTCTCATGATTTCTCTACCTGCAGTAGTGAATAGCCTAGGCCTGAGGAGGGAAGATAGACCTAATAGTTTCTAGTAAGTTCTTGGTTTTGGTTTCATGCCACAGGATCCTGCCATAAATCAACATGCATTTAAAGTCTGAGACCATTTCCAAGTACTCACCTTTGACTCTGGTCCAGGTCAGTATCATTCTAGCAACATTGTTTTTCACGGTTACATCTAAATAAATGAATGATTGGAGGATTTGTAAAAGGCTGGGATGGATACAGCTTAGTGACAGAGCACTTGCCCAACTGTGTTAGGGCCAATTAAAGAAAAAAAGTATTTGTAAAGCAAAGCATATGTGGTATTA